>NC_139954.1:38115858-38148358 GCF_963454915.1 Gymnoscopelus microlampas | reverse complement strand
GAGGACTGGAAAGCGGGGGGGGCGGGCAGGGTGAGATGAGGACATGATATAATCAAATTCAAGAAGAGGGGAAGACATGATGACACACCACAGGGAGACGGACAAATGGCAGCAAATACAGAGGCGAGGAGAGGGAGAGACCGAAAAGAGAGATGTATTATTGCATTGACCAAAGGTTACTCGATCGTGCGTATGCGTTACTCGAATTCCCCGTCTTTGGTCTGACCTTGGACGCTGCGATGATGAGTTCCACCATATACCCATTATCCAGATGAGTCATAAGTCATCCCTCGAGTTGTTGTCTCGAGAGCCTCGTGTCTTTAATATGAACCCCAGCATCCCTGTCATAATAGGCCAACACGCTGTGGAAATTGCTGCATTGCGACTGAGCTCGTTGTAGATCGGCTATTTTTGGCGAAGAGATTGTTTTTCGTGTAGGAGGGATAAAAGGAGGGGATCAAACATAGACCCCTGGGGGACCCCCGGTCTATGAAGTATATAGGTATTGTGGTGGTTAAAGAACCGCTTGTGCTTCTCATTGCAAGATGCAGGGTTCCTGTGTCAGACATCGTCTAATCGCAGTTAGGGCTTCGTTGTCTTTGTCCAAGGACACTCTAGCACGGATGCAACAGTTCATCGAACTAATCGGTTTTAAATTGATTATAAAAATAATGATCGATAATTTAATGAAATAATATTTTAATAACCAGTCCCCCCTCTCTCTCTCTCTCTCTCTCTCTCTCGCTCTCTCTCTCTCTCTCTCTCTCTCTCTCTCTCTCTCTCTCTGAGGTACTGTCTGTCTCAAAATTAAAAATGCATGCCTGGGAACAGAGTGTCCTCTCTGACTGCTTAAACAAAACAAAACAAAGCGTAAAACACTGGGCTCTTAATGTGTCACGTGGTGATTTAAATGTTCTCTCTTTGGTATTCTGCCGTTTGGTTTCCAGGATGACTTTGGGGCACATCTGCTTTATTGGACTGGACAGTGGGGGGAGGTGTGGTGGTGAGGGGGGGTGTTGGCAGGAGACAGCATGATTACGTGATGTGCGTCTTGAGTTTGATTCAGACCCGTATATTCCTTTGGGTGCCAACAAACAGCTGTTATGTCATAGTTTGGTAAGACTGTATATTATAGGGTGGGCCTATAATGCATTACAAGAGCATTTATAATTCATTTAATGCCCTCATAGCACTTGTTATAAATGTTTATAATCCTGCATATAACAACTTATAACAAGGTTTATGAAGAAGAAGAAGAAGAAGATTATAATCACGGGTCATAATGCATTATAAGCGCCACGGAACAGCACATTATGACTACCAGGTAACATTTTACTTAAAGCTTGTGTCTATAATGCATTATAATGCACTTATAAGGCTTCATAACACTCATAATAAACACTTATAATTATGCATAACAACTTACAAAGACACATAGCATACATACTTATACATAGTATAGTTCCTATATATTGGTATCGCAAAGAAAACTATAATTTTTTTCAAGGTTTTAACCCATTCAATTCGGGGACACAAAAATAACAGATATACAAGCTCATAGCGCGCTATGAGCTTGTATATCTGCTATTTTTGAATAGCCAAAGAAATCTAAAATGACACAGATGTGTTCCCGGTCTTAATGGGTTAAAGAAGAAATACCATGACATTTTTTATTCTTTTATACATTAATGTAATATTATCATTACAATCTCCGTGTTTTGGCACATGGTTGAGAATCACCGGCATTAGTTTAGATTAACCCCGCTGTTGCACCCACACTAACGACGTAAACGAGGAGCAAGCCCCTGGGTTAGCCTCCTGGCTCGGCTCCTAGGTGGGAAGCGGGTCCAGCTGGCACCCCGCTCCCTGTGTGTAAACGGCTGTCAGGTAGAGCCACAGACAGTGGCTGCGTGTAGCCGCTGTCATTGAAGTGGATCTCCCCCAGACGGGGGGCGGGCGCTGGAATTGATAACTCCTTTTGTAATTGGCAGCCAGTGAATCATAAGGGACATGGAGGTGGGTGGGGGTTGTCTGCAGACAGATACCCCGTCTGTGCCCTGAATGATAATGCGTGCTTGCTCGCGCTACCGAGTGTGGCTTCACATTAGTGTGTGTGTGTGTTTGTATTACTATACTTGCGAGGACCAAGTATAGTAGAATTTGAAGAAATATACATTGTGAGGACCGTTTTTCTGGTCCTCACAAGACAAATGGTCGTTTTATAGTTTAAAAAAATGGTTTTAGAGATACTTTTACAATTAGAAAAACATTCAGGTTGGTATTAGACATTTAGAGGTTAGGTTTAGGGATTGGAATTAGAGTTAAACATGATTTGTACTTAGTTGCGCGCCAGTGTCATGCACCGAAAAACAGCCGATCTATAAGCTCACAACGCGTCGCAGCGTGACGCGTTGTGAGCTTATAGGTCAGTTGTTTTTTGTCTTTAGGCTTGCGGTTAAAAATGGCAAAATAATATATATATTTTTAAATTACATTCATAAAATGGCTGTCCTAAAGCGTTGATGTCCTCGCAAGTATAGTAATACAAACCTGTGTGTGTGTGTGTGTGTGCGTCTGTGCGCGTTGCGAGAGAGGGAGAGAGAGACTGCATGAGAGGGTAATGGATTCACAGAGGCATGTGAGACAGCCCCACTTCAAAGTTGTAACATCTCTCTTGTTAATGTCCCTCTGGCAGCCATGCTGCTGTTTTGGAGATGCCTGTGGTGCGTGTGTTTGTGTGTCGTGAGATAGAGATCAGTCGTGAGCATCCAGATTTACAATGTGGACTCCGCTGTCAACCAGACAGGTCGTATTCCAAATCCATACACGTATTCTCAATATCACACATGCTGTTTTATATGGCCCGTCCCCGACTAAGAATTTATGTAGTCGAATCTGACTGGCCAAATGTTCGACTGCCAATTTCTCAGTCAAATCAGGCAAAAGAATTATACTTTTTTAGCGCGGAGTGCCGTGCTACGAGCTTGTAGATCTGCTATTGTCGAAGAAAAAATGTATACATACCGGTATATATTATTTTTTAAACAACATTTTTTACTCAAATCTTTGCTTCTGGGGGTCCCTGGAACAACATATTTTGATGGGGTCGGCGGCCAGATACATATCATTTTGGGGGTCCTTGACATGAAAAAGTTTGAGCACCACTTATATAGCAACATACTGTAAGTTTTGCAGGAAACTGTTAGGATTTAGAAGACATTTGTAAAGATTTGTACACATTTTCACAATTATTTTTTTTTCGTTAGTGAATGAAGACTTTGAAGGAATTTCATGAACATATTTTGTTAGGCCACGGTGACCTTGACCTTTGGCCACCTACTTCTAATCGGTTCATCATTGAGTCCAAGTGGACGTTTGTGACAAATGTTATGAAATTCCCTCCAGGCGTTCCTGAGATACGCACGTTCACAAGGTCGGGTCTGGCGGACAGACAAACGACCCAGAAACATAATGCTCCCAGGCAGCACGGCTGCCTGCCGGCAAAAAAATCATACCTTATAATAGTGAACTTATTTTGGTGTGAATTACATATTATAGCAGTGGTTCTCAAAGGTTTTTATTAATATATTTTTTTATTTTTTTACATTTATTTACCCAGGGGAGGTTCGCTGAGAACAAATTATCTTTTTCAGGAACGCCCTGCTTCACACTACTCACACAGACACACACATTAAAACCTGGGAGCTGCCCAGTACAACCGCAGTCTTATGCTGAGCAGCTCCACTGGAGCAGTTGGAAGTTCAGTGCCTTGCTCAAGGGCACTTTGGCTATGTTGGGGGCAGGGTCGTAATTTCAGATAAATGTAGACGGGGGTGGCAGGCGGGTTTTTTTTTTCAAAAAGAAAACATGCCTTTTGGGGGCCTTTACAGTAATGTTATAGCAATTTCACACCAGAAATGTAGTACATTGCGTGTCTCATGCTAATGGATGGAAGATGTTCCACAATAACCCATATCATTACTGAAGTAACTGAGTAGAAATGCTCAATACACTCTTCAGATGAATACTTGTCTTAATTTTGAATGTGTGTGCCAGTCCATGCTTCCATAGCAGCCATAGTAAATTAATTTAATATCGAGGAAAACGTTATGTTGATTCTATGCACTGACAGTGCAACAATAACGCACAGCTAATAATGCATCAGGATGAAATGAGAGAGTGAACTTAATGAAATAATTAATTGAAAGACTAAACACATCAGGCTACTGTTTTCAAAATCAATTAATATGTTTATTCATCAAAAGAACACTTATAAATCTTATAATGAATCAATCTCAATCAGCAGCAGCAGATAAAGGTTTGGGTGATGATCAAATTCAATTTGCAAATTGTGAAATTAGACTGGACTGACTGAGAGAGAGAGAGAGAGAGAGAGAGAGAGAGAGAGAGAGAGAGAGAGAGAGAGAGAGAGAGAGAGAGAGAGAGAGAGAGGCAGAAAATAGCCGATCTACAAGCTCACAACGCGTACTGGAGATGCAGTGTACGGCATGGATTTCTACACAGAGGGCAATTAATCTATGTACTGTCCTGCAAAAGTTCTGTAGTGGAGAAAATATGCGTAAACTGACAACATTCTATTTTGGATGCAAACGCTAGGGGGTGACAACAGGGGCGTCATTTGGGTTCACATTGGGTCATTTGGGTGGCAGGGGTGGCAGTTCCATTGAATTTGATCATCACCCAAACCTTTATCTTCTGCTGCTGATTGATATTGATTATAAGATTTGTAAGTGTTCTTTTGATTAATAACTTTATTCATTGAGTTTGAAAACAGTAGCCTGATCTATTGTTGTTTAGTCTTTCAATTCATTATTTCATTAAGTTTACTCTCTCATTTCATCCTGGCGCATTATTATTATTAGCTGTGCATTATTGTTTGTTTGCGGTCAGTGCATAGAATCAACATAACCTTTTCCTCGATATTAACTCTCAGTGCCACACAACGAGATATCCCGAGTTTTTTCTCAATGCCCTCAGAGCCAAAACGAGAAATCCAAAGTTAAAAAAAAAAAATATATATATATATATATATATATATATATATATATATATATATATATATATATATATATATATATATATATATATATATATATTTTTTTTTTTATGTTCAGAACCCAAGATAACATTATCTGAAGATTTGCAGCTCCATCCACTCTTTGTTTAACTTATAACTGAAAAAGGCTGTATCTCGCTTCCTAAGCACTTTTTTTTTACTTTGAAAAAAAAGAAATTGCTGGCACAGTATGAACATATTTTTTTTATTTCATTGGCACTGAGAGAGTTAAATTAATTTACTATGGTAGCTATGGAAGCATGGACTGGCACACACATTCACAATGAAGACAAGTATTCATCTGAAGAGTGTATTGGGCATTTCTACTTAATTACTTAATACAGTAATGATATGGGTTATTGTGGAACATCTTCCCTCCATTAGCATAAGACATGCAATGTACTACATTTCTGGTGTGAAATAGCTATAACATAACTGTAAAGGCACATTTTTCTTGGGGGGGGGGGCGGTTCTAGTATTTTAATAAAATAATTGTTTAATAAATCAATCCCTATTGTGGGCATGTCATTGTATGTGACATTTTTTTTTTATATAAAAAACAAAAAGAAATGTGAAGTGACGCGCTGTGAGCTTGTAGATCGGCTATTTACATTTTTTTTTTCGCGACACCGTTGTGCGATGAAGTGTAAAATATGGTTTATGCGGTTATATAAAAAATATCTTTAATATTTAGGAAAAACCTGCTTCTCTATTCGCTAAGGAAATAATCGATAGTTTCAGCCCTAGATGTAACGCATGTGGAGGAAGAGGCTATACCTAGTTCTCCTCCCTCTCCTGCAGAAGTCTGTGCAGTGACATAGAGCACCCTCCCCGGCTGGCTCCTCACCCACAAACATGACCAACTGTGTTCATCGAAGCACACGGTCAAGCCAGAGGCACCGTGGAGGAATTGAACCCCAGTCTCCATGGTAGTGGGCAGAGCTGTGCCAGCTGCGAGCTAAATTATCCTGTTTTTCACACCCCATATGGCAGGGCAATGCAATTAGTCAAAACTGGTAACACATGCGCTGTTAACATACGATAACACTCACAAGCTGAATGAAAACCGAATTTGGTAGCAAATTTAGAATTGCTAAACAATCTAGAGTAGACCCAGTCAAGCAAAGGTGTACACTTTATTGTTACAAATGCAGACGTTAATTATTAGTAGATACAGTAAGTCCTAAGCATTTTAACCCATTTACAAGCCTAGAAGTGAAACCTAGGCACGTCCTAAAACTGCAAACAGGAAAACATGGGTCCCTGCCACAGCCACGGCAGTAATTTCATGGAGAGCCATGGCCATGGCTGTCGTGTTCCCTCAGTTTCACCTTATGCCCCTCAAATATGAAATGCCCTGCAGCCATGGCCTTGATACCCCACCCGCACTGCCCCAGCTGATTTCACAGTTTTTTTTCCTCTGGCTCTTTCCTGTCATCGTTAACCCTTTAGTGAAATGCATTATTTCTGTGGACTTAAAATTATAGTTGTATTTGATGGCCTCGCTACCCTGGCATTTGGCCTTTGTGCCCTCAAATAATTGGCAACCAACCACCAAAGTCCAAGTGGCCTTGCACTTAAAATTATTAAATTCCAGGTCTGGACCCCGCCAACAAAACAACCTAGCCTAACCTTTGTAGCAGGGCCGAGAGGAACCGTGGTTTGCTTCGCCGAGAGAGAAATAAATGAGAGAAATTACGTAGGGATGGAAAAGGGCACTTTCTCCTAAGACATGGGGCAAGTGTATGATGTCACCAAACTGTAATGTTTCCCCTTTGCATGAGCGTTTGCAATGCGTTTTTAACCTTGTTTTTCCTTACTATTTGTCACTGCAAACACAACAAAAACATTGACTATGGTTTGTAAATTGGGCTTTTCTAAGAATAAAATGTCACACAGCGCCTCGTCTAACAGGGATTAACTGTGTTTATACAGCGCTTATCAAAACAACTGTGGCAAATTACTTTACCAAATAAATACCACATGTTGTTCGGGGAAACAAGAGTCATACAAATACTGAACTCATTAGATGGAGCAGAGCTATGGATTTGAGGATGCTTGGGAAGTTCTTTCTGCTGTCTTCTGCCACCAGACGAACCCATGGTCTTTCCTCTAACCCAGTGGTTTTCAACCCCTTTCATAACAAGGTCCATTATTTATTCTGCATTTGAGCCCACGGAACCACCATTTGATGAGATTTAGACTCTCAGACCCAAGACTTAGAATGTTTTGTTATTGTTAGATAAGATTTTGTCTACAATTCCATCCATGCTGTATTGATTTTGGTACCGTAGGATAGATAACAGGCCAACGTTGATCAAAATAACAATACTTGACTTCTACATTCTAATTGTGTAGACTTCTTGTAAATTAAATAATGCAGATGTTTAACAATAATTTAACTCTTGAGAGCGTAAAATGAAACCAAATGGACCCGTAAGGGTCATTTGGTTTCATTTTACGCTGTCAAGAGTTAAAGATCTACATATAAGGGTCCATTTGGTTACCAACTCTCCATCATTTAGCTGGGGACCACCTGTAGACTCCTCAAGGACCACTGGTGGTCCCCGGACCCGGATGTGATTTGTACACTCTGACCTGCCAGGGTCCATTTCGAACCGCCTCGAGGAACCCTGACGGTCCCACTTTGAGATCCCTTGCTCGAGCCCCAACATAAGGCAGAAAATGTCCTCTTGCATTCAAAGAAATCTACAAATCTAATGCCCTGAATCTAATGGATTGCCATGAATATTGCTCTGTGCATTTATTATGCCTGCTGGAGGATGAACTCAACTGATTTTAGTGACCAACACCAACATGGCCTTTCCTCCAGTCTAGTGTCACCCTTAGGCAAAAACAATCTCATTTGTACTCAGCATATCTCCAAATCTAATGAGCAAATTTGCAATGAAACTTGCTGAACGCATCCCTGCTCCCTGGTGGAACTCACCCTATAACCTTTTCTCTTGTGCCACCCTTAGGCCAAAATGTGCACTTGGCACAAATGGAAGGGGTGAATTGCCATGCAACTTGCTGAACACATTAATGTTCCCTGGAGAATGAACTGTACTGATTGTAGTAAACCTATGGCCTTTCCTTAGGCATAATGGTTCTCAAAGTGGGGTCCAGGGCTCCTTGAGGGGGTGCCAAATGGACCATTACGGGTCTGTAACTCTTGAGAGTCTACAAATGGGACAATTATGGGGGTCCTTAAAAAAAAAAGGTTTGAGAAACCACTCTAGCACC
The DNA here is from genome assembly GCF_963454915.1 of Gymnoscopelus microlampas. Classification (NCBI taxonomy): domain Eukaryota; kingdom Metazoa; phylum Chordata; class Actinopteri; order Myctophiformes; family Myctophidae; genus Gymnoscopelus; species Gymnoscopelus microlampas. The sequence goes on along the minus strand of NC_139954.1, from coordinate 38,140,035 downwards.
ACCCGTAGGCCCAAATTTCCACTTGCACATAATATTGAATCTATTGGGCAGATTATAAAACGTGCTGACTGCATTCATGCACCCATTTCAGTGACCCCCGTGACCGTTTCTCCAACTCCACCCATAGGCCACATCTTTGAACTTTTGCCCAACAAGATTCTCTCATAATCTAGTCGGGCAGATTGCTGATTTCACTTTCAAATCTGTGGACTTGCATTCCTGCTTCTCCAGAGGAGGAATTGTTTTGATGTTGGTGACCACATGACCTGTTCGCTAGTGCAGTGGTGCAGTGGCAATGTTTTTGTCGTGACCCAAAAGAGAAATTTGATGTCTTCCCGGGACCCAAACTAGTGAAAATAGCAGATGTACAAGATCACAACATGTTGCGATGCGACGCGTAGGCTTTCTTGTTTTTTTAAAAATCCCATTTAGTTGACCTTGCATTTGAACTGTACTTTCATGTGCTTTCAAACTTCTAAGTAAGTATTCAATCAATCAATCAATCAATGGTACTAAAATCTAAGGAGAGGCCTTATATACAAATGAGTTTTTAGGAGTGATTTAAAATATGACACTGACTTATAGGTAGCCTTAGATCCACAGGCAGGGCATTCCAGAGCCTGGGAGCCCGGGCCGCAAAAGCCAGATCGCCCACGGTGACAAGGTTAGTCCAGGGAACTTCCAAGAGGGCCCTACCTGAGGATCTAAGGCTGCGCACCGGCTTGTGCGGCTCCAGCATATATATATATATATATATATTATTATTTTTTTGTACCTGATTGGGTTTTAGATTGGTATTACTGTATTTTAGAAAAGCTTCCTGTGGACAGGTGTTGAAAATTAGCACTCGTGCTATATACACTGTAAACAATGCATCTGTAATTGTGATGTCCATATCAAATAAATAAAACATAACATAACATAGCATATCAGAGATATAGCTGGGGGCCAGGCCTTGCAGGGCTTTAAAAGTCATCAGTAAAATCTCAAAATCAACTCTGAAACTTACCGGCAGCCAGTGAAGGGCAGCTAGGATCGGTGTAATCATATCTCCTAGACTTTGTCAGTAGTCTTAGCAGCAGAATTTTGCACCAGTTGAAGACGGGAGATAACCTTTTTGCTGAAGGTTAGTGGACCACTAGCAGCGCTTGCACACTCTTTTAGTTTATTTTTTTTGTGTGTTATGTGCATTTGTGTTTGATTGCCGATATGTGTTGCTTTCCGGTGTGAGTGAGTTTGTGTACCTGTGCGTGCTTCAATTTGCCAGCATCTTGTGTTTTGCTTTAGGGCATGGTGTGGGGCGTGTCCTTGGAACAACCTTTAGAACAATCCTATTGGTGGAACCGTGGAAATATGCTAACGATTTTAGACGGCATGTGGGCTTAGTTAATGAGGCTTAAGGCCTTTTCTGTAAATAAACATAAACAAACCCTCGCCACACACACACACACACACACACACACACACACACACACACACACACACACACACACACACAGATATGGAGTAGTTCTATATTTATGCCACAGGCAATATTGACTGTCCACAGAGTTTAGTTCCGGTGCACTTGAAAGTAACATGTTTTTCCTCAAACATTATGAGCCTAGATGAACGGTGTGAAGCAATGGAGTGTGTGTGTGAGTCTACCTGGTGCACCCATAATATACACACACGCACGCACGCACGGAACCAGGCGAAAAAAGGGTTACAAAATCGTGGGATACAAAAATTAAGAAAAAACAAAACAAAACAAAAAACAATGTTTGCACTAGACATTTTTATGTATATATCACTTTGTACATTTAGTATTGTTTTTGTCGTGCATTTCTATTTGTAAGATATGAATTTAAGTCTAATTGAAAGTAATTTAAATGTATATGTACAGACTATCAACAGAATGATTATTATGTACAGTCTTATTAGTTATCCTTAAAAGATATCTTTCAAGGTTCTGTAGTGTAGTACATCCTAGTAGTCGATGTGCAAACTTCGCCAACTTCACCAGAGTAAAAGTCAGTACACCAAAAGAACAGAGAGTACCAGATTATAAAAGCAGGATAAAAGATGTAATCCACAGAACAGAATATACGGTGCAAGCCTGAAGTTCTTCTCATATTGGGGACCGGGTCAAGCTTGGTTGTGGAGCCTGATGGCTACTGGTACAAAGCACTGTCCCAGTGGATTAGTGGTGTGCCTGGGGGGCGATGAGTCTGTGGCTGAATGTGCTCCTCGTCCCTGCCAGCACTTCATAAAGGGGGTGTGAAAGTGGTTATCCACTTTCACACCATATTTCTCATTTTCCACGTGGCCTCCCCCGCAAGTAGCTAAAGACTCAAGAGTAGTTGCAAGGTTGCATGCCCTTAAGCGACACAAATGTCTTCACAACGACCACAGCCCCAGCGCTAGCGCTTCTCCAGCTCAACGTCGAAGGTCTCACCATTGCCAAGATCAACATCCTTGAGCAAATAGCCAGCAAAAACAATGTAACAGTGATCACCCCGCAGGAGACCCACCAAGAAAATAAGAACATCCTTAGGGTCCCTGGGTACACCTTGGCCGGCCACATTGCCAATAAACATCATGGCATTGCCACATATGTCCGCAAAGATATGGCCCGGTCAGCCACCGGACAATCTCCGGAGGGTGCAGAGATAGAATGCATTACAACCAAAGTGCAAGACACTACCATTGTCAACGTCGCAGCTTTCGAATGTGGGGATTCATCACAGACTGTGGAACACTTGATGACCAACTTCCCCAAATTAAGCCACCATGATCGTGGCTTAATTGATCTAGACAATGACACACTGGACTGGTAAATGGTAAATGGTGCATGTATATAGCACTTTTGTCCAAAGCGCTTTACATTGATTGTGCCATTAACCCATTCACACACACATTCATACACCGATGGCGGAGGAAACCATGCAAGGCACCAACCTGCTCATCGGGAGCAATTAGGGGTTCAGCGTCTTGCTCAAGGACACTTCGACACTAACTCTAGGGGAGCGCCCCAGCCCGGGATCGAACTGGCAACCTTGCGGTTTTCCAGTTCACTCTACCCGGCCACTCTACCCCTGAGCCACTGCCGCCCCGGACTGGCTTGCTGCAACGGAGCTGAAGGTCTAGGCAAAGTTTTTGTCGCCCCCAGCAAGGCGGACCACTCGGAAAACAGACTATAGCCCCTAATATTAAGTTAGGAAGTAGTTGGCCAAAAAAACGGTTACAACGTCGGAGGCGCGCCGTTTCTGGCGGACTTGAGCAACAAGAGGCACCGCCGATTTGCCGTGCCGAACGTTGCGAAGTCTGCCAGAACCGACTCAGCGGCGTTTGAGTTATGTAACGATAGGGACAGAATCGTAAATTATCGTCTCCCCCCAGGCATTGCCAGCGCCAAGCATTATTTTCCACCATGGAGGAAAGCCGTCTAGGATGTGACACAGTGAATAGGTGCGTCACCAGGCTCTCTCCTTGGTCATGTTGGTGTCATGGCTGCCAGTTCCCACCTGATGTTGTGTGGGAGTTCCGACTGCTCCAGACCATACTGAATAACCGCAAGCTTGCATAACGTCTTCAAATTAGGACAAAAGTCTAACATGTACAGGTCATCAGAAGGAGTTGCCCCTTTCCTTCCTCCAAAGACGATGACGAAATCCTCCCCCATGCAACAGGACATCCAATACGTTTGAGACGGGCTTTTCCCCTTGGGCTCAACTATCGTCCAGGAGAGGGTCTTTGGATTGAATTTACACAGACCATCGAACACCATTGAACTACAGCTGATAACACCAAATATGTACAGCTCTCCATTGTAGGTAAAGGCTGCATGACATTGCATTCGTTCTACAAGAAGCTGTGCCTTCCGCGGCCGCCCTAGGCTGGCTGAACTCAGCCAGCTGTTGGTTTCTGTGTCAAACACAGTGATTTTGTAGTCATAGATTTGGCCCCCAAATACAAACATCTTTGTCCCGATGATGGTGGCAGAGTGACCTGATACAACAGGTGCTGGAATTCCTCCAGTGTTAATTAAAGCCCAGACCATTGTGGTGGTGTCCAACGTGTAGAGGTCATTGAGGCAAGTCGGTCCTTTCATTCCCCCATAGATATACATGACCTTCCCCAAGACGCAGGCTGAGTGCATGTACCTCCCCTCTGGAACAGTCCCTGAAACCTTATTGGTCTTGAACCATGTGTGGGTGTCAACATCAAATGCATAAAGTATGTTGCAGTACTCGTTTGGGTTATACTTAAACCCCCCCCAGATGTAGACAATATCTTTTATCAGCACAGCTGTGTGATAGGCCCACCTGGAGGGAACCTCAACGGGACATTGTCCTGTTCCAGTTGTCACTGGGGGCAACTTCAGCCATCTCAAAGACACTGTGTTGAATATGTGCACCTCCATCTGCTGCATGTCGGAGCATCTAAAGGTGTAGACATTGTTCCCCACGGCAACACTGGCATGTGGTATGTGTCCCTCTGGTGCTCCTTGCAGATTCACTGTCCATCTCAACATTTCACACACGTTGCCCTGACCAAATTTCACTCCAACTAGATCCAGGAATGGAGTATCATGCACAATGCCACTTATATTGGCACAGTGGCACAAACACCCCACAAAGCGTGCCCAACCCGTGAAGTGCATGGGTTGGTTTGGCCAATCGGGGAAGGGTTTGACACTATTATGGCAAATTATGGCGAACTGATCACCAATACAACCCCATCCCAGACAGGCCCTGGAAATCCCTCCTGGCACACAGTATATACTGTAGCTGTTCAGATGGTCAATGTGTGTTATTATGGCACGGCTCGCAGTAGGCAAGCTGTCTAGAACAGAGAGAGAGAGAAAGCGAGTATGCGTCAGTGGCAAAGGACAGTTTGCAACCTTTAATGTGACTGTAACTGGGGATAAAGACACGTGAATCAACATAGAAACAATAGACAATGAGCACCACACAGTAAAATCTTTTTTGTTAATTTAACTCAATTTAACTAATCTAACTTAATTTAACAAAAAACTTCAAGTCTCCGAAGTTTAAGGGATGCACGATATTGACATTTTGTCCGATATCCGATTACCGACTAATTTCATGGTCAAATCGACCGATACCGATATTGCAATACATGAATATATATATAATATATAAAATCAATGTCAACCATTATTTCTAACTTTTGTCTCGATTACGATTAATGAACGATTATTAGAAAGAATTGTGAAAATAGCTGTTCATCATCTACAAGCTCACAACACGTTATGTGTAACGTTCTGAGCTTGTAGATCGGCTATTTTTGCAATTTCTGCATGGAACCATTGTAGAACAAGGTATAATACAGGGATTAAGTGGTTAATCAGACTAATCGATTAAGTCAGTTATATAAAAAAAATCTATTAGAATTAGAAGAAGAGTGTTGATTCGTTGATATGAAAGAAAAAAGTGTGCTTCTCAACTATTCTAGCTAGATAAAGTGGCTTATTGGATCTAAATGTCGGTTTCAAACTTTCAATATATGTACAATCTATGGACAAGCATAAAGCATACCTCTGCAGGTATCTAAATAATGCACATACGGTGAACAAGTAACCGACATCCATCTGAGTTCTTAGGCTGCAGTAGAATATAGAGAGTCATTTATATAGCGTATTTAAAAACAACAGTAGTTGACCCAAAGTCCTTTCCAATAGACAAAAACAGCAACATAGACTACAGTCCATAGAAAAGCAAGAATAGAGCATAGAATACCGTACGTAAATTCCAAAAGAGTTACAAAATTAAAGAAACATTAGTGTTAAAAGCAAGAGAAAAAGGTGGGCATTTGAATTAGATTTCAAATTGTCAATAGTGAGGCCTGAGTGAAGAGAAAGGTCACTTCGGCAGGGACAAGGTGAGAGAATAGTTGACCATATATCAATACAGTATGTAGCCACTCACACACATACTGTGTAAACATTCTCAAAGGCTATTTCAACAAGTTCTAAGCAATTCATTTCTCTGCTGTGACAAATAGTTTTCTTTTTCTTTTCCAGAGCTCCAATTATCCAGATATTTTAGAGTCTGCTTTGTTTTTTCTTTGTTTGCTAATGACAACCGCGCGCGTTTGTGCATTTATGCATTTATGCATGTGCATATACTATGCTTAAGTGTGTGTGTGATAGAAAGTGGCAGGGCAGTGTATCAGCACGGTGCAGACAGCCTCACTATATTAAGTGAATTGGATCCACAGACGTCAGGCCAGGCAGGTCTCTAGCAAATCTCCTCTACTACATAGTGGAGCTGAATAAAGCTCTGCCAGGTGGATACCTCCTTGGCACTGTGCCCAGACCTCATATCGTCGCCGTCGGACAGAAACCTTGTATCTCGATAATTTGTTTGAACTTTTTCAGTTTTTTTCGTAAATTAATGCCCTACTTCGTTGCACAAGAGTGTCGCACAAAAGTAGCGAAAATAGCCGGCCTACAAGCTCACAACGTTGTCGCGTTGAGCTTGTGTCTAAAATGGTAACTACATTGGATCCACTGGAACGCAGGTGCTTTTTTCCCCCCATTCCTTAAAACATGATAGTTTTGGACATACAAGGTTTCCACCCGACAGTGACGATAAGCTCTTGTGTGCCAATGTGGTGTTTTCACTTTATTAGCAGGCAGGCCAAAGTAAAACCACTTATAACCCTCTCCCGTGGGTCTTATAACAGACACCTTTATGGGCTTCACCTGCGGCTGGCCAATAACACATCTCTGGTGGTAGCTTTGAGGTAATTGGAACAATAAGGGCGTGCTTGCTGATGGAATGGAGTGCAGCAGTAAAGTCAGTAAAGTTATTTTTTATAACTAGTGGAAATAGCTGATCTATAAGCTAACTACACATCGCGATGTGACGCGTTGTGAGATTATAGATCTGCTACTCGACTAGAATAATTGCTAAGAAAGATATTTGATAGTTGAAGCCCTGAAAAAAAAAACACACACAATTGCAGATAAAACAAATGTACTCTAAACAAACAAACAATGACAAAACTGGACACAATTTCAAGAGCTGTAGCATTATACACTGTACAGTATCATAGCACCCTCTATGTGTAACCTTCCTGCTCCCCATTTTGGTTAAAGACATAAAGACAGTTTTCAGTAGTTCTTTGTTGTTGGCACAGTCTTTTCCTATCAACCAGCCATACACCCAGGTCAGGTGTGCGGAAGCTTTACTGAGAAATGTGGGTGAACAAGTAGAAATGTTGCTTTATTCTTCCAAAAAAGGGTCTACGTTGCTTTTTTTTTACACTTTTTCCTTGACGCCAATACGAGTCGATGTCCTTTACTTACTGACCGACCGACCGACTGGCTGGCTGGGTGACTGGGTGACAGACTCCCTGTTGTTGAGTCACTTATCTGTTCCCTACAGTACACCTACAGAACAACGCACCGACTGAAATGTGTGTTATCCGTTCCTTACATGCACCATGCACTATGCATGCATCCGTATTATGAACAGGCAAAAGTGTTACATCACAATTTGCCACAGATTTTTTTTATTTTTTACTGTGCTTGCAGGACGGATTAGTAGCTTAAACATGTAAGCTGGCATTCCCTGACAAATGTTTTGATCTTTTCCATTTCCCCTGCTTCACTTCTGTTATCTGAGCATACTGTGTTTTGCCTTTTTTTTTCTCCCCCCTCCGGGGTCACATCTGTTATCTGAACTTTTCTGCTCTGGTATTGGCATTTAATTACATATTTAGCAGCTTAAACTTTTAACTGGCAAACGTGTTGGTATTTCTTTATTTTCTGTTATCTGAACCGTTCATGAAGTGCATAAAGGGTTATCTCTCCGCGCCTCAGCTATAACAGGCAGGCCACGGTGCGTCATGTAGCAATAAGAAGGAAAAAATGTAGTGGAGCACAGTAAAAAAAAAAAAGCCTTATTATTGCAGGTGCAATGAAATGCTCTGGAATGTTGTGCTCATGCAACAGTATGGCTACTACTTTACATAGTGATTCTAGAAAGTGTCTACATGTCTATCTAAATGCAAAAAAAAGAAGCTATTCATATCAAGTAGGTCTAGTAGATACTGACTTTTTTGACAACATTGGCATCAACAATTATGCGGCCGATTTGTCCTAATTTTTAACACCTCATCCTGACTGCCAGCGTGAGAGAGGAAAGGAATCTGGTATCAGCTCTATTATCGAGTGGAGATGCCTGGAGCAAATATATATATTGTATTGGGCTAATCTCTCCGTGCTTACGGTATTAAACCTGTTACCATTCAAACGACTGACCAATTACGATCATGCTTCATTTTGACCTCTAAAATGCTTTGTGTCTTTGTAAATATATATTTCAATATGTAGGTCTTCATAGTCTTATGAAACAGCCAATTACAGCTGGACTGTTGGTCCATCCACTACCGGAAAACATTCACCCAACCAGAATAAAACCTGTTATGTTAAACCCTGGGCCAATTTTCAGAGCATGTTTATTTTAATGACCAATCAAACGACTGTGTTCCGGCTTGGATGAACATAGTATACTTTAAGGTCCTATTTATATGAAAACAAATATACAACATGGTTACTAAAGGTGCACAGCACACCGGTCCTTGCGAGGTGCCAGCCAACGGATTCATTCAAACACTAAAGAATAAAGGAGTGTAGCCGCACACTCGTAGCTGCCGATGCCAACGTTTCGGACAGACTAGGCTGCCTTCTTCAGGGGGGACTGAATAAAACATACCATGACATTTCTTCATACATTAATGTTTTAAATATTAATGTTCTATTATTCAAATCGTAGTGTTTTGCCAATTATTTGGGACCCTATGGAATATTGATGTGTAGACCCGCGATTCCCAACCTACACATCAATATTCCATGAAGATATGGACATTTGCCCACTGTGCTTCACCACCTTGGGGGTCATGAGGTGCCTACATGCTCCAAATTAATCCATCCATGCTTCCTGACGTCATTTTGTAGTGTGGAGTCTGACCCCAACCCAGCACAGAAGACAGAGGCAGTTCAAGACTTAAAGCACAATTTATTAAGGGAAAATCAACAATGTTCAGGGTGGGTGCCAGCATATCATGCAAAACAAACTTAAATCCTTCCCAACACTTGTACGTTGCCTATGAATAAAAAGAGACAACATGAGCTTTGTAAACTCACACATTATAACAGTGAGAAATGTGAGTGAGTGTATCGCTTACCGCCAGACGGTGTTTCCCCCAGGGAGAGTCAGCAGTGAGTGAGCACCTTAAGTAAACTCAGCCTAGCTGTCTTCTGATTGACCAGCATGCAGGTGTCATCACTTCCAACTGATTGATGATGAAGAGTGGCACACACCGCCCCTCAACTAGTTGGCCTAAGAAACGGGGCTGTTTGAGGTGCTGGACTCTAGGCTCCTCACTCTGGCTCCCACTGTAGGAAAACTCACCTGACCGGCGGGACTTAAAAGTCATTAAATTGTCACTTTACTGTCATCTGGGGACCCCACCAAAATCATGTGGGGACTCCCCTGGACGAAAAAGGGGAGCTTTGGATCTGATTGTAGTGGGGGATTCATACTCAAATGGCAAAGAGTATCGCTATATCTGGGAACTTCTTTTTTTAAAGTGAGGAGTGCACTGTAGTCAGTTCAATATTCTGTACTGGCTCTCTCTGAGTCTATTACATGTAAACATTTCCTCAGCAGATTCAGGCATCTGACCACATCTCGGCATCGAGTTCAACCTCCCAAGTCCATTTCCCATAAGTCCTTAGATCTGTTGTCATTAATACCTTTGAAATTCAACATTGATACCCTGTTTCCCACCAAAAGCAGCATCAGGTCTTTTTTAATGTTTGAAAAGCTGCTAAAAATAGTTTAGGCATTTGCCTCCGGTAGACGAGCATGCGTTTTTATTTTTTTGGTGTGTCATGTTCAACATCACAAGCCCACCAGAAAAGAGGAGAAAATAGCCTATAGGTGTCACATTGATAAGTTCACCCAAACTTTATTAGATACGATCTCTGAACTTTATCGGATATGATCTCTCTATTGCTCTCTCTCTCTCTCTCTCTCTCCCCCCATCTGAAATCAGAAGCTTGCACGTGTTGAGTGAGTTCATTTGATTCACCTATTCCCTCACATCATTCACGTCATTTTAGTGACCTGGTGGTTTAGTGGAAGATGCTGTCAAATGGGGGGAAATAAATCATTTGTATTGAATCGATTACAATCTAGGCTGGTGATGGCCATTGTCTGCTGTGTGAAATAGCTTGTTGTGGTTGATTAATGTTTGTGCCCACTTGGATACAGAGAGCAAATAAGTCAAGATGTTATGAGGACTATAACCTGTGAAGTATGAATGAAGGAGAAAAACATATTTTGTCGTAGGCCTGTATTTAAATGTGAAAACCCCCCCTGCCTCCAGCCAACTCCCATCTCCTCTACACCAGGAAGTTGAGCATCCAGCAGCCAGCAAGCTAAAGTACACAGCACAATTCTGTTTGTGAATGTAATTCTGTATAAAAAATAGACCCTTGAGGGCGGCTTATTGCACTCTGGGGGCCTCTTGTTTGTAGGCAATAAAGTTAACGTTCATTGGCAGTGCAGTTGATGGGTTTGGAACTTTGAAACGTAGCGGCAGAATCGGTATTGTGCATTATCCTGTCTACAGTACGTGGTTCTCCAAATAAAGTGAAAGAGGGACATAAAATGTCATAACCGTTAGATATGGCTGTCATTAGTCAAACTGGCACAATGTGGCACATTGTTTTTAGAGGAATAACGCTGACAAACCCACACCAGGAACGCCTCATGCACAGCACAGCAAAAGCTCACAATACACATCACAGCGCTGATGGGAGAATCTGTACCTGCGTAGGGCTGTGCAATGTAGACAAAATCAATCACAATATGTTTGTCCAGATACCTCAATATGAACATTGTGACGATGATAGTATATCATATTGTGGTGATAATATCACTTTTGTTTTTTAATAACACAACACGTCACATTGCTACCTGTTGTGAGCTTGTAGATCTGCTATCTTTGAAAAAAAAGAAGTATAAAATAGGGCTGATTAAAGTGATTAAAACCTGGAAAAGACAACACTTCTCCCAAATCCCAGAAGATATCCAGTCTCATATCACAATATCAATGTACCGTAATATCAGTATTGCCCAGCCCTATGCCTGCATGGAAAACACAGCAGAGTGCCGCACTTCAAACTGGGGGCCTCATTTATAACACTCAGGATTTTGCTATGTGGAAATCACAATTTCTCTGTTGAGCTTTCTAAGTATCGCACTCACCCTGACAAGGCCTCAGTCAACATCAGAAGAGCGGGAGCTGCAATTATTGAGTTTAGGACCCTTGACATTGCAGAGAAGACGCTGGCATCTTAATTGAGGGCCTGGCAGCCGCAGTCTTGGCACTGTCTGCCCCTACGCCAGGTCGATGGCACTTCACTCCCAGTGGGCATACTAAATATGACCGACCGCCCTGTCTGAGAGGGGCCGGACCCTGGGGGGCACACTCAAAGGACAGACCTGACAGGAGGCAGGCAGGCACGCAGGAACACACGCACGCGCACACACACACACACACACACACACCTAGGCCCACTCTTTCTGTCTTTGTCTGCGTCTTTCACACATGCTCACACAAGCACACACATGCCCCCACACACAGTGGGACATGAGTGGCATGGCTGAGCGATAAGGCTGGGTATCAGATCGCTCATCTGGGACAGCTGTACTCTCATCCGTCACTCTGGGACCTTTTCTGTCCATCTCCTCTCCTCTCTTCTCCAGCTCACGCGTGTCCTCTTTCTGCCTTTGTCCACTACTACTAGTGCCATGCCCGTTCAGCAGTGGTGTAAAGTAACTAGAGTACATTTACTCAAGTACTGCACTTAAGTACACTTTTGAGGTATTTTTTTACTTTACTGGAGTATTTCCAGTTTTCAGAACTTTTACTTCTACTCGACCACATCTCAGAGGCAAATATTGTACTTTTACTCAATTACAATTATTTGAAAACTTTAGTTACTTTGTTACTTTGTGGATTTTGATTAATATTACAAAACATGCATTAACCACTTCAGCCCTATATACATTTCGGCCATTTGAAAATAGCCGTTCTACAAGCTCACAATGCGTCGCATCGCGACGCATTGTGAGCTTTTAGATCTGCTATTTTCAAATGATTTTTATACATTTTGAAAACTTGAAAAGGGATATTCTGCATAATGAGTTCTTTCTACTTTTGGCACTTTAAGTACATTTAGATACCAATACTTTTGTAATTTTACTCAAGTACATTTTTAGTACCCAGACTTCTACTTGTAACAAGAGTATTTCTACATTGCAGTATTGATACTTTTACTTAAGTAAAAAATCACACCCAGTGTGAAGAGAGTGGTGCCTTTGAAAGTGTAACTGGTTGCATCCTTGTGTTGCAATCAGCAACAATATGTTGTCACGTGAAGCGGACGGACATACGGACGGACATACGGACACACGGACAAAGTCAAATGTAGGAGTGGTTGGCACCACTCAAAAAAAAGAGTACTTTTCCCAACAATACCTGTGGTGCCCATTCTCAGAGAACTTAGTGCAGTGACCATTATCGTAGTACTTGGTGGCAAATCTATGAAGTCCCTATATGAAATCGTATTGATGATATCAGGGATCTCCATATATGGGCAGGCACACAGATTTATAGATACTCGGGGCCATGCATGTCGGGAATGTTGCATGTCGGGAATAGATGCCCCCCACCCATTGTGTACCCTATTATCTGATGTACTCGTTGTACCCTCTGTCAGCTCCACGCCCGTGGCATTTTGCTTCCTTTTGCTTCCTTCACCCTTGACTACAGCTCTTGCACTTGTACTGTTTCTTTTTCTTCTTTATAGGGTTTTATGGTGGTTGGCATCCCTATTTGTTGCATTACCGTCCCCCTTCTGTTTATCCAAGTGCCCCTACTTACAATATATCCCACAAACCAGTTTCTTTTAAAAAACGTTTTCTTTTTTACTTCTCCCTGTGTTATCTGATCTCTGCTGCACTAATTATCTTCTTTAAAAGTTACCTCTTCAACTCCCACCGCCCTCAGCTCATCCACCATGCTTTCCCTTTGGTAGCGATTATTGCAGTTCATAATAGCATATTCCACCTCTTCATTAAAGATGCCTTCCTTCTCGTCCATCCCAACATTACTGCCAAGCGGCTTTTGCCTACTTTCAGTTCCATTGCATGCATATTGCATACACACTTATACTGGCTAAGCAGCACAAACGTGACACCCCGCCAATTCGTGAAGCTGGCGGTTTGGGTTGCGGCCAATCAGGGAAGCCAAAAACAATACCCCGAACACACAGAGAATCTGTGCATCCTCTACACTGTAGAGGTGCCCCCCCTCAGACCCACAGTCAGGCAGATACAGATGTTCGTGGGTCACCGGTCGTTGCTCCGATCGAACTGTCATTTGGCGGGTTACACCTCTGGATCATAAGAGACAAACACGGCAGGTTCTAGAGTGTTTTGTCGGACGCTTTCTGAGTTACGCCCTTGAGAGTCAGACAGAGGTTTCGTGAATTAATAGCAAGATTTTTGGAGAACCGCCGGCGCTAACTGACCGACTTCACACTCTGCACCACACTCCCTTGGGACGTCACACAGCAAGTTTGAAGTCGCTCAGTCGTACGAGAGTCATTCTCGAGATATGCAAAGGACAAATTTGTTCATAATTTTCACATAAAACAAATCAAAATGTCGGTCACAATATCGATGGTTTGAGACTCTCAAAAAATCGGGATCAGCAGCGGACCTAAAAATCTGGCATCGGTCTGGCTCTAACTTTAATACTGATGTATGTGGGTACCTGCTATTTAGGCCATCTAGCCTGGCATCCCCATCTCAGTGAGACGAGGAGGAGATGGTGACAACACTTAACTGAACCCAATGATGATGGCAAGACGGCTGTCAGCTCATCAGTCATCTGATTATCGCGTGTGTTATTTTTTAAAGGGGTGTAAGTGATAGTTTTTGCTTTTTTTGCTCTTTAGTAAACAAAAACATATCACTTTCACCCCCTTTAATGAGAAAATATTCTTTGTGGCCACACAGCTCACCCAGGGAGGCTTACAAGAGCATAATAATAATAAGCTTCAATTAATTAATCTCCAACACAACAAGAAACTAATAGCAAGGAGTTTACGGGTCAAAGCCGACAAGCCCGGACAGTAGATAAGATACAACAAATGTTTCTATACCCAGAATATATTAAATATATATAACAGAAATAGAAAGAGTTAATCAAACTAATCGATTTAATCAATTGTTAAAAAAAATCAATTTAAAATTTCAGTTATTCGATCAATCAAAATAATAATTCATAGAATAATCACCTAAACAGAAATGTGCCAGTTACAGTAATAGGAGCCAGATAGCAGGAATGGTGCAAGAACAGGACGGACGTAAGCGAGAGGGGAGGGTGGCAGCGTTTCTAGGATTTCTATTCTGACCGATAAGGAGTGACTCTGCAGCCTCGGCCGGAATAGGAAGGTCACTACAGTAATGCAGGGGAAAGAGTAATGTTTGTGTCCTCAGGTTCACTTACTTTACTGGGACAATAATCTGAGTCTTAGCTCAACCACAAGGTTGTACGGGACAGAACACGGTCTCATTCTCAGTGTTCATTTAATGCAGCGTTTCAGAATCAGAATCAGGTTTATTGTCACATCACTACAGTACAAAGTAAAACAAGTGGGTGAAATTCGTTTTCATACATCATTCCCATCGTAACGTTATTTCCATAGAAAGAAGAGGGGGAGGAAGAAGAGAGGGGGAGGGGGGTCAAGTGGGAAGGGAGATCAAACAAGAGAACAAAAAAAACAAAACAAGTTATCTACATATTTGTGTTTCCCAAACAATGAGCTGTTATACTGTTATAAATACGTGAAAATAATACCTGATGCTGTACACAGTAACAATATCTCTATGCGATGAGAGTTAAACTATCACCGATGATGTTGCTGTGTAGTGCTGCGGTCGTATCGGGACTCATCGTGTTACATAGACAGATAGATAGCTGTAGCTTTACGTAAGTGTATAGGGCAAACTTAAGCATGCAGCCATTCAAGAACACACACACACACACACACACACACACACACACACACACACACACACACACACACACACACACACACACACACACACACACACACACACACACACACACACACACACACACTTACTTTTGTGTTACTACACTTGTGAGGACATCATCATTTTAGGATAGAGTTTCTTTCAATGCTGTTTTTTTAATCCTAAACCTAAAGCCGAAAATATACCTCCAAGCTCACAGAGTTTGTAGATGAGCTACTGTATTTACGGTGCACGGTTCACACAATTAAGCTTAAATCGGTAATAACTCCAAACCTCACCCCTAGTCTAACCTCTAAATGTCTAATCCTAACCCTAAACCCAACCTGAATCTATTCCTAACTCTAAAAACGTTCTACTATACTTGTGGCGACATGTGTCCCTCACAAGTATAGTATTACAAGCGCGCGCGCGCGCGCACACACACACACACACACACACACACACAGACGCATGCACACACGCACACACACTCGATATCATACGGACTCCCATCGGCTCGGAGCAGTGGAGTGATGTCATATCATATCTTTGTCATGCTGTCAGCCTGCAGAGCAGAGGGACGCATGCCGTAACACACACAGTCCCTTAACATTTAACTGTCACACGCTCTCCGGGAATTGTCACTGCGACCGCTGCCTTGTACTCCTCTAAGTGCACTACATGGTAGCAGTGCAGTGGTGTAAAGTGACCAAGTGCTTCAGTACAGTTTTTCTCAGTGGTGGAAAAAGCACTCACATTTTTTACTTAAGTAAAAGTATCAATACTGCAATGTAGATATACTCTGTTACAAGTAAAAGTCTGGAATTAAAAATGTACTTGAGTGAAAGTATAAAAGTATTGGTTTCAAAATGCACTTAAAGTACCAAAAGTAGAAAGTACTCATTATGTAGAATGCCCCATTTACAAGTTTTCAAATGTATAAAAATCTTTGGAAAATTGCCGATCTACAAGTTCACAATGCGTAGCATCGCATTCGCAACGCATTGTGAGCTTGTAGATCTGCATTTTTCAAATGGCCGAAATATATAGAGGGCTGAAGTGGCTAATGTACGTTTGCTAATCTTAAATCTTAATGTACAAAGTAATTAGTAACTAAAGTTGTCAAATAAATGTAGTAAAAGTACAATATTTGGATCCGAGATGTAGTGGTGTCAAAGTCAAAGCATTGGAAATTGGAAATAATCAAGTAAAGTACAAATACCTCAAAATTGTACTTAAGTACAGTACTTAAGTAAATGTACTTAGTTACTTTACACCACTTACTTTCACTTCACTTTCCATTTCCATTTTCCCATTCTATAATACTATAATACGGTACTACTCCGCTACATTTCAGAGGCAAGTATTCCACTACACTACAATTTAGTTACGATTTACTTTGTAGATTCACCGTAGATTATCATTGCAAACCACACATTTTACATGCAATGAAATCCTATTTTATTATTTTCGACTGTTCAGAAATAGCCGATCTACAAGCGCTTTGTGTGCTTAAAATGTCCACTTCATCCGCGATGTGAGGAGTGCTCCCGACGCATTACGGCACCGATTTAGCACTATTTCTGCCCCCCCGGACAGTATTTCGCTGCATTATTTACATCCAGTATTCTTTTTTTCTTTTTGGCCTGCAGCCCCTAAAGCCTGTGCATTAAGCATTAAGCTGGGCCTGTCTGTATCCAAGGTGTTGGAACAACTGCTAATACTCTGTCCATGTGTGTTTCTCATTTCCAACGTTGATTTCAGCAGGCATGCGCGCGCACACGCATGCACACACACACACACACACACACACACGCGCACGCACGCACGCACTAGGGCATTCACGAATAGTGATTTTTAGTATTCGAATTATTCGACCTATAAGTATTCGAATATTCGATTAATCGATTTGATTATAAAAAATAAAATAATAAAAAAAATAAAAAATAAAAAAAATAAAAAGTTTTTTTTTTTTTTTTTTTTCCAATGACATTGATGACTGGACTCAAGGAATGCGAGTTGACGTCACACCAGAGCTCACAGCTGCGTGTCTGCTGCAGAAAATCCAAAAAAAAAAAAAAAATCTAAAAAAAAAAAAAAAAAAAACTTTTTTTAAATTTTTTTTTTTTAATCGAATAATCGAATAGTGGTTTGATAGTCGAATAGTCGGTTTGATAGTCGAATATTCGAATATTCGATTATTCTGTTAATGCCCTAGCACGCACGCACACGCACACACGCACACACGCACACGCACACGCACTCATACACGCACACACACACGCACACATACACACACACACACACACGCACACACACATCTGACAGCAGATGCTTGCTTCTCTATCTCTTATCAAACTAGCAAATTATCCCTGATAAAATGGTGCATTAAGCTTTGTCAGCTTAGGAGAAGGCATTAAGTTTGATAGTGTGCGTGCGCGTGCGTGCGTTGTGCGTGCGTTGTGCGTGCGTTGTGCGTGCGTTTGTGCGTGCATGCGTGCGTGCGTGCTTGCAAGTGAGCGAGAGAGCAGAGCCACCCCAGTACTCATTGTAGAAAAAGAGGAGCTCAGTGTACAGTAAAAGATGATTAATACACGCTTTGATGTTTCACCACCAAAACAGCTAGCTGAAATAATCCCTTTACAATGGCAGTGGTGTGTTTGTGTGCGTGCGTGTGTGTGTACTAGAATGACTATACTTGTGAAGACCAAATGTCCCCACAAGTATGGTAGAATGTGAGAAATGGACATTGTGAGGACCATTTTCCTGGCCCTCACAAGAGAAATACAGTAGAATGAGGATAACCACTTATCCTAACCTGAATCCTTTCATAGAATGAAAGGATTCAGGTTAGGATAAGTGGTTAGGTTTGGGGTTAAGGTTGGAGTTATGCCATGTCATGTCATGTCATGCAGTGTTCATTTTGACAGAAAATTCTGATTTAGTCCTAGTCTTTTGAATAACACATAATTCTTAAGTCTTAGTCGACTAAATATCAAAATATTTTTAGTCTTCTTAGTCAACAAAATTAACACTATTGTCATGTCATCAGCAAGCACAAAATGTAAATCGACTGTCATAAAATCCTGTCACTATAGTAATACAAACCTGTGTGTGTGTGTGTGTGTGTGTGTGTGTGTGTGTGTGTGTGTGTGTGTGTGTGTGTGTGTGTGTGTGTGTGTGTGTGTGTGTGTGTGTGTGTGTGTGCGTGCGTGCGTGCGTGCGTGCGTGCGTGCGTGCGTGCGTGCGTGCGTGCGTGCGTGCGTGCGTGCGTGCGTGCGTGCGTGCGTGCGTGCGTGTGTGTGTATTCTAGTGGAGTACCAGAGGCTGGACCTAGCCTCGTTGCTGTCTGTCCGCCAGTTTGTTCAGAGTTTCAAGGGGCGGGACCTGCCACTGCACATCCTGGTCAACAATGGTGAGTGAGTGTTTGTAGGTGTGTATTTAACATGCTTAATAAAACAAGCACGTCTGCCCTGAGAAGGATTTGGCAAGGATTTGTTCCCAAAGGTGTTAGTCACAATGTTTGTGATTCATCCCCGCATATCACATCCAATTACTAATTTCTTTCTGGATGTGAATCATGAAATGATTGATGCAAACCCTGATGCAATCTCTGTCATTATTTCATGATCTTCACAGTCAAATCCTCAGTGTTAATGTAACTCCTAAGAGTGTACAAATTGAACCAAATGGAACCTGTGTGTGTGTGTGTGTGTGTGTGTGTGTGTGTGTGTGTGTGTGTGTGTGTGTGTCTGCGTGTGCGTGCGTGTTACCAGCGGCTGTCATGCTCGTTCCCGAGTGTCGTACGGAGGACGGGTTTGAGCAGCACCTGGGGGTCAACTACCTAGGTCACTTCCTGTTGACCCGGCTGCTCTTGGGAAAGCTGAAGGATTGTGGGAAACGCGGTTCCTGTTCCCGCGTCGTCACTGTCTCCTCCTCTGCTCACCGTGCCGGGGAGGTCAGGCTAGATGACCTAAATAGCAGGTATACCCACACACACACACCTGAATTAAAATGACTGTATATACACCAGTGGTTCTCAAAGTGGAGTCCGGGTGTCCCCAGAAATTAGTTCATATAGCATCAAAATCAGCTTGACCACTTTAGTCCTATATAAATAGGCTTTTTGAAAATAGCATATCTTTGATACATTTTAACAACACAAATCTTGTATTGGGGTCCCTGGCAGTCTGGCACAGCATCTTTTCAGATGGGGGTCGGTCCTTGTTTGAGAACCACTGACACCACAACCAAACGATGATGTTTCCTCGCCTCGGTAGTGCCACCAAGACATGAAACTACTTGGAGTATCACTTACTGCACGACAAAGTGGGTGCATACATAACATTATAGATTTGCCTGGCTGATTTATTGTGTATACTGGCCAGAAGGCAATTTGGTTCATGAATTTCTTCATGACTTTAATTGAGCAGGGAAGTCATATTAAAAGACAAATCATTACACTATACACTTTGTGTACGACGCAATAAATAACAAAAACAACGGTTACTATTGATCAGAAGTTGGGTAATAACACAATTAACAGCATCACAAATCAAGGATATGTTGTAAACACAAGGCAGACGTCAAGAATTGCGATCAATTCAAAAATTACAAGACTCACCTGCCGAAGAGCAGAGCTAATGGATCTGCAGTGCGATCGATAACTTGGAACAATCAGGTTGTGGTAATAGTTCAGTTGATGTGTTTATATGCACTCTAGTAATGAGATAATGGAAAAAAAAACTGTTCACCTGATTCAGTCCATAGTTGGATTTGTCTCCAAGGACAGGATGTAAAACTCAAACTTCCGTATTAACTGTTCAGTATTTCCAAAAAAGCGTGTCGGGTACTATGGCCTGGTTTAGGACAACGTAATTCATGGGGTAGGTCAGCGCAAACCCCCCCCCCCCCCCCCCCCCAAGAATGAGTTCTAATGCTGTATTTACACTAGAAGTGACTGTCTGAACCTTCCCTAAAACACTAAGACTCACCTCTTCAGACTAGCACCCCCAGCACCCCTACCTGTACTCCTTCTATTCTGGCCTCTCTTTTGATTGATGCTGTAGTAGCGACTGACCAAGATACAGACGGAATTAATTACAACAAAAACTAAATAAAGAAATATCTGTATCGGCTATCACCTATCAGACAAATTGTCATTTTAAATCAGCCCAGAATTTCCAGATCAGTACATCCCTAATTGTTTTTTAAATAGGGCTTAGTTGTTTACTTCTTCATGTATTTTTGGAACTATGGCGTCCCGGGGGTCCCTTCCTAGAAATCTGGTGGAGTCAAAAGTGCAATATTTGTCTTTGAAATAAAGTGGTGAAAGTCATCAGCTTAAAAAAAAAAAGTACAGAAGATTTACTTAAGTACAGTGCTCAAGTTAATGTACTTCATGGCATTGCCAGACTGATCATGTGGGATCACTCACACGTTCGTGGAGGAATCATTTTCTCTTTTGGGGGTCCCTGGCACAAAACAATTTTAGATTGGGGGGGTCCGCGGCCAAATACAGTACACATCAATTTGGGGTTCCTTGACATGAAAACGAGAACCAATGGTCTAAATGGGTTAACATTCAATGTTAAACAAAATATTCCCTCTCTCTCCTGTGTGTCTGCGTGTGTGCGTGTGTGCGTGTGTGCGCGTGTGCGTGTGTGTGTGTGTGTGCGTGTGTGTGTGTGTGTGTGTGTGTGCGCACTCACATGTGTGTGCATGTGTGTGTGTGTGTGTTCAGTCAGTGCTACTCAGCCCACTCGGCATACTGCCAGAGTAAGCTGGCGCTGCTGCTCTCCTCCACACACCTGCAGGTGCGGCTGGAGGGCGAGGGATCAGCGGTGAGCTCGTGTGCGGTGGACCCGGGCATGGTGGACACCGCTCTCTACCGCCACCTCTGGCCGCCCCTCCGCCTGGCACAGAGCGCCATCGCGCGGCTGCTGTTCAGGGTAGGACATTGATTCCCATACCTTTTTTTTTTAAATTTCATGGCAGCGTCTTGCTCAAGGACACGTCGACACGCAAGCCAGGAGGAGCATTCGGGGATCGAACCCGGGAACCTTTTGTTTCAAGGTGGCCGTTCTACCTCCTGAGCCATTGCCGCCACTGTGGTTTACAGACTTTTTCCCCCTTAATTCATGAAATCTGTTCTGTTTTTCCACCTGCCAGATATGCCATCTGGCTCATTATGAGAGCTTGAAGCCAGATTTGCTTAAGTGGGTTTTGACTGGTTGCGATAAGTTTGCAGCCTGATTCGGTTACGACCTCAGCGTGACAAGGGTTTTTGCCGCCACCTGTGACCAGACCCGTCTCATCAAGATGTTTGATTTGGCACCAGCCATTCTCAGCAAGGCAATTTTTTTTAGTTTTTATTCCGTTTTGAACTTTTGTTTTGAATTTCAGTTTAACGTAGTTTTGATTCGTTTTTCTCGAAAGGCTTAGTTTTAGTTTAGTTTTGATAAGTTTTTGTTTTTTATTGTTATAATGCTGTAGTCGGGGGTGAGATTAAAAAAGTCTGGAAAATAGCGAAAATAGCGAAGCGACGCGTTGTAAGCTTGTAGATCTGCTATTTTCACTGTTTTTTAAGAAAAATATTGCAATATTTCATATCCACCCAAACACTAGGCTTATGTATGAAATATTGACAAAGACTAAAAGGACATTTCCTCTAGGATTTTACTGTAGTTGGTTTTGTAAACACAATTCCATTTAACCTTTTACGCGTTTTACTAAAATATTTTGTACATTTTTGTTTTCGTTATTTCATTTTAGTTGACTCTATTTTGAATAACCATTGCACCAGACAGATTTCATCAAGATGTTCTGATTTGACCCCCGCCAACATTCTCAGCACATTCTCCCAGTCTCTCGCTGTGTTACTGTGATAATCGTGAGGGAGGAATTGGAAATTTGATCCCAGACTCAACAGATCGATAAAAGGCCTCGCGGCATCGATTAGCCACAGAGAGTCACAGACCACTCAGTTGACAGCTTGTTCAGGAACAAGTGTGTTAATTCACAAGAGTGAATTCTCAAATATGCTGAGCATTGTGGATCACCTTACATCCACACAGCAGTGATTCCCAAGCTCTGGGCCAGGGCCGCATGTGTCCAAATTACACCACACTCGCCGCGGCCCTTGAACCCAAACACACCGCACGGCCGTCTTGAGTGACAGAGATGCATCCAAACACGCCCCCACGGCACTCCTCTGGGTTTGCCATGAGAACATAGGCTATAAGTTATATATTGCGACAATGCCTATATTACATAAACGCCAGGTCGGCTGCCGCTCTTAGTTCTTTTAGATCGTCTTTAAAACACCCTTCTGTTTGCTGCTGCCTTTCACAATTATTTCCCCCATTCTCTTCTGGACGATTGTCCAATGAATGCAAGATTAGTCTGAAGTAATTTTAGTCTCGCTAAATTGTAGGATAATATTAAGTAGGTCTATATGCCACCCAACGTAATAATACAATGTAGAATGGAGTAGCCTATATAACGCCTGGATCTTTATAATGAACTAATGTGGCTCAAATAATAATGATAGGCTTATAGAGAACTAATAATAGATAGGCTTATAGAGAACTAAAAATAGATAAGCTTATAGAGAGCTTTCCCTATTTGTAGAATCACTTCTACAAATCCAAAAAGAATAAAAACATACATGCATGCATGTATACAGTATAACCACCTATGGTCTCCAGCAGTAGATAAATAGGTCTATGTGTACTGGTAGGCAGGTGGGTATGTCAGGTGGTTATACTGTATACATGCATGCATGCATGCATGTATGTTTTTATTCTTTTTAGATTTGTCAAAAACGATCACACCATTGGTGTGATGTTTGGACAAAATTGTTTTGCAAAATTCTGCCTCCTGGTAGCGCTATAACAGGCCGATGTGAAATGATGTGAGTGTGCGTGCACATCGGTCCCACGGTGCCTGAGATTAGCTGCTCACAGACGGACACACACGAAAACGTAGTCTCGGCGAGTCGGCCACACATTCGACCTGGCGGAGACAATAAAAGGAGGATTTTGCTTTATAGCATAGACAGATAGCTGTGCCACATTAAGACACACATGCAGTACAGTACGTGCGCATTGGTTCCATTTGGACACTGTTCTGAGTAAAAAGAACACTTAGGATTTTACTGTGCAGTAGTGAAATAAGGACAGGGCTTGAATCAGGACCACAGTAGGGACAGTTTATTGTATCTTAAAGCATTGACCTCACAAGTTCAATGCGTTAATTTAATTAACCCATTAAGACCGGGGACGCATCTGCGTCTCATTTTAAGATTTCTTTGGGCTATTCAAAAATAGCAGATCTACAAGCTCGTAGCGCGGCACCGAGTGCCGCGCTACGAGCTTGTAGATCTGCTATTTTTGAAAAATCTTGAAAAAATCTTGTCCAGATTTTTTTCAAAAAACTGTTGAGATTTAGACATTTTTTAAGAATCGCCTCAGGTAATGGGTTAAGAGGCTACTAATGACTCAGACTGTCTGTAGTACACACAGTACACAGACAGACTCAGGCACATAAACACGTCTCCTTAAGTTACGTCCGCATAACATTAGTAGTAGTCTGTGTGGGCATGCATGAGTGCATGGGTGGCAGAGTGACTCAAATTATCTCCCCCGGATAAGGGGGATTTCCCCTTTAGGATGGTGGTTAAGATGTTTGGCTTTAGTGTCCCTTCCTGCACGGGAGACACAGGTTTAAATCCCGGGCGTTACACGTCTGTCTGTCTTTCTGTCAGTTTGTGGTGTGTGTATGTGTCCTCATGCTTTGCATGCTTGATTGCTGTAGTTTGCCCGAATGCCTTGTGGGGAAGATTGGTAGAGAGTCTGCCATAGCACCTGGGCACACAGACAGGAGAGTGACAGGAAACCAGGATCAGAGAAAAGTAAGGCCAAAAAAAAAACACCAGAGCCGGCATGACGGGAATTGGATTCAAACTAGGTTCCTCCGCATGTGGCTCAGCACTAACTGGCTGAGCCACATGGCACTGAACTCAAGAGTAAGGCTGGGCAAT
>NC_139954.1:38088358-38110858 GCF_963454915.1 Gymnoscopelus microlampas | reverse complement strand
TGGATGTGTTTCTTTCCTCTTCCGTTTACGATATCTAAATCTGTGTGTGTGCGTGTGCATTTGTGCGTGTGTGTGTGTGTGTGACTGTTTAACAACACACCCATGAATTTGCATAAATTGGTATCGCTCGATTCAGTGTGTGGGTTAGTTCATTGGGTAGATGCAGTAGCGCCACTATGACGGATGCCGATTAGCGCTATCTGTGTTACGGAGGAGGAAGAGATGTGGAGAGGAAGGCAGACGGAGGGAGAGACCTGTGTTTTGATTGGTGCTCTATCTTCCTGCTTCCTCGTTTGGCCCCGCTCCCAGTGCATTGTGGGATTCGGATTTCCCAGCGGTGAGAATCAAACTCCCATCTGTAGAGTTAAGACACATGGCACACGTGTGAGTGTGGGTTGGCACACACACACACACACACACACACACACACACACACACACACACACACACACACACACACACACACACACACACACACACACACACACACACACACACACACACACACACACACACACACACAGAAATACAGACAGCAGTTACCACATCCAGGCATAAGCTTATCTAAACAAGCACATGGTAAACAAACACCTTCCAGCCTATGGCTCATGCGGTAATGTATTTACACACAAGCACCCATTCACGCACGCACGCACGCACGCACGCACGCACGCACACACACACACACACACACACACACACACACACACACACACACACACACACACACACAATCACACACACACAATCACACAATCACACACACACCCACTCCACCAATGTGCCATCTCCACTGAACGATTCCACTTGTTTTTCCTTAAAGGTTAAAAGTTCACCCCAAAATTACTTTTTTTTCTCAATAATTGAGACCCCATCAAGCCTACATTAAATCTTGTTTTCCTCCTGTTAAGTTTGGCCTCTTATTAACGTCATGTCATCAAATATTGGAATATTGGATCGGGAATGTGACAAAAACAAAAACATTACCATGATTCCAACCAAGGCTTCATGGGGTGAGTATAATTGATAGGGAAAAAGTCATTTTGGGAGTGAACTTCATATTTAAGACGAAAAGTTGTATCTCTAAACAACACTCTTATCCTTCCCTGCATTTCACTGCTGTCTGTATGCAGTTTTGCTTTGAATACCAGTGCTGGTGTCCAGCGTTCATTATTACCCACTTTACTGTATGTGGGGCAATAATATCACTGTGGTCAATAGAAACATAGCCATACATTGTAGGATATCAGCAGAGCCCTGTTGTGCTAAATAGGAACGTGTGTTTACTGTACTACGTGCTTGAAAGTAAATCTCCATCATGGGTTCCTATAAGAGATTACATGAACATTCCATGAGATCCAATGGCTTGGTCGGGAATGTACTGTACTGTATATTATGCCACACAGTTCTATAGCTTTCTGGAATTTTACTTCAGTGGTTCCCTACCTTTTCTGGATCAGGGCCCACCCATCTGACCACTTAACACGCCCCAGGCCGTTCGGCTTCCGTGTTAAGTGGTCAGATGCGCGGACCGTGTGCGTTTTCAGAGCATGTTTATTTTGATGATCAACCAATGGACTCCATAATCGATTGTGTTGTGGCCTGGATGAATGGAACTAACGTAGTGTACTTCAGATTCCTATTTTAGCGGTATCACTATGAAAACAAGTTTTTCAAGGTCTTAAGGACATAAGAAATAAGAAGAAATAGAAATATTTTTTGTAATATTAATGTACTCAAATCTTTGTGTTTTTCCAATTATTTGGGGGCCCACTTGCAACACCGCCACAGCCCATGAGTGGGCCATGGCGCCACAGGTTGGAAATCGCTGTTTTACTGTATGTAAAAAAAAGACATGTTTTCCATCTCATGTTTCCCTTGACTATGTCTGAATCTCCAAGGCCTTTTGTGAGGAACAGACCGAATAATGAAGAAGAAAGTCAACTAAACAAATCCTGTTTGATCCCAACGTGCCCATTTCCCTTTGCAAAACAAAAAGAAATGAGTAACAAAATGCAACCCGAACACTCGGCAGTTGTAGCTGAAAAAAAACAAACAAACATTCAAGGCTTCAGCAGCTTCACACTTTCTTTCCACCTGGGGGTCCTTGACATTTTCATCTCAAGGACCACCAAATCAATATTTTGGGAAGCCTGCTTGTTATGATTATTGAATTTGACCACAAACCCCCACCTGAAAAGATGTTGTGCCAGGGACCACCCTAAGAGAAGAATTGTATAAATTCAGTCAAAATAATTCCACATTGTTCACAATATTTCTAGATTTATTTTCTTCTTCCAAACTACAAATAGCCAAACTATAAATAGGACTAAAGTCATTAAACTGATTTTATTGCTATATTAACTAATTTAGCTGGGGGGGACCCCCAGGGGTCCTCCTCAAGGACCCCTGGGGGTCCCCAGAACCCACTTAGAGAACCACTGTGTCAGAGAACCTTTGGGGAGGAGGGAAAACGGAGAACGAGGTCTTCTTCTAAAGTGAAGGTGGGGGGGTTAAGGGGGTGTGTTGTTTTTTGGTGTGCTGCACCGCTGTGCAAAGTAGGGCTTCCGGAAGGTCCATGGTCTTCGTACATTTAATAATTATGTCCTGAGTGGGTACGGTATTTTGAAGGCGAGCGATAACAAAAAAAGAAGAGCTTAAATAACCGTCTGTGGTGTTGTCTTCACGTGAATTATTTGTATCTGAACGTTATTGGGAAGTGTTTCCACTGCTGGAGTGGACAGAGCACACTCTTATAATAGCTGATCAATCTGGGACTGCATTTATATTAAATGTCTGAGTCCTAGCTCCTACAAATTCTAAATGTCTAGATCTATATACATATATAATACTGTACATATATAAATGAAGAGAGATGAGCATAAAATATAAGAGATGTACTAAGATATATGTGGGAAGCCAGATGCACTGAGTCTTAGTTTACAGTGATGAACCGAGATCCAGTAAATGGAGGCGGGGGGGGGGGGGGGGGGGGGGCAGGGACGAAACAAAAAACAATACACTGAAAACCAAGCACCACCATGCAACCATCTTCATCTACACCAAAATGCATAACCTTTTATGCAGTTTTTTTCCTTCGGTGTGACCTTTCATTTGTCTCCCACAGGGCGAGGAAACAGAATATTCTTACCACTTTATATCTCCTGGAAAGACTCGGTCCATCTGGCCCCACGCAGACAAGTATTCCTGAAAACGTGTGAAAAATGTACCTTTTTTTCTATTTTCTTTGGTTAACCATCGAGATGCACATCTTATTGCTTTTGCCGTGCCTAAAGAGAATCCTCCCTCATGCTTGTGGAACTGTGACATTTCTTTCCACATAGGAATGAACTCGTAGAAACTGTGATACTGTCTTGTCCCGTGCATTGCTGTCAATGTGTCTCTCTTTGGAGTGATGGGTGTGAAAGTATGGGATGTATGCATGCATGTATGTATGTGTGTGTGTGCGTGCGTTTGCGTGTGTGCGTGCGTGCGTGTGTGCGACCGGGCGTGTGTGCGTGTCTGTGTGTGTCTAGATAAGGACAGCATTCATGTCCAAGTTTTGTGTGTTTGTCAGAGGTCGTGATATTCCAGCAACAGCAGCCACCACCTTTTCTATTGTCCAAAGCCTCTCAATAAACATATCATAGTGCCATGCCTGCCTCCCATTCTTTATAGTGTCAGTGTGTTTGTGTTTGTGCCGGTGTGTGTATGCCCTTGTTTTTCTACCTTTAGAATGATAAAACACCCCCAGAGGGACAGAAAGAATGAGAATTCTGCCCTCCAGCTGGGGTCTCACTTGTAAAGGAGGTTTTCAATCTCAGTGTCACTTCCTAGTTAAATAAAGGATTGCCTTTGCATCAACAAAGTTCTATTTTAGGCTTGAAGAAAGAAGGCACTGGAGCAAACTCGGACAATTGAAGCCTTTTTTTTCACAGGGTGTGAATAAAACGCGACGTTTCGATTGTCAACACATCAGGTCATAACACGAAGAGGCTACAAATGGTTTTAATACAGTTGAGAAACAGGGCAGGCCCTTCAATTAGCCAATGTTCGAAGGCCAACAATAATGAGGGGTACATGTACATCTTTCTGCTCGTGGCAGACTCAAGTAGAGGATAATCATGAACAAGAACGTGCAGTTAGGCTAAATAAGTCAACTACATATAGCAATAATGTGCCGCCAGAATAAAAGCCTGACTGGGCCTGTACACAGTGGACAGTTCAAGCATCAACAATACAAAAAGTTCATTATAGCACACAGGTCAGGATTACATAAATGCATGTTTTAAAAACAACGTACAAAGCAGGAGACTATTTCAGCCTGTTATAGGTGTTAAAGGACTCTATACCAGCATCAATACATGTGAATCTCTATTCGCAGTTACAGCTATATATCGCACATAAACATGTTCCTGTCAATGGCTTTTTTCTCCAAAGTCATTAAAACATTAATGAACTTACCTTAATGGTTATTGTGCGGTTAATAAGTCATAGAAATCTTTCATACATCAATACTTTCTCTGACATTTTGGCTGCATTTTCAAATGTATCTGTGCCTTAAAATGAAACATGATGCCAATGTTATATATTGATCGTGTTGCATTAACTACAGTACCTCAAGCAAGTCTCTGAAAATAGATTTTCATTCTGCACTAAAATGAACAGAATCCAATGTCTTCCTCTGAAATTTAACAACCCCACGGTATGCTTTGGAATGTGTGTGTGTGTGTGTGTGTGTGTGTGTGTGTGTGTGTGTGTGTGTGTGTGTGTGTGTGTGTGTGTGTGTGTGTGTGTGTGTGTGTGTGTGTGTGTGTGTTTGTGTGTGTTTGTGTGTGACATGAGTGGGAGAAATAGAATATTATGTGATGATGAGGTCACCATGAGAGACAGCCTCAAGCATAGGCTGAACTTTTTGAGACATTCTGAATGCATCAGTTAAAAGCACGCGTGCACACACACGCGCACGCACGCACGCACTCACGCACGCACGCACCGTAACTCATCACTCCTGCTCAACATAATAATGCATATCCAACACCCAAAGTCCATTTAGTTCATTTTGTACACTCTCAGAGTTAGATAAGCACTGAGGATTTTACAGTGTCTGTAAACTAGGGGTTCCCGTTTACAGTAGTTTAGTTCAGTGATACTCAACCTTTTTAATTTCATGGACCCCCAGTTCAACATGCATTAGGCATGGACCCCCAGTTCAACATGCATTAGGCCACGGACCCCCATTTGATAAAATGTATCTAAATGGGACCCCAATCTACACTGTCTGTAAAATCCTCTCTTAACTCTGACAGGGTACAATATGGAACCAAATGGACCCGTAGGGGTCCACGGGTCCATTTGGTTCCATTCGTACAGACCCATAAGGGTCCGTTTGGACCGCTGGAGGTCATCGGACCCGACTTTGAGGGTTCCTTGAGGGGTTCCAAATGGACCCTTACAGGTCTGTAAATCTGAGAGGGTACAAATGGAACCAAATGGAGTCGTAAGGGTCCATTTGGTTCCATTTGTACCCTCTCAGAGTCATGGAGGTCCGTGAAATTAAAATGTTTGAGAACCAATGCTCTAGCTAGCCTATAAGGGTAAGCTAGCCTTTAATCAGTGTGACTGACACGCACGCATGCACGCACGCACGCACGCACACACACACACACACACACACACACACACACACACGCGCACGCACGCACGCACGCACACACACACACCCACACACACAATGAAGCCTCATATCATCAGAGATGTGGAGACCTCTCATCCAGGATGTGGACACAGTGAGAAGTGTTACTGCGGCCCTCAGAAGCTGGACGAGGACCCTTGTGCAGGTATTCACCGTGGTCCCTCTCTCCTCAATGTCTCTTATAACGCTCGATTGGCACAATCAATTAACCCCCCCCCCCCCCCCTCCTCCCCCCACCCACAGTTAAGTAGCAGTTCCTCTCTCTAGGCACAGACAATGCGTCCTAATGACCAAAACATGAACGATTTCACTTTTAAGCCGGTTGCATTCATGCAGGCACACTGCCTCTCATGGGGAAGCCTGCTTGTTAGGATTATTGAATTTTGGATGCTATTTTTGGCAACTGTTCCCCCTAGAATAAGTTAGTTAACCTGTGGGCTACATGCCGATTCGTCTTTTCACCTATGACTGCACATACAAAAAGCTTTTTATGCGCACTCCCTAGAGAACAAGGAAATACCTTTGCCCTGCATTTTTCACATCTGCCTTTTATAGTGCCATCAGGAGGCCGACTTATGTAAAACTTTTTTTTAATATTACTCCTTCAGATTTTATCCAAATTTCACGCAAATCAGTACACATGATCTCTATAGTCAGGTGATCAAGACAGATCTGTTTGATTTTTCATATTCCATCCTGATTGGCTAAGATTGACATCTAAAGTTTGCAGTAATGGCCCGTTTTGAACAAAATGCCACAAATCATGAACGCAAAATCTCTGCTCTTATCCCAAAGAGTCACATCGTGACTCATTGTGAGCTGGTAGATTGGCTATTGTTGAAAGATTTAGAACAATTTTGAAAAATGTGAGTACTTTTACTTTGGCACCGTAAGTATATTTTGATGCCAATACTTTTGTTCTTTTACTCAAGTAAAATCTTGAATACAGGCCTTTTACTTTAAACCGAGAATTTCTACCTTGTGGTAATGCTACTTAATTTCTGAAGTAAAAAAGAGTATTTCTTCCACCAATGATAAAAAGGATGTCAACAAGTTGCACAACAAGAAGGGAATGGGACAATCCGTCGACATTTGAATTACTTTTTCTCTGTCTGATGTGGCTGTGCCTGCCTGTGGCTGGACCTATTAAGCAGCTCCAAATGTAAGATTAGGGCAGCCATTAATCTCGGTAGCGGTGCTGGCTGATGGGACAGCTCTGACAGCCTCAGGCTAAGTGATACATGGACCTTCTCAAAGACCCAGTGACAGATAGATGGATGGATCAAAGGAGCACCACACCCTGCCCGCTAAGGGGCTCTGTAGACGGAAAAAAAGTACTCAAATGTTTTACTTAAGTAAAAGTATCAATACTGCAATGTAGAAGTACTCTTTTACAAGTAAAAGTCCGGAAGCCTATGTATAAAATAGGGCTAATGTGGTTAATGTATGTTTTATAATGTAATAATTTATATCTGCAATGTAACTAGTGACTAAAGTTTTCATGTAATTGTAGTGGAGTAAAAAGTACAATATTTTTCTCTGAGATGTAGTGGAGTAGAAGTAAAAGTACAGAAAATTGGAATTACTCCAGTATTAAAGTAAAAAAATACCCCCAAAATTAATTAAGTACAGTACCTAAGTAGGCTAAATGTACTTTAACTTTACAGTTACACCACCAGCTTGTAGATCTGCTATTTTCAAAAGATTTTTATACATTTTTAAAGAAAAATAACAAATGTGAGTACTTTAGACCAATTATTTGTTTACCAACATTGAGAACGATGCACAGGTGATTGTTTCATGCAATCAATTCCCAACAAATTGTTTCCGGGTGTGCTGGTTTCAGTTCATTCAACCTCCTCTTGAGTGTTGGCTAGCGAGACATGACACACTGGGGTTCATTTGGTGTTGCCGCCCTGCGCGCGCATACTGGTTCTTATCAGTGTGACGTCGTATGTTAAGGGGTCTATTCCATAGAGGTATAATATAACGGTCTATTCCACCACTGGTGAATAGTTGGCTACTGCTAAAAGTCATGTGTGGCAATTGAAAGAGAGGTTTGTTTGTCATAACAACCTGCTGTTTTCTTTCCAGTTGAGTGGATTGACCAGGTGAGTTTAGCTACCTACAGTTAGCTGCTTTTATGCTACACTATAGCATCATTGTTACTTGGTAAAGCAAAAACGAGTCAGTAGCAATGTTTGTGTGCTGTCAATTGAATATGTTGTCTATTGAGCTGCGTATAATTGTAATGCTGAGGCAAGTGTGTGTGTGTGTGTGTGTGTGTGTGTGTGTGTGTGTGTGCGCGCGCGTGTTTGTGTTGTGGTTGAATCTAATTTATACTTCAGCTATTCAAAAACGTTGTGGGCTGTTTTTGAAAAAAAAAAATAATAATAATGTTTACACATTTTAGTGGGGCTTTCTGGCACAAATAATTTTCAACAAATGGAGTCCACAGGCCTTGGCATGGAGAAGTTTGAGAACCACTGCATTATGTGTTTATGTGAAATGTGAAAAAGGAGGGAAAAAAGGCCAGATATGTAGGCTATATTACATTGAAATGAACAGACCATTAACAGACATCCCACCTCTCCCTTAAGTTGCAGGAGTCTCCCGGAAATGGAGCCCACCTACTAAATATATGAACATTTATGGCAATTACATGCAACATATATGCTGCATATATGCCATATTCAGGTTAATATGTGCATATGTGAATGTATAGGACATATATGTGTCATATATAGCTCATATATATCCACTATATGTTAAACATATATGTATATAAAAATATATATGTTCATATATTTTCTTGACCTCCCTGAAATGATTTTTTCCAGGGTCGGATGTCTGCATTAATGTGCTTGAAGTTTCTTTGTGCATGGGTCATATTGAATGAAAAAAACAATGATCTTTTCAACGTCTGAAAATTATGAAAAGAAGGACTTGATTTTAGCCATGTATAGGCAAGAAACATGATTGGTACAACTCTTGTCACTTGACCATTGAAGGACAAGTAATTCCTATGTCTCTCTATATATCCTATGTCTAAGTACTCAGTGCTGAATCAGGCATTATCATTTTCTTTTTTAAGTGCAGTTCTACCGTTATCGCAGAAATGATGACATCATTTACAGTGATACAATTAAAATGATAATATTCATGTAAAAACATTGAATATATAATATATTTATATCTTTTTTAACCTCAGCTTCTTCTCAATGACAACCTATACAGCTGTGCCTGTGACTGCTGCACCCTGAAGCCTGCCCTACAGAAGTCCCTGCCCACTGTGCTACACCAGAATGCTGTGTGCAGTATGCTTAACACCAACCAGGATGAAAGAACATGTTACCAACAATGGGGGGGCTACCAAGGGTGAGTGAGAAGATGACAGCCGGGCCCGGGATAATGAGGCTGGTCTGTGCCATTGACACCGGGAGCTCCCAGCAGGGGAGGAAAGTACTGGCGAGCTAGCCAGATGTATGGAGGATGGAGATGACTGGAGACGCAGCTGGAGGGCTCATCCAAGGATGAAACTAGAGCAGTGGTTCTCAACCTGTGGGTCGGGACCCCCAGAGGGGTCCCCACATGATTTTTGGGGGTCCCCATATGACAATTTAAGGACTCTTGAGGACTCTTTTCATCTCAAAAACAAAAAGAAAATCAAAAGACCATTACTGCATCAAAAATAATCAACAAACTATACTATAAAAACTGGTCAAACATTGGCCAACTTGTGAAATAATGTAAGAAAGAGTCAAGTATTGTAAAAATGTAGATCTACTATTTTCACAATATTTATCTGTGGAATCGAGTCAATCCAAATTGAATGCCTCAACTCCTACATTCCAAGTGCTTGGTAGGGTGGGGGTCCCCAGTTAAAATATGATTATTTTGGGGGGTCACGGCCTGAAAAGGTGGAGAACCACTGAACTAGAGAGAGGGGCGCTCTATCTCTCCATCCATGGGTTCCAAAGTTTGACCCTGGCCATCGCTTATACACCTGATGAAGTCAAGTGGAAGACGGCTCAAGGTAGGAATCTTTTTAGATTTTTTTTTCTATGCTGCTGCTGCTTGTGTTGTATGCTGTTTGTGTGTGTGTGTGTGTGTGTGTGTGTGTGTGTGTGTGTGTGTGTGTGTGTGTGTGTGTGTGTGTGTGTGTGTGTGTGTGTGTGTGTGTGTGTGTGTGTGTGTGTGTGTGTGTGTGTGTGTGTGTGTGTGTGTGTATACGTATGTGATTTAAGCTGTACTAATTGTACTATTGCTGTCAACCTAATGACTGGGTGGCAATGAAACATGTTCAGTGACTGTTTCTGGCTCTGGAATTGAATGCTGACGTGAATCTACAGTTTGTATGTTATGTTTGCCGTTGAAGGTACTGAGGAACAGTATGTGTATGTGGCTTTTGGTCACTTCAATTATCCTACGTGTGTTTGCTCATTTCCTTTACGTTCAAGCTGTAGCGGTTTTGAGCTTTGACATAAGAGCCATCAATACCAAATGTTCATTTGGAATTGAAGATGATTTGGATCTACAGTGTGTCTGTTGCGTTATGGCTGTCGTGAGTTGTGTCAGGGTGGCTGCATTGGTTCATGGCTGGCTTGGTGGCAAAACTTATGTTTAGGTAGGCCTATTCCTCATGTCAGGAACAGAAGGTGTTGTAGGACCCAAGCGCAGGAGATGAAGATCACAAACTTAAGTTTACTAATAACGACACAGATTAGCAATGATACAACTGACAGAAATACTCTAGTAACTAATACAATGCAAACTCATAACACGCCACTGGCAACATAACAGAAGCCTGACACACAATTTATGACCCAACACTGTACACACAGAAAAACAAGTCTTTAAAGTCTCAGGAGCTTGTCACCAAACCAGGCCCTCACAGGGCAATCAGAGTCTTGGCCTCGGGTAGAAGGGAGAGTAGGAGATTGGCTGAGGGGAAATAGAGCACCGAAGTCTGACGTAATTTACACATCCTAGGTTTGTCTACCTGGTTTGCAGTTTTCAACCCCCATTCTGAATCCCCATAGACGTATTTAATATCGCGTCAAATAAGAACTGTGTTCCAAAAATAAACAAATGACCCTGGCGGTTTTACTCTTATGGATATGAAGCATCAACTGACGGTGAGAAAACGATAATGTTACTTCTGCCGAATTAGTTACATTTTCGCCAGAAACAGACTGTATCAAA
This sequence comes from Gymnoscopelus microlampas, assembly GCF_963454915.1. Taxonomy (NCBI): domain Eukaryota; kingdom Metazoa; phylum Chordata; class Actinopteri; order Myctophiformes; family Myctophidae; genus Gymnoscopelus; species Gymnoscopelus microlampas. The sequence continues at coordinate 38,099,958 of NC_139954.1, read as the reverse complement.
TATAAGTGACTCACTATCATAAACGGAACAGAACCTCCTCCCTGACAATATCGGCAAGACAGTTTGTTTATTTTTGGACCACAATTCTTATAAGAGACGATTCTAAGATGACCCAATGTTATTCTTCATAGCAAAATTACTTTACAAACCTGGGGATGAACGAGTGACGTCAGGACTTCTGTACTCTATAGGAGCAGGGCAAGGGAGGGGCAGAGGCACACTCAGTGGCTAAACAGTCACATCAGGGACACAACAGGGGCGCGATCGTGACAATGGCACATGGCCATTATTCATACATACTGTACATTCATTCTCTCTCTCTCTCTCTCTCTCTCTCTCTCTCTCTCTCTCTCTCTCTCTCAGGATAGGAACCTTGTTTTTTATTTCTTTGCTGAGCTGCTGCTGTGTACACATCTACCCATACACACACACACACACACACACACACACACACACACAGGACGCAGGGGGCCGGGCAAACATGCTCGTCAACATCACACCTGTCTTCTTGCAAATCATACTCCTGCACCCAGGTGCTCAATTTGGCTTTTTGTCCAAAACACATGCTGTGCAAACGGGGGAAGCCATGGGAAATTAAAAGCTCAACGTCAACAAACCAACCAAATGCTCTCCCCCTCCTCTCTGCCATGTGCCACATCCATGCACAATCCCTCTTGTTTTAGCTCTTGCTCATTTGATTTTCCTATTTGTCTCATCTGTTCAAGAAAGTAGGTAGCTGATATATTGCACTTTTACCTTAGTGCAAGTATACTCTTAGTTGCTTTTTTTAGAAGATAATGCACTTAAGATTTCCGGTGATTAGTAGTTTTCTTGCCTACCTATGTTAAATGCACTTATTGTAAGTCGCTTTGGATAAAAGCGTCTGCTAAATGACTGTAATGTAACTTGATTTACAGTGCAATTTGAAAGTTGAAATAAAACATAGTTAGCCTAACCACTTCCCCAGCATCCATATTCTGGGGGGAACATTAGGCAAAAATAGACGATCTACAAGCTCACAACATGTGTCAAAAACATGTTATGTACAAGTAGAACACATACAAGTTTACCTACATAAAAACAAATGCCTCCAAATAGTTCAAGAGGTTACAATTACCACTGACCCCAGTCTCCCTCATATCAAACCGAGGGTACTTGAAATTAAAAAAGGTTGAGAATCACTGGCCTAGACAGGGAACCAACATGACCAGGAGCCCCTGCTGGTGCACCCAGCAAACCACGGCAGATGAGTCAGCGTGCGTCAGACTGACCTGAATTTTGATTACATCAAATGCCTTAAACCATTAAGACCGGTAGTGCATCTGTGTAACCACTTAAACCATTATTTTATACTTTGGCTATTCAAAAATAGCAGATATACAAGCTCATAGCGCGGCACAGAGTGCCACGCTATGAGCTCGTAGATCTGCTATTTTAGAAAAATCTTGAAAATGTGTGCAAATCTTTGAATACATATATTTTTAAAGTAAACATTTTGAACTGAAATCTTTGCCTCTGGGGGTCCCTGGAATAAAATATTTTCAGATGGGGGGTCCGCGGCCAAATGCATATGATTTTAGAGGTTCTTGACATGAAACAGTTTGAGCACCACTGATGTAGCGACATAGGTTTTTCAGACAACTGTTAGGATTTAGAAGACATTTTGTAGAACCACTGAACCAGAACCTCAGGCCTTAATGGGTTAATTAGAAAGCAGCATATGAGCTTATTAACCAAAAAATGTACAACCACTCCAAAAATAGAGTGCAACCGTGTGTGACAATTTTCTTTTTAAACGGCAGCAGCAAGTCTCATTTATATTCTTTCTGTAATTGTGTTTATTTGCCCATTGATGCGTCAACTTGCTCATTCATTGCTCACCAACGTGGAAATGTTGTATAAAACCAATTATTCATGGGAAGAATCCCCGGAATTGCTGAGTTCTCCCTCTCCGGAAATGCAGAATGGGATTATGCATTGCAAATATCACGCCGTGGTTAGCATGGCACATGGGGGAGAGCCCTTCATTGTTCAGTCACATCTCGTTCAGGGGGTTTATGCATCTGTGGTTTGAGAAGGAGAAGTGTGACTTTTTGCCCGATTTCTATATGCAGGGTTTTGCGTGTGTGTGTGGATGGATTTTGTGTGTGTTGCGGGGGTTGTATGTGTGGGGGATTTTGTATGTGCGTGCGAGAACGTGTGTGTGTGTGTGTGCGTGTGCGTGCGTGTGTGTGTGCGCGTGTGCGTGCAGGATGACACAATGGGATTTGTTGCCTAAAATTGGATGAGGAGATTAAAGCCCGATTTGTACTTGGTTGTACAATGGTGCATAAATTGGGTTTAAGAGGCACCGATACTGAACAGTGGCTGCAGTGCACTGCAAAATAAATCCTGAGTCTTCATCTAACTCCTCTGGGAATGTACGAAATTGACCCGTAAGGGGCCTCAGAGGTAAATGAACCCTCATGGGATTTTTTGCTGTGTACTTGGATGGAGGGAGAGCAGGGTAGACTGAAAGAGAAACAACAGGTTTGTGTCAAGACATAGAGAAAGGAGCAGAGGAAGAGGGAGGAGGAGGAGCGTAAGATGAGGAAAGCATCGAGGAGATGAAGGGCATATGACAGTGCTATTTAACCCTTTCCATATCAAGGTCCATTATTTATTCGCCATTTGAGCCACGGAACCACCGTTTGATGAGATTTAGACTCTCAGACCCAAAACTTATTTGTTGTGGTTGGATATGATTTTGTCCACAATTCCGATGTGGTACCATCATAGGAGAGATAAAAACAGACAAACGTTGATCAAAATAACATTCTCTAATTAAGTAATGCAGATGTTTAACAATATTTAACTCTTTGAGAGCGTAAAATGAAATCAAGGGTCCATTTGGTTACCAACTTTCCATCATTTAGCTGGGCACCACCTGGAACCCCTCAAGGACCACTGGTGGTCCCTGGACCACTGGTTGAGAACCACTGGCGTATGACATGGAGGAGGATAGAAGAGGAGAGGTATAAATACTGTAGGAGAGTCAGATTGGAAAACAGACCACAGGGAAACAGTGGAGGCCTTGTAGAGTAAGCTGTCATTCTTTAAATAAGATTAATATATTTGTATGATAACAGCTATCAAATCATTTATTTAAGCCGCAGGTGAAAGAAAGAAGAGACCCATTTTTATCGTTTTAATAGCCAGCGATGCAAGAGTATACACACAACTCTGACACACACATGCACACACATGCATGCACGCACACACTTCTATGCGCATAAAAAAAATCTTGCATTGACCCTATAGCTACAGTAATACTAAAACTAACCCTAACCATGACCACAACCTGAGTCTTTTACTAATTGTAATCTTAACTATTTCTTAGCAATGAAGATAGATTACTATGTCCTCAAGGACACTAGAAAAATTGAACATAATAAGTAAGTCATGTTTGTGTGGGTTTTACTATCCTTGAAACGAATGTATAGTAGTTACAGTACATACGTACACACACACACACGGTCTGGCATAACTGAAAAGCGGCTGGCAAAGCAATCCCTAGGGACCAGTGCGAGAGAGAGAGAGAGGGGGGGACAGAGAAAATTGAGCTAGTAGAAGATAACCAGGAAGCAGAGAGAAGGGAAATAGAGGCAGAGAGAAATAAAGGACATGAACACAACCTGGAAATAAGGCAGGAGGACAGCAAGAATGAAAAATGACAGCAAGAATGGAGGAGGAAGGCCTGGGAGGAAAGGAGGAGAAGGGAGATGAGGAGACGCAGTAGAGACCAGAGAGCAAGGAGTGCGTGCGTGAGCATTGTGTGTGCGTGAGCGCACACGCATCGCATCTGCAGTTGGGAGAGCAGAGCTGTCAGACGGTCATCACACTCCAGCTGAATGAAAATCTGTTCTCCTCTCTCAAGTGGTTTTGAACGAAATTCTCTTTTCTGGGGGAAAAAGAAAAAAGCTTTTGCTCTTCTCCAGAGTCCAGACTTTGCAGCCCTAAAAAAGAAAAGACATCTGTGATAGACTTAAGTAGGCCCTAACATAATGTGCATGCAATCAGTGGTGGAAGAAGATTTATTTTTATAGAATATCGTCGCTGTCGGGCAGAAAACTCTCATCTCCATATTCATAACTTTTTGTGCTTTTTTTTAAATTAACGCCCTACTTGATAATACTACAGTGTCACACAAAAGCATCAAAAGTAGTAGATCTGCAAGCTAATGCAAAGCTAACCCGAAACGTGGCGCCAAGCGACGCGCTTTGAGCTTGTAGATCTGTTACTTTTGCGTTTTTTGAATTTGAATCCTGAAAAGTAACAGTTTTGGACATATGAGGTTTCCACTCGATAGAGACAATATAGAAATACTCTGTTACAAGTAAAAGTCCAGTATTCAATGAAAATAGACTTAAAGTACCAAATGTAAAAGTATTCAGTTTACTACTTAAGTTGGTTTACTCAGTTTTTCAAAGGTTTCCAAAATGTTGCTATTTTTCAAACAGCCCAAATATGAAATAGGGTTAAATTGGCTAATGTGTGTTTTTTTTAATGATAATACAAATCTTCAAAGTAACTTGTAACTAAAGCTGTCAAATAATTGTAGTGGAGTAAAAAGTACAACATTTGCCTCTGTGAGTATAAGTGGAGTATAAGTATAAAGCATTTAAAAATGGAAATACTCAGGTAAATTAAAAGTACCTCAAAACCATGGTTTAAGTAGTTACTTTCCACCACTGCCATGCAATCTTTACAACCCCCCTACCTTGTAGTCCACCATTCCACATTACATTTCACTATAGCTACCTCCGAGTGGAGGTAAACGCGGTCAGCGCGATCGATGAAACTATTATAGTCTAATCATTTCACAGTGTGAAACATGGGGGAAGTAAAGTTAGGGTCTGCCATGCGTGATTCACACTGATCAACTCCCACGGTGGGGCAGATGGGGGGGAGTCCATTGAGATGAGAGATTAGCGCTTGGCAGCCTTGGCTTTGGAGGGCTGTCTGGGGGATTGCAAAGACCTTCGCAATAGGCTGTCATCTTCTCAGGCTCTGCAGTGTTATGTAGCATCCATATTCTGTGGGGGGGGGGGAAGGGTGGGGGACATTCGGTAAAGATTTGCAGATCTGCAAGTAATGTGTCACAACACGACACATTGTGAGCTCGTACATCGGCTATTTTCTGCAAAGAGATTTGGTGTAGAGCAGAGGTCTTCAACAGGGGGTCCTCAGAGTTACTACAGGGGGGCCGCCAAATCTTTGTATGATAGCATTGAACCCCAGCATCCCTATTCTGAGGATAACATTAGCCAAAAATAGCAGATCTACAAGCTTGTAGATCGGCTATTTTCGGCAAAGAGGTTTAGTGTAGTTTTCGAGGGTTTACGTTTATCTGAAAATACACATTAACATGAATCCAACATACAATGATGATAGTGTCTATGAAGCGGAGCCATCTATGAAATCTATGAAAAAGTTTAATCTGCAACACAATTTTATACAATATGGGGGTCCCTGCTTTATCTCTCTCTCGGCTAGGGGGTCCTTGGCTTGAAAAACATTGAAAAAAGAGTGGAACAAGTACAGAGCCGAGCTAAATCAACTAAGTATTAGCCTGGTAAACCATCCCCGTCGCGTGAATTGACATTATCATGACCCCATCCATAAACCTCCTCTTTGGCCTTCCTCTTCTCCTCTTACCTGGCAGCTCCATCGTCAGCATCCTTCTCCTAATGCAGTGGTTCTCAAAGTGGGGTCCGGGGACCCCCAGGGGTACTTGAGGGGGTTCCAGGGGGTCCCCAGCTAAATGATGGATAGGAACCAAATGGACACTTATGGGTCTGTAACTCTGAGAGTGTACAAATGGAACCAAATGGACCCTAACGGGTCCATTTGGTTCCATTTGTACACCCTCAGAGTTAAGTTAACATTGATTTTACAACATGAATTGGGGTCCCAGAGATAGAAATGCCATTAAATGGGGGTCCGTAGCCCTAATGCATGTCAAGCTGGGGGTCCTTAAAATGTATCTTTTCAAATGGGGGTCCGCGGGCTAATAAGTGTCCATTTGGGGGTCCTTGACATGAAAAAGTTTGAGAACCACTGTCCTAATGTACCACCTCATCTCTCCTTTGCACATGTCCAAACCATCTCAAACTCCTTCAAACCGTACCTGATTATACAGTACTAGGCCAACAGACAAAATAAAACAGACTCCAAACCATAGGTATAACATTGAGTCTAGCAGAGGAGACAAGTCAGTTGCAACCAGAATAATCATTATTACATACAAATTATCTACAGCTGTTGTTGTGGTATCATCATCTCTGCATCAGTGTTAGTGTATGTGTCAATGCAGAACTTAATGAATGAATCTCTTATTTCGTTAGCATAATTGCCTAAGCAGTTTTTTGACCAAATTAACATTTCTGCCTAACTCTACTCTCCTGACACTGCTGCTTCATTGTGCCTTATTGCCTATGTCCTCAGCCTATCAGAATGCTTGTTACATTCCAAAAATGACATAGGCGATTATGCTATGAGGCTAACTTTTTGACTTAGCCAGAAATGATTTTGAATGTAACAAGCATTCATTTCTTCTTTCCAGAAAATACTCAAAATATGACTTAGGCAATCATGCTATGAGGCAAACGATTTGTAAATTAACAGAAACAAACGTAAACATTGTTTTACCTTTAGACAGCTACTTTGTTAGAAGGTTGCAGGTGGTGGCAGCAGCAGCAGCAGCAGTGAGTGAGGAAGCTGCAAAAGTTCTTTTAACTTCTCCCTCTCGCAGAAAGAACAGGAAATGAGTGTGTGTGAAATGTGTTCCTGTATTATCTACTAGAGTTTCGGGGGGCTACGCCCCCCTCAACCCCAGCCGCGCACGGGGCTTTGCGTTTGTTGGTCCCTCCGTGTCCCTGTCTCTGTATCCGTGTAGCTGCAGCACAGAGTGGGCAGTATAGATGGGGATTATGGCTGTTAGAGGCATGTGCGCGCACGGGGCCCGCGTGGGCGTGTGTATATGGGGGTAGACAAATTGTCTAAGTAACATTTGCAAAAAGGGAAAAAAAAAAAAAAAATTGTAAGAAAGTGTAATGTAAAAGTTACAAAATGATGAAAAATAAGTAGAAGAAATTATATTTTGTATGTTTCGCGGACCACCAGGGGGTCCGCGGACTGCCATTCTGAAAGCTGGCGAATGGCAGCCCTTTCTGCAAGATGGCGGCCGCCTGGTGTTGTTGTGATTTGGTCGTGCGCACGTGCTCTCGGTTACACAGCGTTGTACTGGCGAAGTATAGTTCTCGCTTACACAGACATGTCCAGACATGTTGTAGGTCCCTCCGTGTCCCTGTCTGTGTGTCCGTGTAGCTGCAGCACAGAGTGGGCAGTAGAGATTTCTGGCGCAGGCTGTGCAAACCTGGCAACCCAGCGCATGCTGCCGCACGTTACACCAGAAATGGTGCCTGGAGAAAATGGTGACCAAAAAAAAAGTTTGGAAAAAAAGGAAAAAACCCCCGCAGCGGCTGGCTGCTGTTGTGGTGATGAGGTCGTGCGCACGGTAAACGGTACGAAGCTGCCTCCCCTTCCGTTTTGTCCGACATTTGGTGAGTAGAATTAATTATGTTGCGCGGTGGAAAAGGTGTAGTGAGCAGTGAGATGTCCCCTACGCGAGGCGTAAATTCAGCGCGGCCGCCGTGGCGAGTCAGTTGGCGACATGTGGTCTGGCGGTGCGTTGTTTATTCGATAACAGAGCTGTGGGGTGTCGACACCGAGGGTGCGGAAGTCGGTCGCCATTTATATAGTTAGATGATCATGCAGTACATGTTAAAAAATCAATCTCTTGCTTTTTCTGACATATCCATTAACCACTGAAATGATTCTAATTTTAAAACGTCTTCTTTGGTTCCCTGAAAAATGATGCTCACCAAGTTATGTGAATGCAACATTTTTATGCTGTCACTGTACTGTATGTCTATGTGTGCACAGGGGATAGCATGTGCCAGAACGGCATTGTTTTTTTCTTTATAGACATTTGACTTTTTCAGTGACACATTTTAATGGAGCTGTAGATTCGAATCGTAATCTGTGAGCCATGGTGCTGCGTCTTATCACATACAGTATGACTTGCTTTGTTGTACAGAACAGGTCACAAATAATGGCTGTAATCATTAATCCTATACCTCTGGACAGTGTTTGCTTTTCTTTGCCGTAAGGTTAGAAAATAATCAGAAAATAATACTAAAGTCAAATATGGCGTTAAGACCCCCGGCCAAGGTTGATGGAAATCCGTATTGATTTAAGGCTACCAGTGTTGGACAGCTTTATCAGTAGCTGGAACTAGATAAGCCGTATTTCTTGCTGTCGGGCAGAAACCTTGTATCGCCATATGTCAACTTTTTATGTTTTTTCGTAAATTAATGCTCTACCTCGTTGTACAAGAGGGTCGGGCAAAAGTAGCAAAAATAGCCGATCTACAAGCTCACAACGCGTTGCGATGCAACGCGTTGTGAGCTTGTAGATCTGCTATTTTTGCTATTTTCCAAAAAAAGATTAAGAAGTGAATGTGGTTTGTGTCTGTGGGTTTTATGAATATTTAACCGATGAAAAGTAGCCTATTAACAAGAGCTTGTGACTAAATAATAACCATTGGATCACAGGTGCCTTTTTAGTTTTTCCATTTTATGAAAAGTAACCCTTTTGGACATTCAAGGTTTTCACCGACAGCAACGATTTGCCTGTCATTCTGTCTGTCTAGCTGTGCTGTAGTAAACCCCCAAGAGTTTTCTGCTATATGGATTGTTCTATCAGTCATTTTCACTTAAATGTTATACTTCTTTAAACCGCCCAAACCCTTCCCCTGCATCAGCTCTGATGACAGCTAGGGCCCTAGTTAAATAAAGACCCTCTGGCTAAATTCACTTAGCTGGACATTCCCGGAGAAAGACACAGATCTCCTTTAAAAATATTTAATCGGCAAACCCAACCAGCATTTCAATGCTATACATCAGTGGTTCTCAACCAATGGTTCGGGGACCAACAGTGGTCCTTGGTGGGTTATTATTAGTTAACATTAGCTGACATAGTGTCACAATCATTTTAACCACTTAGCTTTGGCTATTCACAAATAGCAGATATACAAGCTCATAGCATTTTTTAAGCAAAATGTTTTAACTCAAATCTTTGCTTCTGGTGGTCCCTGGCACAAAACATTTTCAGATGGGGGTCCGCGGCCAAATGTATATCAATTTAGGGGTCCTTGGCATGAAAAAGGTTGAAAACCACTGCTATACAGTAAGTAAGCTATAGTGTGTTCCATCCGTTCATCCACTGACTTCTCTTTCCCGAGCAACATTAACCACTTCCTCCGCTTCCTCCTGGGGAACTGGCGTTCCAAGGCCAGTGAGGAGATATAATCGGCCCATCTGGTCCTTGGTCTGACAGGGGGTCTACTCTAATTCCAGTGGGACGTGCAGCGAGGACCGCTCATGCTTCTCCGATTCTCCGGCTGTGAACAAGACCCCGAGATACTTTAAGGCCCAAAGTTTATTTTATTCATCGTGTGTTCATCTTGAAGCACCACTAGCGCAAAGATACAGTAAAGCAGGTGCGATTACTTTAGAACCGTATTTTATTTTATACTTCGTCGTACAACGAATAGTCATAGTATAGTGAATATAACAGTACTCGAGTAAAAGTACAAAAGTATTATGACATGAAAATATGCTTAAAATACCAAAAGTACACATTGTGAAGAGAATTGTGACCCATTTCACTTTTTCAAGTTTTTCAAAAGTTTTTAAAATGTTTTTTTTTGAAAATAGCAGATCTACAACTTAAGGTAGTGCAGAGAAACATTTATCGCAATGTGACACGGGACATCAGTAATTGAAAACAAAGAATGAAAAATGTTATTGCCAGTTATGACATTATTGGATGTTTTTACATTATAGGCTGCTACAGGCTATTTTGGCTATTTCTGAAGATTTTTGATTTTTTTAAAGATTTGACACGCCCAGACAAGGGGCGCCAGGTTGAAAGTGGTTAAGAACGTTGTATTGTGACGTCACAGTATTTGAGTGCTATTGCACAAATCAATAGAGTGTGTCACCCAAGGGTGACAAGCTAGTAACTGTCACAATCTATTTAATCTTCTAAATTAATCACAGCCGTCCTTGGGCTTTACGACTGCGAACAGCCCTGTTTGGATGTTGCTGCACACATTTACTGACCTGGTCCAAACGAGTCATTACTGTTTGGAAGTGGAAGCTGGAAGGTGTTTTGGCAAAACACTTAAGTTACTGCCTGACAGGAACAAACATGCTGTTTATCAAAACAAAACCTACTGTACCGCTTCACCTTCACGGTGATGGATCGTTTGGGATTAGCGAGGGTGTCTTCCACCGGTACACACACACACACTTGCTGGAATTTCAAACTGAATTGCATCCCACGAGAGACAAGGACGGCATTTCAAATGAAAACCTGAGACAGTTGAGTAATGCATAACAAACACGAGGAGCAGCATCATTACAATTCTGTGCAGACGGTTCACAACACACGCGTGTGAATACGAGTGGTGTAAAGTAACTCTGCACAGTGAGTACTTTTACATTTGGTACTTTAAGTATATTTTAAGGCCAATACTTTAGTACTTTTACCCCAGTAAATTTTGATTACCAGACTTTTACTTGTAACAGATTTCCACACTGCAGTATTGATACTTTTACTTTAGTAAAAGATGCGAGTACTTTTTTCCACCGCTGGTGAAGACAAAAATCAACCCAAGCGCTGGGGAACAAACCCTTGTTATTTTGGAAAAATGTTGAATTGTGAAAAATGTGAAACAATTTTTGAACAAAACAAGACATCTCTTATTATGAGGGTCCCTGGCACAAAAAAATTCCCGCAGAAAAATGCATATCAATTTGGGGGCCGTGGACATGAAAATGTGTGAGAATCTGATGACTGATGGGTGTAGTAAAAGTGTCTTTGCTGGGGGAGTTGAGTTACATGACAGCCGTCAGCACAGTGGAGTGGAGGGTTCTCCACATAATCTGGGATCACAGTGATCTGCCTCACTTTAATACTATCGATAGACGAGGAAAGAGGGTGCACGCACACACACACACACACACTCACACTCACACTCACACTCGCGCACGCAGACACACTCCCACTTCATTGACTATGCACACATGGATCTTACATGCACTGTCAACACACAAGTGTATGCACAGGTGGGCACGCAAGCACGCACACACGCACTCACGCACACACACACCCGTACACACACGTACACACTCACTCTCTCTCTCTCTTTCTCTCTCTCTCTCTCACACACACACATGCTCCAATTTTTTAAGACTCTTATCCCTCTCGAGGGGAGACTGCTGACTGAAATCTCAAGTTTGAAATCTGCTGTTCACAGGGAGAGGCTTTACGTCAAGCTGTTGCATTATGTGAACCCTCACAACCAATCCCCCACACGGCCGTCCATCCATTATTATTATTAACACCAGCTCAGACGCCTATACACACCTACCACTGCTACCAGTGCTGAGAGGAGACAAGAGCGGGGACAAGAACCTGCGATGTTGAAA
>NC_139954.1:38045858-38083358 GCF_963454915.1 Gymnoscopelus microlampas | reverse complement strand
TAGGGATGCCAGGTTGCAAGTAGTTAACCCATTGAGATCTGAGGCCGATTCTACAAACGCCTTCTAAATCAATAGTTCTCACTGTGGTAAAGTTTTATTATGTTTCATTTTTCCTGATTACATATTTATTATTTTCTGATTATATACATTTTCATCATTCTCCTCATTACCATGATTGTATGTTGCAGACTTGCAGTATATTCATCATGACCTTTTCTTAGTTGTTACAGACCCTGTTTACCTTTTTTGTATTTGGGAAGGCGGTATCCAGGGTCCCTTGACAGTCAATCCACTCTACCATGTACCCGCTGGTACCACTGTCTGGTCCCGGACAAATATAACGTTGCTTAAGTGTTGCAGAGATTTTTGAAAGATACCCCCAAATGCAGTAGGCTCCCGCAGATGCCTCCCCCCGTCTCGGCCCCCCCGAAACTGTATATTGTCCATTAAAAGGAGTTGTGTTGCTAAAAACAGGAAGAATACTTACCTTGTGTATGAAGATAATTTAGGCTACTCTGTGGTTTTGAAACGTTTTTCTTGGTTTATTGTCACTTGAAGTGTAGTTGAAGTTGTGTATCGTTCCTTTGCTGAGGACATCTAAAAAAAAATCTAAAATGAGTCAATGACACATTTCCCGGTTTTAAAGGACGACTGGTTGCCGAGTTTCTTAAGTGTCCACAGCCCTCCTCTGAGAGTCTAAGACACAGACGGAGTAGAAAAAATGGTACCATATTATCATGAGCATTAGTGAATTAGAACGATATGAAGATAGGTTGGAAATGGGTGACGTCGTCCTTTAACCACTTGAGCTAGTACAGGGATATTTACAGCAAGTTATAGAGGACTTTGATTTAAATGCATAGCAAGCAGCACACCCAGCAAGGCGAGAGAATGTGTGAATGCGTCACGCTTTGATCTCGCCGCAAAGCGGGATGTTGCCTCCTGTTCCAAACATTGAAACATTCAGATAGAAATAGAACTTCTGCATTCCATTCCTACAATGGGAGTCAATGCTAGTGACGTAAATCTCTCTCTCTATGGATCTGGCGCAGTGGTGTAAAGTAACTAAGTACATTTACTCAAGTACTGTACTTAAGTACAATTTTGAGGTATTTTTACTTTCTTTAGTATTTCCAATTTTCAATACTTGTACTTCTACTCCACTACATCTCAGAGACAAATATTGTACTTTTACTTCACTACAATTATTTGACCACTTTAGTTACTAATTATTACTTTGTAGACTTTTATTATTATTACAAAACATAATTACCCACTTCAGCCCTACAGTATACATTTCAGCCATTTGAAAATAGCCGATTTACAAGCTCACAATCCGTTGCGATGCGACGCATTGTGAGCTTGTAGATCTGCTATGTGTGTGTGTGTGTGTGTGTGTGTGTGTGTGTGTGTGGTTAATAATTACGCAAAGAAGCTTAATTACAAAATGGCTATTATCGTGCAATTTCCTCACAGTAAGTTGCCTCTTAAGTTAAGTGGTCATATGAGTGGGCCCTGGTCCAGTGGGCTGTTCCATGAAAAGGCCAGCCTTCTGGTATATTTATCTGAATTAGATTTAAATGGATTTTTTACTTTCCACAAACTTCATTTAATTTTAGTTTGTTAGTTAGGCAATGGTAGCTGTAGCCTTAGTTGCGGTCCCAAGTCTCAAGCCTGCACATAGTTTGGGTGTGTGCATCCCTGGGTATGGACTATATACGTGAAATAAAATACATCCCTGGGTATGGACTATGGCACATACAGTACGTCGAATAAAGGCCAGACTACACCAATGCAACTATCGCAACTCCTTGCAACAAAACAGTTTTAAGGCCAGTCCACATCAATGCAACTCCCTGCCATTGGGGATAATGGTTGCAAGTAGTTGCATGTTTCAAAGAGTTGCAAGGAGTTGCATTGGTGTGGACAGGCCTTTAAAAACAAAGTGGGGTAGACTACCTGCTCAACATGTAGAAGAACATCTCCTTCTTCTGGGAATGAAAGTGTGAGAATTTTAACCAAGCTCACTTAAGCCGCAGTACCACATACCAAACAGTATGAGCTGCCTACTGTATGTACTTGTTCCCAAGACTTCAACCACTCGCCTTACTTCTGCAGAATTTAAAACGATCACAGACCTGATTTCTAGTCGTATAGCCGTTTATAGAGTGTATTTATGGCTCGTAAAAAGCGCAGAAGTGGTGTTTGTCACATCGTGGCCTTGGGTTTGACGCTGTCCAGCAACAAACAAGTCCATCTGGCTGACAGGCTCAACTCATTCCATCGTTTAGTTGATCCATCTGATACATTGATCTTATATCATCTTTAGTCGGAGAATGACGCGAGGCTTACGAGCCGTGGACATTTCTCATCTTCCCTGCTGTTTGCACGCTCCCCCCCCGCCGGGCATTTGGAGAGCTTGTGTGGGTTTTAATGAAAATACTGGGCGAGATTTCATTAATGGTTTATGATGAGGTTTATCCCGGTATTCTGATGAAATTATTGGCAACTGGCACAGCAAAGCATTAGCATTCTCCCCTCGGCGGCAGATAGCATGGCTTCTATCCATAATAGAGCTGCCTGCCGGTTCAATAATCCCCCATGAAGCATCTGGGCGAACAGCCACAATGCGCCCCAAGTCACACCCTGAAATCTGTGTGATGGAAACAAATGACTCTGCTTGGTTCCGATGACATCTGTCCAGCATGGCACCTCTCACTGGAAGGTATAGGCATCCATACTAATGGTACACAGGAATCAGGGGCCAACATCGAGGTTTGTGATTGATTTTTGGGCCCCTCTTGTTTCTTAACCCACCAGATGACCTAGAAAGACGTCACACACACACGCACCCACACACACACACACACACGCATTCGCACATACACACACACGCGCGCATACACACTTTTAAAATGGAATGCCTTGGAGACAGAGTTGTGTGTAAGTGTGTGTAGAAACTGTTGCCATGCACGTGCAGGAACAATGGCGGTGACATGACCCTGTGCAGACATCTATCAGGCTTTTCTTTTCTTCTTTTAATGACATTTCATCCAAACCGAAGATGTCACGCCCCTGTCTCTGCTGGAAGTTGACTGTAAATGGAAACAAAATTAACTGTGAACAAGAGAAGAGGGGGGGGGGGGAGAAAGAGAGAGCACTTTAAAATCATTGCTGTCTGGCAGAAACCTTGTATGTCCAAACCCATTACTTTTCAGGAAATGGAAAAAGACTTTAACCGCTTTCAATCTGGCTTCCCTATTTTGGGCATGTCATTACAGGTGAAACTTTTCAAAATCTTAGTAGTGAAAATAGCCGATCAGCTTGTAGACAGTATATTTTTGCTTCTTTCGCACAACGCTGTCATAACGGTGAAGCATAAATAAAGCATTGTGCAAATGCTTTTTTGCTACTTGTCAATGCATATTTTCCTTGATGTTTCTCTTTTGTTTTGATGCTTTGAATTGCTTTTGTTGAATTGTTTTGATGTTTTTCATTTGCTTTGATACTTTGAATTGTTTTTGTACAGTATAGCAGTTTGGTCAGCTCGGCTGTTGTAAACGTGCTATATAAATAAAGTTTGAATTGATTTGATTTGATCAAATATGGCATTACAATAATTTATGAGAAAAAATGAAAAAAATATCTGAAGGAATGAATGAATGAATATCCATATGGCCAGAAGAAGAGCTAGCATAGGAGAAATGAAAATGAAAGAGGTGAAATGATAGTAGCAGAGAGATTCACCTGTCAGTCTGCTTGCAGATCTAAGAAACTGCAACTATCCATTATTGTTTTAGCGATTATACTTTTTAGCAATTACTTTTCTAATTAATCAATCAATCAACGTGAAAAAAAAAGATATATCTTTTGATTACTAAATCAATTTGCCTGACTATTATACTTCATCGTACAACAGTGTCGCACAAACAAAACAAAAAATAGCCGATCTGGGTTTGAATCTACCGTGGTGCATCTTTGTCGAGCGTCTACTCTATACGAACACAATTGGCCCGTGTTCGGGGTAGGGAAGCCAGGGAGTGTTGGGTGGGAGGAGTAGGACGAAGACTCTACGTCCTCCCGGTGGGGGCTCCTCACTGGCATAATGACCAAATTGGGGAGGAAAGGGGTTAAAAAGCAAAACAAAAAAACATCCTTCTCTCTCTCTCTCTCTCTCTCTCTCTCTCTCTCTCTCTCTCTCTCTCTCTCTCTCTGTCGGTGGAGAGATTTCATGGTTTGCCAGAGTGCATTCCTCTGTTCAGAGAGCGCTATACAAACTCTCTGCCGCAGTCATGAAAATAGAACCACATGTAAAGGCATATAAAGAGAGTAGCCCAACAGCATGCCAGAGGATAAACAATATAAACAAAAGAGTACGACATTATGTATGTGTGCAACAAGATGCAGCAAAAATGTACAGTTCTCAGCATACACTTGTGTACACACACACTCTCCATCTATCTCTCTCACTCTCTCGCTCTCTCTATCTCTCTCTCTCTCTCTCTATCTCTCTCTCTTTCTCTGTGTAGTTAGTATGCCAGCCATGGCAGGCTCTTCCTCTGTGCGGTGGAGTGTCAATTATTATGGTAATGACTGAAACAGATATCAGATGGGCTTCCCTGGAAGAAGCTTTTCACATTTCACTCGTATTATTCACCGTGTCTGTTTACGGTATATTCCAGTCAGACACTTTCTTCAAGAAGATGAAAGCCATTTATTGCAATGATATTGCATTGTATGTATTGGTGTGACTCTGCTCCCATGATGCTAAAGAACTGTCTGACCAAGCGTGACAGCATAAGCAAACCCAGCAGAGCCTATAGATAGATACATACACATACATACTGTACACATACATACACACACACACACACGCACACGCACACACACATACATATTTTATATATGTATCGAGACCCAAAAGAGAAATTTGATGTCTCCCCGGGACCCAAACAAGTGAAAATAGCCGATCTACAAGCTCACAAAGTAGTGTTACAACAAACAAAAGCAGATCAGATCCCACAGATGAAACTCAGTTGTCATGGCATTACAGCAGTTATGAAACACAGACAGCTACATTTAAAAAAAGAGTAAGCAGGTAGTAACGCTCTACCCTCTTACCCATAGGGGCGCCCAGAAGAACCGGTTATACAACAGTGGCAGCAGCAACAAACTCCATATATTCATCTGAATCTGATTCAGAATGAGCTTTATTTTATTTATACATCACAGGTTTACACGTGTACAGACGTGGAGGATAGAGGTAGAGTGAGAGCAGAGATAGAAACAGGTTAACACAAACAAATAGATACAAATAAAACAATAAGGTAAAAACAAAACAAAAGATGTTCCACAGCATAAGTTTTAGCAGGTATACATTAGCCTACGTGATGTTTAGACCATTAGACCATCACATGCAGGTGTGCACATGTTCTTTAGAAACATTAGCAGTGGTGGAAAGTGACTAAGTACAGTACATGTACTCAAGTACTGTACTTAAGTAAAATTTTGAGGTATTTGTACTTTACTTGAGTATTTTCAATTTTCAGTACTTTACTTCTACTCCACTACATCTCAGAGGCAAATATTATACTTTTACTCCACTGCAAATATTTTAACTGATACTAGTTACTTTGCAGACATACATTTTTACATACCCACTGATACTAGTTACTTTGCAGATATACATTTTAACATACCCACTGATACTAGTTACTTTGCAGATATACATTTTAACATACCCACTTCAGCCCTATTTTATACATACTGTAGGCTATTTGAAAATAGCCGATCTACAAGCTCACAGCGCGTCGCATCGCGACGCGTTGTGAGCTTGTAGATCGGCTATTTTCAAACGTTTTAGTACTTGACAATAAATCATTATGTACAGTACTTAGTTTTCTTTGATATCCCATGAAAGGGCCAGTCATCCTGTTGCAAACTAGCAGTTCAGTTCTGAAAATGCGATTTTCGGTGGTGAAAATTAGTTTTCGGTGGTGTTGGTGGAGTTGACGACGTTATCAAGTTCCCACCTGTCTCACTTCACTTTTCCACGAAGCCCGCTGTGATCCTGAGTCTCTCGTAAGTTAGACTAAAAGAGTGCAAGTGCCCAGGCAGTACGTGGGCCACTTCTGGTAAGCGTGGACCTGGGCGCTGCGGGATGAAAAGTGACAGGTGTGATTCATTCTGTCACTCACACACCCAGTATAAAGAGGTATCTAGTGTTATGTATTCATCACCATGCTGCCCTTCACACAGCCGACAGTATTTTCCACTTAGCTATTTAGACACCAGACATACGTGCTTTGTATCTATTCAGATAGGGTGGGTAGCTGTAGCTGTATATGTGCATGTACCTGTATACAATGCCTATATTACACTTTTAGGGGGTTTCAAGTCCACAGACATCCTCCTTACATATAGATATACTCTATATACTGTATACCGTAACTGTATATGTCATTGTGAATTCTGAAAAATTGGGTTGTTCAATGGTGGGTTTGAAAATTCCCCATTTTCCCCTAACACACCGTAACATAATTGTGGCTGTTGGATAGAAACCTCATACAGCAAGTCCAAAACTGTTACTTTTCAGGAATCAAATTAAAAAACAGCGACAATAGCAGATCTACAAGCTCACAACGCACTGTGGGCTTGTAGATCGGCTATTCTTGCTACTTTTGTGTGACACTGTAGCATGACGAAGTAGGGCATTAGTTTACAAAAACATAAAAAGTTGAAATATGGAGATAAGCGGTTTCTGCCTGAACAGCAACGGTATGCAGTACATACTGTTACAGACATATTTTCATTCGAGAGAGACCGCATTCTTCCCGAGGTCATTGGAGAGCCATCATCGTCGCCATCTCTCCATACTTGCTCTCTTCCAGGAGACCTACTGCTGTACTCCCTGGCTGCATGACTCGCTCATCTTGCTCGGTGCGTCCAAGTGTTTTCCTCCTGCCATCGGTTCTGCATAATGTAGTGTGTATTGGGGGCATTCCGGGTCAGTTACCATGGCTCTGCCTGGCATTTTCTTGTGTTCCTCTGAGGGCCATATATATAAGGACAAATATATACAACAGCCTGGACCGCAACATGGTACATTACACTTTATTCTACCTCAGCGATTCCCCAACCTGTAGGCCGGCCGTCCGGATATTGCAAGTGGGCCCCCAAATAATTGGCAAAACACTAAGATTTTATTGATAATATGACATTTAAAATCTGACATTAAGAAATGTATGTAAAAACATGTCATGGTATGTTTTCCTTAAAGGTAGGGTAAGTGATATTCTTTTTTTACCTGCCTTTATTTATAGTGGAAAGTGGAGATGGACAGGAAACAGGGAGAGAGAGATTGTCGGGAACGGGACTCAAACTCGCGATGCCTTGTCAGGCTACATTAGAGCCTAGGTGCCTGGACCGCTAGGCCAGCGTTCCGGGCCAATAGCTCTATATTCTGATAGTACACATTGCTATAGTGTTTGTTCAGTAACAGGAGTCTACCCGCCTCTCCTGCTTTTATATGATAAACAGAAAATTAATTTTCAGGTTCGGGATACCTACAGTATATTATTCAATCAGGAGAGTGAACTTGCACAGAATACAGATTAAAGATTTAAATTGGAAGTGATGGCACTAAGAAATGAGCAAACAAAATTGAACCTTAGTTCCTTTGATCAGGAAACTGAAGTTCCTCAACACCACCAGAATTCTAAATTATTTAGTTCCACTTATTCAAAAAAAATCAGAGACCTTGGACAAACTTCACTCTCCTTCTTCTTCCACACTTTTATGTTTCCATCTCTCAACTATCTTATCTGTCTACCATTTGTTACCTACTCTACCTATTGTCTATGTAGAAGGAAGGCACTGGAGCAAACTCGGACAGTTAAAGGCTTTTTATTTATTTACAGGGTGCAAGCAAACAGAGTGACAACGTTTCGATGTCAATACATCAGCAGGTCAGGTCATAGCATGAAGAGGCAACAAATGGCTTAAATACAAGTGAGGAATAGGGGATGTCAAATAAATAGCAAATATCAGCATCACCATTTTTTAATGTAAGTACTTTAAAAAAAATATATATATAAAAAGAACATGTATATTATATATTTTATCAAAAATATTTATATATATTTTTTTAAAAGTCCTTTTTTTAAAATTATATTTTCTACATACTGTGTACCAGTCCCGCTCCTGCGAGATGCGCCGGACCAGCCTAAATTTGGCTTGTGGCGTGGTGGATACTCTTTGTGGTATACCAATTGTCTATTTGTCTGTCTGTCTGTCTGTGAACAGAACACAATGGAGCATGACTGTAGCATGGAGTGTCTGATGTATTGGAACATGTAATCTGCCACTCGAGGCCACTCCAGTTCAGTGTTGGTCTGGGCTCTGAGTGCCGCTTGACAAGCGCTGTACCATGTCAAGAACCCACATTCAGAGGCCAAGTTCATTTCCCCCCAGAACCTTCAACCCACGCTCGACAGTGCCTTTGGGAGCTGGCAGTGGTGGAAAAAGTGCTAGTTGTTTTTTACTTAAGTAAGTAAAAGTATCAATACCACAATGTAGAAAGCACTCATTATGCAGAATGTCCCGTTTCACGAGGTATCAGATCAGATGTATGTATTAAAATATTAAATAGGGCTGAAGTGGTTAATGTTTTTAGATAATTCAAAAGTAACTAGTAACTGAAGCTTTCAAAATCATTTTAGTGGAGTACAATATTTGCCTCTGAGATGTAGTGGAGTAGAAGTATTGAACATTTGAAATACTCAAGCAAAGTAAAAGTACCTCAGAATTGTAGTACAGTACTTGAGTAAATTGAGTAAATTAGTTACTCTCCACCACTGGGAGCTGGCCGGTTCTGGCATGTTCGAAGAGCAAATCCTTTGGTCCGTGTCCGTCTTGTTCCACTGCATGGGGTAAGCTGTAAGAGCAACGCTCCTCAAATGAGTGTATGTGTGTACCCTAGGGGTTGTGCTACTGGGGTATGTGAGAGAAAGTTTAAAATGGAAGAGTTTATTTTACAAAAAAACGTTGTGTGAACCTGCTGATCTGTAAAGAAACCAAATTAAATACACAAAAAAAACTTGGCTAGCACAACTGCCATTGAATGGAAAGAAATATTCATTATTTGCACATTCTTTGAATGTATTGACATAAAAATTGGACTTGTACTGAAATCTAATGACCAGAGTCTAAAATAAATCTGCTCAGATTCAGGAGGCAGTAGCATTAATTACAACGCTTTCACTATATTCACTATATTATTGTATTATTGTATATTATTAATGTTATATTCTTCACATTCACTCATGTACTGTAGTAGCATCACATGTCAGCTATGGTTTTCTCTTGCAGTTTTTTATTTATTTTTTATATATTTTTTGGGGCATTTATGCCTTTATAGGACAGTAGGCTGACAGGATATGGGGAGAAAGATGGGGGGGGGACATACAGCAAAGGTCGTCAGGAACGGGAGTCGAACCCGCGACGCGCTGTCATGTTGGATTACCAGCTTATGTGGTATGTGCCTGGACCGCTAGGCCAGCGGACGCCCCCTCTTGCAGTTTTCTATGCAAAATTGTTAGTTGGGTAAAGGTAGTACTTGGATTCCGAAATCAGGGAACGGGGGTACTGAAGCCCAAAAAAGGAGTTTGAGAAAGAGTACGATAAGCCTGTTGAAGACAGGCAGCACGTCACAACTTTTTGTGACGCTCGTGACGCCATGAATTTTGCCCACATTTCACGAAAGCCTCAGACTAAGTTACTGGAGAGATTAAACACAAACAGCAAAACCTCAACTGAGGAGAAAAGTCTAAAAAAAGACATGATAGCAAAATGTTTCTGTACACCCCTGATAAAGAAGAAAAGACCACACTGAACAGCGTGGAGTTAGGTAAAGTGAGATGACAATGACAGACCAGCGGGTAAGCTCCTTGGGAAAACGGTAACATGATTAAAATATCTGCCGGAGCTGATTTGCCTCGGGCTTAATGCAATGTTTTCATTCTGAAAGGCCTAGAGCAGTGATTCAACAACCCTCGTGTAGAAATAAATGTCATGGCATTTCTTCGGTAAACAAAACGTTTTGCCTGATGAAAACCTACATGGTCGAAATTAATACAATTGTTTGGGAGCTTTAACCCAGTGTGCAGATATTTTTACCTTTTTGTTTGATTCCTGCCTTATTATCTAGCGCAGTGGTTCTCAACCTTTTCAGGCCGTGACCCCCCCAAAATAATCAAATTTGAACCGGGGACCCCCTCACCCTGACAAGCACTTGGAATTGTAGGAGATGAGGCATTACATTGTGTTTGACTCGGTTCCACAGATAAATATTGTGAAAATAGCTGATCTACAAGCGAGGCGTTGTGAGCTTGTAGATCAGCTATATAAGAAAGAGGCTATTTTTGCCTCTTATATTATTTGATGATTTGACCAATGTTTGACCAGTTTTAATGGTAGTTTGTTGATTATGTTTATACAGTAATGGTCTTCATTTCTTTTAGGTATTAAAAAGGTCTTAAAAGTACTTAAATTGTCATTTCACTGTCATGTGGGGACCCCCCTCTGGGTCCCGACCCACAGGTTGAGAACCACTGATCTAGCACCTGCATGGCCTAAATACATGTACTCAATGTGCACACAATCTCCTCATTGAAGATTTCTTCTGTAAAACCCTTGAAAATTTACATTTCATTGTGACACCGGAAATAGAAACTTAACTATCTATGCGAGATGATTCCTTGATCCCTGTAGTGAGAAATATTAGAAGTTGTTTTGCATATTTTAAGGGCCGCGTTCAATTCCCAATTGAGCAATATATTGACTAACGCCTACAGTATGTGTTAATTAAAGCTGTTGGCACTGTGCTACGCCCTCACTGCAACTTAACAAATTACTGAGTTTAGCCTAATTAAAATTTGGAGCAGTTGCACTCCGCTCAATTGTTCCTCCATCTGCAATCTAATGTCCCTGTGTGTCCTGCTGTTCACCTTCTTCTCAAGGTGACTTTGTGTTTTAAAAAGAACCAGAAAGGCATGTTGTTCAGCAGAGCTCAAATGTCCACCCGGAGGCATGCCTTAATACCTCTCCCCCCCCCCCCCATCTTTCAGTTTGACGTGCCGATTTACAACCTAAATCCAAATTTTCTGATGTGAAGAGATCAGTAATGTAGTGAGGCAAAATATGAATATGAATGAAATATTTAATGTGTGTGGACATTAACTCTTTGACTGCCAGATAATAAAAGATCGTTTGCTAAGCCACTGCCGCTATTTATCTCCAGTATGATCGGTCCCCCGATCGTTGCTAAACACGGAGGGTTTCTCTCTGCTTCCGCGAAAAAGAAAAAAAAACATTGCGACCCCCCCGTTCCCTTGTTATAGGCCGTTGAATATAGCATGTCTCGTCAAAAAATGCAGGGAAACTTTGATATGTAGGGGTGGAAACCTGTTTCCATGGAGAGATAGATCTCTTTCACACACACGCACACACGCACGCACACACGCACAGAGAGGGGTGAACACATGACCTGCCAGAGATAACGATGTGTTTCGGTGACACATACCTTACCGCCTCTCCGCTCCACACGCGTCTCTTTTTTGAAGTTTCGAGGAAGAAGACATTTACAGGGACTGATGTGGGAGAATAATGACTTAACACTTGTCATTGGATAAGAGACTCTGTGTGTGTGTGTGTGTGTGTGTGTGTGTGTGTGTGTGTGTGTGTGTGTGTGTGTGTGTGTGTGTGTGTGTGTGTGTGTGTGTGTGTGTGTGTGTGTGTGTGTGTGTGTGTGTGTGTGTGCGTGCGTGCGTGCGTGCGTGCGTGCGTGCGTGCGTGCGTGCGCGTGCGTGCGTGTGAGTGTGTGTGTGCGTGTGATAGAGAGACAGAGAGAGAGAGACATAGAGAACTCTGTGGCATGCTTTTTGTACAACAGTGTGTCTTTCCTCGGGAAGTAATATGAACTATTAGTGCTGGGTGTGCGTGCGTGCGTGCGTGCGTGCTAGCGTGCGCTTTGTTCTCTGGGAGCGCAAATGCATATTCCACGGGGAGTTTCATTTTCTGATTGTTGCCGATTAATCAGATCATTAATGCTGGTCGAGCTGTTCCCTTTAGAACACTTTAACCTTGAAACCGGAGTTTGTGTGTGCGAGAGAGAGAGAGACAGAGAGAGAGAGAGATATGGAGAGTGTGTGAGTGTGTGTACAGGTGTGTGCTGAGCTTTGTCTACATCTTGTTGCACACGTGCATATCATCTCTGTCGGGTGGAAACCTCATATGTCCAAAACTGTTACTTTTCAGGATTCAAATTCAAAAATAGCAAAAAATAGCAGATCGACAAGCTCGAAACGCTTCACGCCGTGCCGCGTTTTCGAGCTTGTAGATCTGCTACTTTGGTGTGACACTGTAGTATGATCAAGTAGGGCGTTAATTTACGAAAAAACACAAAAAGTAAAAATGTGGAGAGTTTCTGTCCAACAGCGACGATAACATTTACTATTTTGTTTATCCTCTACAGCAGGGGCTCACACGTGAGGCGTTGTGAGCTTGTAGATCTTCTATTTTCGGCTAATGTTCCCCTCAAAATAGGGATGCTATAGGGTTGAAGTGGTTAATGTAAAAAAAAAAAAAAAGTTCCTATCACACAAAGATTTGTCGACCCCCTTGTAGTTACTCTGAGGACCCCCTCGGGGTCCTGGACCCCCTGTTGAAGACCCCTGCTGGACCGCATGCTGTTGGGCTACTCTCTTTACATGTGGTCCTATTTTCATGACTGCGGCAGAGCGTTTTGTTTAGCTCTCTCTCTCTCTGAAGGGAGGAATGTACTCCACCACGTCTCTCCTGCGCTGTATGGCAGCACATCGGGTCTCCCTGCTTTCATAAGCACCATGCGACGTATGACTCATATGATGTGAGGGGGGAAAAAAGCAATTTACAGTAGATGATTATACATGTGCACGGGAGAACGAGAAAGTGTGTGTGAGAGAGAGAGAGAGAGAGAGAGAGAGAGAGAGAGAGAGAGAGAGAGAGAGAGAGAGAGAGAGAGAGAGAGAGAGAGAGAGAGAGAGAGAGAGAGAGAGAGAGAGAGAGAGAGAGAGAGAGAGAGAGAGAGTGAACATAGACAGAGAGGGGAGAAAGATATGGAGAAGCAAATGTACAGTACGAGAGAGAGGGAGAGAGGGAGAGAGAGACGAGGGAGTGACAGATGGAAAGAGACCCACTCTCCATCTCGCTGGGAGTTTTTTTGTTGTTGCCAGAACTGACACATCCGCGCTCTCGTACTGAACGTACTGTAGGGTATAGT
Organism: Gymnoscopelus microlampas; assembly: GCF_963454915.1. NCBI lineage: Eukaryota > Metazoa > Chordata > Actinopteri > Myctophiformes > Myctophidae > Gymnoscopelus > Gymnoscopelus microlampas. The sequence goes on along the minus strand of NC_139954.1, from coordinate 38,070,040 downwards.
TTTACATAATCTGTCTTATAACTGTTTTAGTACTCAGTGACTGTGTAGGGATGAGTCAGAGGAGAGGAGAAGAGACCAGGGTTTAGACGTCAATGCCGGGGGGCGTTGGGCTTAAGGGAGCGTTCCTTGCTTTCTCTCCCTGATGCGCTCTCTTCCTCGCGGTTCACGGGACACGCAGATAGGGCTAAAGAAGGTTAAAGTGAAGGTCACGGACCCGCTTCACGGACAGAAAAATCTTCCCGTGATAGCACAGCTCCGGTTTACAGACTATATAGTATGTTCATCACGATAATGCTGATAACCAATCTTGATCTGTACAGCATCTTTTTATGAATACAGTGCAACCACTTACAGCCTATAGAGATAGTAAACTGGACCTGAGTTGGCTCTGCACTTGGACCGCTTTCTTCTAGGGATGGGACAATAATCGTTATCGTTTATTGTGATAAAAAAAACACTTACAATAATTGTATCGCAGAGATTTTTATTTATCGTGAAATTGTCCTCTGTCATACACTGGGATGAATTTGCTTTTGTTGAGCTGCAAATTTAGTACCACTTAAACCCTCTATACTTGATAAAACCGACCGGGAAAGAGCGCACAAAGCGATTTGATTGGACACAAATCGATTCACCAAAAATAGCCGATCTACAAGCTCAAAATGCGTTGCAACGCAACATCCCTATACCCCTGGGAATAGGGATGTTGGGGGTTCGAGTGGTTAACAAAAGCGCCATTTTAAGTTGTAAGCATATTTCGATTATCGCGATTATATCGTTAATCGCAATCATTTTTGCCACAATAACCGTGACATGTAATTTTCTTATCATTCCCTACTTTCTTCCGTGTAAATCAAATCTCTTCGCCAAAAATAAGCTGATCTTCCAGCTCACTATTTTTGGCCAATGAATATTCCCAGTTCCCACCGGAATATTGATGCATGGGGTTCAAGTGGTTAAAAACAATGCAAGGAAAAGATCTAAAGAAAACAGTAAGAGGAGAAGAAAGGAGAAACAATATAGAGAAAAGGTATTGTCAAGAGAGACTATAAAATTACTAAAGAGGAGAACTTACTGTACTGTAGCAAAACCTGAAAATGCTTAACAGCAACTTCATTATCAGCAATTAACAGACCACGAGGGCAAATATGTCATGACATGACATGTGTGGGTACTAGTCCATACATTCTTTATAACTCTGCTAATGAGAATATGTGTGTCGAATTTCTTCATATATCACTGTGTGTGCACACCATAATATACATTGTACTTGTAATTCATGGAAGCACTGTGGCTGTCATACAACCACGCACGCACGTGCGCGCGCGCGCGTGCACACACACACACACACACACACACACACACACACACACACACACACACACACACACACACACACACACACACACACACACACACACACTGAAATCTTCTTTTTCTTAATCATTACATTCATGCTAGAGGCTCAAATGGGGATAATGCTATCTGATTGAAGCTAACCAATAGGGGTTGTCTAAACTATAGTAGCAAGCTAGACCAGCAGAATGAAGATTTATTTCACTAAGTGCGTTATCACTGCAAGCAATATCTGAAGTCATCTCCCTGTCTTTCTACCATTTCTCTTTCCTCCCCAGCCCCGAGTCCCCCATCCCTCATCTCCTTTCCCTTATTTGTCTTGCCTTCGCTCCTCTCTCTCTCTCTATCTCTTGCTCTCTCTCTTTTTTTTCTCATCTGTTTTCCATGATTCCCTCTTCTCTGATCTGGTTCCACCCACGCGTTATATATCCTCCTTCACTCTCATACCTCCGTTTCTCTCTCCTCTCCTGTGCACGCCATGTCTTCTCCCCCTATCTTCTCTTTCCCATCCCTCCCCTTGCCCCCTCCCCCCGTTTTCCCCCTTTTACTCTACATCCCCTCCCTCCACCCTATCTCCTTCCTCCTTCCTCCCTTCCCCTCCTCTCTTCCGCCTTTCCCTGCCTCATTCCGACATACTGAGCTGGTGAAGGTCACTTGTGGGAGAGGGGGTGGGGCTTAATGCCGCCACCGCCTCTGCTGCTATCTCCCGCCGCTCAAGAGTACAGACGGATGGACGGGGAGAGAGAGAGAGAGAGAGAGAGAGAGAGAGAGGACGTGGGTGGTGGGCGTATTAAGGGGGAAATGGTGAGAGGGGTGGCAGGGGTAGAGCGGGGACGAAAGAAGTGGTCAAAGGCAGGAAGAGTTTGACAGAGAGACAACTGCAACCTTTTCTATAGCCTGATGAGATCATTCTATGTGTGTGTGTGCGTGTGCGTGTGTGCGTGGGTTTATATATTATCTTTTGACCTGTGCATGTGTGCGCACATGCCAGCGCGCGCCACCGTAATTTGTCGTCATTAGCGATCCATCACGTTGCCTCCCCCCCTTTCAATTTACCATAGCAGCAGCATCAATGACACTAGAGGTGGATGTAACTACACTGCTGAGCTCTCGGCTCCATGCATCCGCACTGTACAGCAGTGAGTACACTGCTCACTGGAGGGCTGAGACCAATGACCTCCACGCAACCTTGCCTTTCCTGACATTATGAATCAAACATGATGCGCATACTGTACCAGGGCAGCTTTTTGGGGGTAAAGAATACACTCAAATGTACTGGAAACATGGATTTTCCTGAAGGTATATAAGAGCAAAAGCACCATTACAACAAACAAGGAACAATGGATTTCCACAGTGTTTACCACTCAAGTTAACAACTACTGTACAACAACAACAACAACCACAAATGTGAAAGTTACAGGTAAGAAAGCACTTAAGCCAAATATCGGTCAAACATGGGTAATCGGTGGTCTAGGACTCTCCAAAATTGGGATCCGCTTCGGACGCAAAAATCGGACCAGGCTCTAATAGATCAAGTTGATCTACAGCTATTTGTGGGGGGGGGGGGGACACTAAGTCTAAAAAAGATAATAAAATATGCCAAATGATGTCCTACAAAATAGATCTTCACACCACCAGTAATGATATGGTAAACAGCATGGACTTATGTAAAGTGAGATGAAAATTACAAACCAGCAGGTAAACTCTCATTCGCGCCTTGGGAATACAGTACATGATGAGAATATCTGCTGGAGCATATTTGCCTCAGGCTAAAGTGAATCTTAATGCACGGTTTTCATTTTGAACTCGATAGGCCTGTCTTTTACCATTTCTGACAGGCCAAGGGGTTTGCCGTTTTCATCAATAATTCATACATAATTGCTGGGATTTTTTTGACGCGGCCAAACTAATTATTCTAGGTCAAAGCACTGTGATTGATACATTGACGCCGTCAACGTTCCCAGGTTCTGAAGGTGACACTTGGTCTTGCATGGCTATCACTGCATAAACAACTCTATGAATACATTAGCTTTATCAGTGCTCAGCGGGAAACATTTGCAGGATCGTATGGCAGAGAGAGACAGAGAGAAAATACATTTCCCCAGCGGTTGTTTGTATTTCGGTCGACAAATCAATTTTGCGTCCGTCTCAGACATTTCAACGTTTAGCCAGCTATCTCTCCTTTGCCACGGCCTGTTAGGGCTCGGCTGAACGGACCCCCAATTTCGCCTGGATCAAAGCATGCCTCCAGAGAGGGGTGCACAAGAGCTGGTTGGAGTTAACAAGAGGGCTACAACAGTGACACACAGCCCGGTGTCTGTTGCTCTCTCAGCCTGTGTCGATGTGCAGATTCGACATGGAGTGGAGTAGAGTTAGCTGATAATCAGTATTTTTAATATATATACTTGCACGGCATAATAGTGACTCTTAACCCATTAAGACCCGAGGCCAATTCTACAAATGTCAGTGGTTCTCAAGGACCCTCAAAATGATATGTATTTGGCCGTGGACCCCCCATCTCAAAATATGTTGTTCCAGGGTCCCCAGAAGCAAAGATTTGAGTTAAAATGTTCAATGTTCAGATTTGCACAAAATGTCAAGATTTTTCAAAAATAGCAGCTCTACAAGCTCATAGCACGAAGTGACTCGCTATGAGCTTGTATATCTGCTATTTTTGAATAGCCAAAGTATAAAATAATTAAAGTGGCTCTAAGTGTTCTTTCCTGCATAGAGAGAGTGGCTCTCTCTCTGTACAGGAAAGTTCAGTTCAGTTCAGATGATTTTCTGCACTTTTTGAACAAAAAAATAAATAAATGTCTGTGTAATGTACAACAGTGCAATCTAGAACAAGGCACAATCTCAAAAGTCCATGGTACAATGTCCATCTGGCATAATAAAGTGTCCAAGATGCCGAAAAAGGGGCCAGGGAGAAGCATAATGCTATGTTAAGATTTATCTTCTTCCTGCCAGTGTTGATTTCGTCGACTAAAACTATGACGAAAGATGCTCGTCGACTACCTTTTTTCACTGACAAAAACTAGATAAAAACTAGATAAAAACTAAGCTATGATGACTAAAACTAAGACTAAATATATTGACAATTTCGTCAACAAGTAAAAACTAGACTAAAATGTTTGTGTGTGTTCGTGTGTTGCGCTATGAAAATAGCAGATCTACAAGCTCACAACACGTCGCGCTTCGACGCGTTGTGAGCTTGTAGATTGGCTATTTTCAGCATGCAACCAAGTGTAAAATCAGCCATTACGACGCCATCAAGGCACCGACAAAATACATTTTAGTCGACTAAATCAACTGTAGATTTAGTCGACTATAATTTTATGATATTTAGTCGACTAAAACTAGACAAAAACTAAAACATTTCAGATGACTAAAATATGACTAAAACTAGATGGAATTTTATTCAAAAGACTATGACTAAAACTAAATCAAAAGTTGCTGTCAAAATCAACACTGCTTCCTGCTCCTTTTCATTTGTGGAAAATGTAAAAAGGTATATGGAATATGACAAAAAGTAAAATAATGTAATCATCATGTAAACCATAAATGAAATAAATAAAGATAAAGACAAAGTTTGCATAAATAAAATTAAATCGTCACAGTGTTTACAGCACACTTCAAGAATACATGAATTCACATGGTGTTTTGCATACATTCATACAGCATACCCTCCCACACATGTGACCCTCGCTCTCTCTCTCACACACAATCACACAACTCTCTCTCATGTGAGAGTCAAGATGGCAAAGAGCTGTACGGAGCACGAGTGTCACTCGAAAGCATACTGATGGGAAGAGGTTGGCAGAGAGGAAATAGCCAGAGAGATGAATAAAGTAGGCAGGTGGGGGCGGACCTCATAGCTCCGCCCGTGATTAGAGTGACATGGAGGGACAAGATCAGAAAGGACTGTCTACATTAGAAGGTCAGCCCCTGTTAGAAGGTTTGGGGATAAAGCAAGAGAGGCAAGGTTGAGATGGTTTGGACACGTGTGGGTGTGGGATGAGGGGCACATTGGGACAAGGATGCTGTAGATGGAGCTGCCAGGCAAGAGGAGAAGAAGAAGGCCAAAAAGGAGGTTTATAGATGCTGTGAGAGATGACATGCAGGTGGCTGGAGTGACAGAGGAAGATGCAGAGAACAGAAACATATGGAAACAAAACATAACCGCTATGGCGAACCCTGATGGGAATTAGCTAAAAGAAAAAGAAGGAGTCTTGCTCTCTCTGTCCATCCCTCCCAAGGTCTCTCTCTCTCTCTCTCTCTCTCTCTCTCTCTCTCTCTCTCTCTCTCTCTCTCTCTCTCTCTCTCTGCCACTATAGGCAGCCAGGCAGCAACACAGCATTTATGTTTTGATTCCCTCAGAGACAGGGACTCTGGTGACCCTGGCATTTACGAGCTAATGAAAACAATCATGAGGAATATGCTAATGCCCTCATCTGCGGTTTCGCAGAAACAAACCGTGCTCTTTCAAAAAGGCCAGCCCCTCCTGCGTGTAATCACCTGCGGCAAGTGAATCCACTTAACCTTACACATTATTGCTCGCTGTTTGGTCCTTGCATTTGAAGGCTATCTCAGGCTGAAGATAGATTAATTGTGGCCTTTTGTTTTCCGTGAGTCCTTCAGTCAATCTGGCAGCATCTCACAGTGTGAGACAGTACAATTAAAGTGTAGGCTACATTAGCCACTTAAACCCTATATAATTAATTGCCTGGGTTTGCCCAGGGCTCTATACTAAGTTCTCTCCTTTTTCCCAATACAACATGTCTCTTAACTCAATGAGTGCCAGAATTAATTAATTAAGTCAGCCAGTGCCAGCGCTCTAACCTTTCAAGAGCCACAGAATATTGCGTTACAGGACGATCGACACAGCGTCGCAAAAGACGTAAGATTGTCTCTGCTTCCATTGGGGGGGAAAAGCGTGTCACCACGACCCTCAGTTCTTTAGTTGCTGGCTGTTGAATATAGCTTGTTCTCGCCAAAAATGAAAAAAAAAAACAAGAAAGCAGAGAAAAATGTATTAGATTAACATTAGATCAAACGGGCTGGGATTGTTGTGATCACATTAATTCCGGATCTACTAGATTGGCCAAGCTTGGCGTGACATTTTTGCCGCTATACCAATATAAGTGATAGGGGCAGGCAACAGAACTCCATTTACAGAGCAACATTCGACAAATGAACTACAGCAAAGTCGTTGCTTTTGTGAGGAATGTTGCACTGGACACTGCACCTGGAACGAGGACCACCTAGAGATGGCCATGCTGCTGTGGCAGTGGGTCACAGGCTGTACTCCTTTGGAGGGTACGGTAACATCACTTACTTGACTCAGATTGACGTGTACGTCTTCAACACAGTGTCTCTGCGCTGGATGAAGTTGCCGCCAGTGACAACAGGAAGAGGGGACTGGAAGCCCCCTGAGGTTCCCTCCATGCGCTACGGCCACACTGCTGTGCTGATGGAAAATATCATCTACATCTGGGGAGGGGTTGCAAAGAACTCAAACTTGCTTTACATATTTGATGTCAACACCCACAGATGGTTCAAGCCCAGGCCCAAGATTTCCGGGAGTGTTCCAAGGACGAGGTACAACCACTCCGCCTGTGTCTTGGGGAAGGCTATGTATATCTATGGAGGATACGCCAATCAGCATGGACGCACTAATGACATCCACAAGTTGGACACCACTACAATGGTTTGGACTTTGATTAACACCAAAGGCACTTCGGCACTTGCTTCAGAATGTCACTCTGCCACCATCTTTGGGAAAAGGATGTTTGTAGTTGGTGGCCGAATGGACTGGACTGAGAAAGAGTATGACTGCATCAGAGTGTTTGATACAGAGACCAACTGCTGGCTGAGCGCGCCTTCTGCAAAGCTCCTTCCTGAAGTACGCGTGGGTCATTCAGCCTTTGTCTACAATGGAGAGTTGTACATATTTGGTGGCCACCACTTCAACCAGTTCTTCAATACTCTGTGGAAATTAAATCCAGAGACCTTATCCTGGAAGAAGATTGAGCCCAAGGGGGAAGGCCCATGTTCATGGAAGTCTAAGATGTGCTGTTGCATGGTGGGAGATCGTATCATCCTCTTTGGAGGAGGAGGATACACAGCCAATGATCTGTACATCTTAGACTTAGATCCTAGTCTGAAGACGTTATGCAAGCTAGTCGTTATTCAGCACAGTCTGGAGCAGTCTGGACTCCCTTACGACATCAGGTGGGAACTGGGAGCCATGACTGACAGAAGAAAAAAGCGTAGCCCACCCTCAAAGAGACCTTGGCGCTGATCGGTTGAGCAGATGACAACGGCAGAGAAACAAGTTCCAGGAATTGGAACAAAGGAAAAAGGCTCTCTTCATTCAGAAGCAGAGCACAGGAATGTGCTCAGTGATACCCACCTGAACCTAAGCTGCATCATACAGGAGAATAGAGAAATGTACCAACTGAACTACACCAGGGAAGACATGATCAGTGATCCCCACCAGGAACTAAGCTGCATCATTCAGGAGAATATAGAACTATGCTACCAACTGAACAGCATCAGGGAAGACATGGCTGCAAAAGGAGATCTAAGAATAGAACCTTCCACGTCCATTGATCTCCATCAGGAATGAATGTAGAAATAGAGATGTTTTGGGCAAAGAACGGACAGTTACGGAAGCGTGAAGAGGACTTACAGAAGCAGATGGCTGTAAAGAGGAGAACAGGGAGTGGGAGAGGAAAATTACTTTTTTTTTTAATTAACTTGGTGTGTACATAATGTATCCACCCAATGCATTCTCAACAGATCATGAGTTGGGACAGGATTTGACCATGCGGCACAGCTTTGATTGTTGTGGGTGATCGTGGACAACAAGTAACTTGTTCCTGGGAGTGCACCTGAACAAGTTACTGGACTGGTCTGACAACTCAGATGCCCTCTACAGCAAGGGCCAGAGCAGGCTGTTCTTTCTAAGGATGCTTGGGTTCTTTGGTGTGTAACAGATGTTGCATATGTTCTATCAGTCTGTAATGGCTAATGCCCTCTTTGCGATTGCCTGCTGGGGGGATCACATCAGTGCCAGGGACACAATCAATCTGAACAGGCTGGTTAGGAAGGCTGGCTCCGTTGTAAGGGTCACACTGGACGGAGTGGAGGAGGTGGTGAAAGTGAGTACAGCGAGGAAACTGGATGCTATCATGGCCGACCACTCCCACCCCCTACACATGGAGATGTGGGGCAATTGAGCAGGAGGGGGAATGATAGATTAATCCACTCCAAGAGGAATCACAATAGAGTCTGTCCTTTGTGCCGGGCCGGTAGCCATGACTCTGTCATCATCAGAATCAGAATCATCTTTATTGTCACATCACAGATTTACAGAAGTAAAAAGTGGGTGAAGTTTGTTTTTGTGCAAGTTCTAGTGTTGTTATTTCCATAGAAAAAAGAAAGGGAAGAAGAAGAGGGGGGGGGGGGGGCAAGGGGCGACCTTGTCGACCGCATAATCCACATAAAGTAAACTGACACAGGTATAATCCGCAAGTAGGTCCATGAGGAAGAGCACTCCATATACTGTACTCAGGTTGCACAGTAATGATGTACTGATATTCCCCTTCCCCAATTGCCCCGTGCGTTTTCATATCTGCGCACAACCCAAAAACATTGTTATCAAATGCCCCCAGACACACAGAAAGATGGAGGACATGCCTTCGTTGTTCCCTTTGGTCAACTTTGTTTTGTGTGACTATATGCTTTGGAAGAATTGTTTGCAGTATTGTGTAGCAGTCAATGGACTAAACATGCCAGACCACACCAGCATGGGCCTTTAAGGTTAGCAGTTAAGGAGGTGTTGTCAGTAGAAATCAGTCGAACGTCCTCGGAATTAAGTAGCAACACAGACCTGCGCGTGGCTTGTTTTGTGTCTGTGTGTCCGAGACTAACTGCCTTTGGTCACGCTGAGGGGCAGGATGAACATCCTGAAACAGAAAGACAACTGCAAGTGACAAGGGGACAGGAGGGGAGGCAAGGAGAGGATTAGTCACTATCAAGTGGAGATACATAATATGCCCGCACACACACCAGCGCTGCATAGTGCATAGCAAATGTGCCCACCCACAAGTTCTCACACACACACACACACACACACACACACACACACACACACACACACACACACACACACACACACACACACACACACACACACACACACACACACACACACACACACACACACATTCTCTACCCAATTTAGTTGCCAATTATTGTAGTCCCAGTCGCTGCCGACCACCATTGTTGGGCAGGGTGTAGACAACCACCTACTTCCTCCAATACAAATGGATTCACCAGCCACTTCCTCTGACCCGACAGTGTGCAGGTTCACCAGAGGAGTGTGTACCCAGGTTGACGTTATCTCCTCCAGATCCCCTCCACCCTGCTGAACAAGCACCCCGACCACCCAGGAGGAGCTGCTATAGTGCCATGCATCGCATCGCGGCGCATTGTGAGCCTGTAGATCGGCTATTGTCAAATGGCCGAAATGTGTTGTAGTGGTTATGAATATTTTGTAATAACAATCAAAATATATAAAGTTACTAGTAACTAAATTTTAAATAATTCTAGTAGAGTAAAAGTATAATATTTGCTTCTGAGATATAGTGGAGTAGAAGTAAAAGTACTGAAAATTGGAGATACTCCAGTAAAGTAAAAATACCTCAACATTGTACTTAAGTACAGTACTTGAGTAAATGGACTTACTTTACACCCCTTCTCTCCACAGCTAGCTCATGGCCCAAGGTCTCAGCTAGCATATATTGTCTCTCCCTGTAGTATATATAACTCATGAAAATCTACTACCAACAATATGTTTGTGTGTACGTGCGTGTGTGTACGTGCATGTGTACGTGCGTGCGTGCGTGCGTGCGTGCGTGCGTGCGTGTGCGTGTGTGTGTAGCCTACAGGGCAGACAGTCTTTGTCCTCAGCTCAATACTGCTGTCACAAGCCCATGAATTATGGAACTGTTTCTCGCAGTGACAAAGCACAGCTTACAGCCGAGACATTTTTATTGAATTGTGAGAAAAGGTGTGTGTGTGCGTGCGTGCGTGCGTGTGTGTGTGCATTTATTTGTGAGTGTTAGATCTCTGACATGGTTTTGATAAATAGACACATCAGTTTTCGCCCTCTCTCTTTCTCTCTCTTTCTCTCCTTCCATATTCTCAGACCTCCTTAGTCCCTCTCCATTTCTTTCCCTCCTTGTATCTTTTCATCTCTGCTCCCTCCCTTCCTGTTGCGCCAATATTGCTACCATCACCAATGCTCGTCTATCGGTGTTGCCATATTTTGCAAGAGAAACAAGCGGCCAGGTCTAAGGCAAAACAAGCCCAAAAGAAGTGACATATGTGTCATGATCACGCACACAGGGGGTCCCCAGCAAAATGCCTTAATATAGTATCAAAATCTGTTTCACCACTTGAACCCTATATATATTGACTATTTTTGCTAAACTTTCAATACTTTTTGAAAACAGATCTAAAGGCTCACAGCATGTCACGATGTGATGCATTTTGAGCTATTTTTGTGGGACACTGTCATACAGCAAATATAATTAAAAAAGTATAGCAAAGCATTAATTTATTAATAGAGTCTCTTCCGAAACTTGTCAAGAAATGTACTGAGACAAGTTGGGGAATAGTAGACGAACTTCACACAGAAAGCCTAGGGCATTAGAGAGTGGAACACACACACACACACACACACACACACACACACACACACACACACACACACACACACACACACACACACACACACACACACACACACACACACACACACACACACACACACACAGACACACACACAGACACACATTTAAGCCTGGACCTGTGTGTGCTCCCTGAAACAGCCAGGGGTTGTTATGTTGAAGTGGCATCACCCATCCTGTGGGCACACAACAGTGACATCACCAGTGATGTGACTTGTTGCAGATTTGTGAGTGTTCCCAATTAATGTACGTTGCTCACATACGGATGTATGAACAGCAGCACACATGTCCACACACAATCCAAACCCAAGACACGCACCTGTAGACAAACGCACAAATATAACATCCCCTACTATGTTTACGGGGTGGCTGGCGTGCAAGAGGTTGTCCGTCAATGAGAGGGTGTGCGTGAGTGCGTGCATGCGTGTGTCCGGAGCTAATCTCACAAAACACTGGACCAAGCTTTGTATACACGCTGCCAGTAGGCCACAGAAGTATCTCCACTAAACCCAAACTCATATACAGTATGGTTGGTAGTGATTGTTCTAGAGCTCGATGGAGCTGACTGATTTGTTTGCGTTTGATGCCATGAAGACATATTGAGGTTAGACTCCATATTTGGGCGTAGCCAATTTTAATATAGGATAGGATCAAAGGGGCTCTCTGATGGGGTTGAAACCTTGCCCACATTTGGAGTCATATATCATAGATTATGTCATAGGTGATTGACGTTATTGACGTTGATGTCACAGGCTGGTCACAATAAAGTCTGAGATCTTGTTTTTTGGTTGTTTTCCCATAAAGCCCAGGCGGTTTTACACATAATGCCAATAGACAGAAAGATGACTAGGCATATACTGCACCTAAAGCCACAATCCTTGTGTTTTTATGTCCTTTCCCAGTGGAGAGAAGTAACTGTAACACCCAGGATTTGAAAACCAAACATCTGCTCAGACAAAAGGAAATTCAGCCTTGGACAGGGGCATTATTGGGCTTATTTAGCTTCAGGCATGCAGTGGTGGAAATTATTTTGTGAGCTTGTAGATCTGCTATTTTCAAAGGATTTTATATCTTTTTAAACCTGCGAAATGGGACATTCAGCATAATGAGTACTTTAAGTATATTTTGATGCCAATACTTTTATACTTTTACTGAAGTACATTTTGATTGCCAGACTTTTACTTGTAAACAGAGTATTTCTACATGGTGGTATTGATACTTTTACTCAAGTAAAAAATGTGGTACTTTTTCCACCACTGCAGGCAGGGCTACTTGACTACCTCCCCAACACCGGGGTCTATACGTCTCAATGGAAAAGTATGGAGACCACCTCCAACCTCTGCAGATGTGCTCGTTATATTGTATTAACCTACTCTACCATACAGATTGGTTACAGTGTTTTATACACACGAATTTCAGCTTTAAAGGAGTAGTTCACCCACATAATTACTTATTTCCTATCAATTACACACCCCATGAAGCATTGAATTCATGGAATTTTGTTTTTGTCGCATTCCTGAGCCAATAATTTGATGATAATTATAAAGAGAATGCTAATGTATCCGGTAGGAGACACAAAGAGTCTCCTTTGTGTGAGAATTTTCTTTTGGGGGTGAACTACTCCTTTAACTTTAACTCACCTATCTATCCTCTCCATCACAGCTCCCTCTTTTTATTATAGTTCTAACTTTCTACATTCACCCATAAAACCCACTCAGGTTGAACCTCAGGCTTCATGAGATGTGTGTGTGTGGGGGGAAAGATGAAGTGAAGGGACATGAAGGGAGAGAAATGCATGTGACGACCTCCTCCCTCTGCTGGAGTGGAAAGCATTAGAGTCTGCAGTAAATCACTGATGACTCAGTCATCACGACTGTCTGTCGGAGACAACAAGAAAAGTACTTTTAAAGAGATAAAAATGTGGTGAGATGTCCTTGTGGAATTACGATAGGATGTCACTGAGTTGACCCCCAAATCATTGGACTTTATTTTTAGAATGAGGGCTGATAGGGGAGATTGCATTTTGAGGTGTTGATGTGGACGGTACATTTTGGAAAAACAGTCTACTATAGCAGTGGTTCTCAACCTTTTCAGGCTGTGACCCCAAAAATATGAGAGCTTGTAGATTAAAAAAATTGCCTCTTATATTAATTGACAATTTAGTCAAGTAATGTTCTTTTTTTTTAGGTATTAAAACGGTCTTAAAAGTCCTTAAATTGTCACTTTACTGTCATTTGGGGACCCCCAAAAATCATGTGGGGACCGACCCACAGGTTGAGAACCACTGTATTATAGTACTGTGAATTGATTAGAATTAACACAGTCAGCGTTTGCAAGCATTGTTTCTTTTTGCATGTAATGCATTTTTCGCAGTTAATGCATTTCAGGGATGCCAGAAACTGATACAAATCTCAATCGAATATTCTACTGCCGACTGCTCGAAACGCATACATTTTGAACTTGTGAAATGGGACATTCTGCACAATGAGTACTTTTACTTTTGGTACTTTAACTCATTCACTGCCAGAATAAATAAATCATCCACTGCCAGCAAGTTTTTGATTTTCTTACCTTTTCAAGTAGTCACAGAATATTTATCTCCAGTATGATCGATCCCCTGATCGTTGCTAATCACGGGGGGTTTCACTGTGCTTCCGTGGGAAAAAGAATATTGGGATTGATGGACTGTGACATCAAAGTCCATGGGCCAATCACAGCACTTTTCTGAGCCTAATTATTCAGAAAACCCCAGACCACAGAAAATCCACTGAATGTTCAAAGTTCAGTTTTTTGGGGTGTAATTGAGGTCAGAAACCAAACAAAATAAATAAAAAATAAGTACATTGAAATTTGATGTCATGAAAGTGAAACCTTTAAGTAAGTAAGTATGTCGGAGAGGCTTATTGTCGGTAGCAGCAGAGAACTCAGGAGGCTGTCTCCGCTACAATGTGCTAGACCCCTGGGAGATGGATTGCTGAGGTGGAAGGCCACACCTACCAGCAGCTCCCAGTAGTTACCGCACGACTTGCCGTGCTACTCATGCGCTGAGTTGGGCGGTGCCCGGGATCTAACCCATGACCTTTGTGGTCCATAGGCGAGAACTCTACCGACTGAGCTACAACATTCCCCTTCATTACGCCCACCGCTATCTGTAAAGCCGCCCACGAGGATTTGACATCAATCCTAACTCTGTGCCCTTTGAAGTCTGCTTCATTCAAAATGACTGAGAGAGGGGGAGATGGAAGAGGAGACCAGGGAATAGAGAAATGCAGGGAGAGAGACAAGAGGGGAAGAGAAATGGGAGGAAGAGAGATAGACAGACAGACAGACAGACAGACAGACAGACAGAAATAATTAAGTGTATGGTGTCTGAATGCCATACACATTTGTGTGATTTTGTGCATTTATAAAAGGATAATGTCATATTGTGATGATATATCAATTCACACCTAATTTGCACCGCTGATCCGACCAAAGCATTCTCCTTTTGTGCCAATGTATGGAGCTGACTGATTTGTTTGTGCCTGATGCCATGACGACACATTGTGGTAAAAACAATATTGATAAATCCACAAATTTGGCCTGGACTCCACATTTGGGCATGAATCACGGAAAGCTATATATGGGCATAAAAGGGGCCAAGACAGACAGACGGGTAACGGGGGTATCGCCTAACCGGATGCGGATGCATACACAACTTGCCGATATCGTTAAGACCTAGGCCTACATTGTTCCCGAGTAGACATAACATTTTCCATGTCAAGGTATTTGGTGAAAAATATTGTGATATTTGTTTTGTCCGTATTGCCCATGCCCTAGTAGTGTGTGTGGTTGTGTGTGTGTGTGTGTGTGTGTGTGTGTGTGTGTGTGTGTGTGTGTGTGTGTGTGTGTGTGTGTGTGTGTGTGTGTGTGTGTGTGTGTGCGTGCGTGCGTGCGTGCGTGCGTGCGTGCGGGTGGGTGCGTGGGTGGGGGGCAGAAGTGAAAGCCATGGCTAGGGCCATTGGAGAGCTTTATTGAGTTATGTGTGTCCACCATGATAAAGAACATGGTACAAAGGCGGCTTCACCAGGCTAATAAGAACAGAGAGAGGCGAGGGGTGCTCAGACACGCAGGCTTAGCAGGGACCGATAAGAGGGAGTGATAGAGGGGAGTGAGCTTATTAAGCCCAATCCATACTTTGTCACACGATGGTCTTGCGCGGCGAAAATAGCAGACCTACAAGCTCACAACGGGTCGCGTCCGTGACCCGTTGAGCTTGTAGGTCTGCTATGAGCTTGTTATGAGCTTGTAGGTCTGCTATCTTCCTACAAGCTCATAGGTTATGAGCTTGTAGGTGAGCTTGTAGGTCTGCTATCTTCCAGGCCTACCAAAAAATACATACAAATGGAGATACAAGCTTACATTTCTGCCCGACTGCAACGAAATGCTGAAGAAAAATAATTCTGTCAAAAAAAAAAGTCAACTTTGTGCTTTAGGTGGGTTTAGGTTCAGACAGGATTTATTTTCCTCTATTATTTTATTTATTTATTCTTCTCCATGTCTCTGCACCGCCCAACCCCCCCCCCCCAACCAAAAAAACAAGCACATAGCACTCACACACATTTACACAGTTTTGTGTTTTATCCTTTTGACACATACGTACAAATATATATTCATGTATGCATTTTTGTCATTAAAAACGTCAATCAATCAATCAAGCACATGACCAGAATAGTAACCCTAGGGTTTTAAGTGATTACATTAACACATGATATTTACTGTGTAAGTGTGTGTACACACACAAACGTCATCCCTCATCCCTCCTTGCGTCCCAGGACAGCGTCGTAGGTCTTGCCTGTGTGGCGGACCTGGACCTGGGCCTGGGCGAACCCGGCAGCGGAGAGCAGGGCGGTGTACTGGCTGGCCGTCCTCTCCCGGCCCTCGGTCTGCACCAGCATGTTCAGGGAGTACAGCTGAGCCGTCAGCGGGCCCGAGCCGTCCTCGCGCAGCAGAGCCTCCACCAGCAGCACACCGCCTCCTGCAGGACAGACCGGGAGAGGCAGATCGGGAGAGGTTTGGGGGGGACAGTTTTAACCTAGACTCGCGCCTCCCACAATTTTCAAATGCTTCCGTCATATAGCATTTGGAGATTGTAGAATAGTTGTCTGGCTACGCAAGACTAGTTTTAACCCATTAAGGTCGCTCGCGGCCGATTTTACAAAATGCCTTCTAAATCAGTAGTTCTCACACTTTAAGATTTTTCAAACATATTCAAAAATAGCAAATGTACACGCTCGCTGTGAGTTTGGGTCCCTGGGAGACACCACATCTTTGGGTCTCGAGAAAAAAAGCTGTACATAGCTTTGTATTTTGTGGTTATTGCGAGCTTCTTCCCCTGCTAGGTGTATGTATTGATTTGGACTGAAGGTCTTTTCAGACAGGGAGCGAGTGGCGTGCTTAATAATTCATTTTCAATGTGAGGCGAGCAGGCAGCTGACAGGCACAACGGAAGGCAGCCCTGTGAAACTGCCTAGGCCTGATGCCAAATGGAATTGTCTTCAACTTTTTTGTTATTTTTTACGTGACATGTAGTTCATCAATGGGTGGACCTGACCGAATTGTAGAAACTCTCACTATCACTGCACGGACGGACGGACGGACGGACGGACGGACGGATGGACCAACCGAACGACCAAAATTGCCATCATTAGAGCCTCACCACTAGCAGGGATAAGGGTGTGTGTGTGTGTGTGTGTGTGTGTGTGTGTGTGTGTGTGTGTGTGTGTGTGTGTGTGTGTGTGTGTGTGTGTGTGTGTGTGTGTGTGTGTGTGTGTGTGTGTGTGTGTGTGTGTGTGTGTGTGTGTGTGTGTGTGTGTTGTGTGGACGTCTTTGATCAAAGTCAGGCAGCAGTGTTTTCTGGGACCAGCTGCATTCTGGGTTTACAATCTGCCATCTCATTTCATGGCAGGGAAACAAACACAGGCATGAACGCACGCACATGTGCACGCACACACACACACACACACACACACACACACACACACACACACTTGTATTCTATACTTGTGAGAACATTTTGTACAACTTGTAAATCGTCTATCTTCGGGGTGCAACACCAATGTGAAACTAAGTATAAATCAAGCATAATTCGAACCCCAAATCCGACACGTAATCTCAAAATGCATAATCCAAATCTGAATACTTTCCTAATTATAAGCCTATATATGAAAATGTTTATCATGTGAGAACCAGGCACATTTTCCTCACAATGTCTATTTCTCTAGATTTCTCAAATTCTACTATACATGGGGGGACATTTGGTCCACGCACACGTGCACGTGCACGCGCACGCGCACACACACACACACACACACATACACACACACACACACACACACACACACACACACACCTGGCTTGCAGGACTGATAGACTCTGGTGAGCAGTTCTATGCAGCGCTCGTCTGTCCAGTCGTGGAGAATTCTGGCAAGGATGTAAAGGTCAGCCTGAGGCAGGGGGTCTTTGAAGAAATCCCCTATACACACACACACACACACACACACACACACACACACACACACACACACACACACACACACACACACACACACACACACACACACACACACACACACACACACACACACACACACACACACACACACACACACACACAGTCTGTCTTACTATCTTTGTGGGGACGTCAAAAGCAACCTGTCAATGAAGTGACACTGATTCATATGCAATTAACAGAATGGAGTGACATTTTCAAACAACTGCAACATCACCAACAGACAGTAAGAGCAAGACCGATATACTGGATTGGCTGATATAAATGGAAGTTAATTTACGGAGGTTCACCTGGGAGACTGAACAAACTGTCCTCCCTAAACATTCCTCTCCAATCAACTCAGACGGCCCCGTTACAATCAGATTGGCCTAGCTCGTGACAGCGCTCCTTTAAAAGGACTCCTCCTCCTGCCTTATCTCACTTGTGCTATCCCGGATCCGTTCAGGTCACCCGCCACCTCCCCAACACCGCCCAGCAGCAGGCACCACCAGGAGCGGCCCTATCTACGGGGGCGGGCTCCGGAGCCCCCTGCCTTCCATCAGGCAGGATTCGATCCGAGGCTGCAGATCAGTTTCCTCCGATGGAGCCCGCGCCAAAGCAACATCATTATATGTTCTATTTAATGCACAACCATTCACTTAAAGCAACATCATCATTGTTCCATTAATGCATAACCCATTTATGTAAAGCGACATCATTATTGTTCCATTATGCATGATCCATTCATGCAAAGCAATTTCATTATATGTTCCATCTATGCAGAAATCCATTCTTGTAAACAGTACTTCTCAATAAATATCATCACATTCATTTTGTGTAGTGAAGTCTTCCTTAAAGCTGAACGGTAACCATTTTTTATTTATTTTGTACAATATCGGTATCTGCAATTACGCCGTTCTACAAGCTCACAGCGCATCCCAACGCGATGAGTTGTGGCTTGTACTTGTAGCAATCTTTGAAAATGTTTTAATGGGCAATTAAAGTTCAGTTTATGCATATTTTATATTTACTTGTTTACTTGTTCATTGTTTAGTTAAATGTTATTTTTATTTATTGAAGTTTAATTTTGTTTGTGAATAAAATGTTATTTTGTCCAATCTGTATGTTAATATAATATAAGCAATACAATTGGGGGGGTTGTATTCATTTAGCTCTTCTATTGAGATGCTATTGTACAGTAGTTAGATCCTGAGTCGCACACAACCGATGAACACAATCCTGTTTCTGGTTAGACATGAATTAATTTCTCCCTTAAGCAACCAGTGTTTTCTGGCACCAGCTGCATTCTGGGTTTACAATCTGCCATCTCATTTCATTTTTTGATACAAAAATCTGGCATCGGTCGGCTGCTAATTATAGACAGGGGACATTAGATAGAAACTTGAAGTAATCATTGCAGGAAGGGGGAAACCCCAGGTGTGCCAGACATCTCCAGTGGTTCAACAAGAACCCTTTGGCCTTAAGCCCAAAGAGTTACTTCTCGGCCTTAATCCCATGACCCACCTAATTCCAACACACTTTTCTAGTTTGGGATGGCTCAGGGTAGAAGACAGGGTTAAGAAAATATCAATGGGATTGGTATTTAAGATACTCAAAGGGATGTGCCCTCAATACCCTTGTACCTGTCTACTACTACTTCTTCAAAGTGAGTGACTCCCACAGCCACAACACTAGAGGGAGCGACCATGATCTGGTACCGCCCAATTATAGAACAAACATGGGAAAATTCTTATTCTACTAATTTGGAATGCCCTGACACCCATTAAACGATGTGTAACACTGGTTTCTTTCAAAATTGGCCTGAAAAAACATCTATCAGGTGACCAAAAAGGGAGGTAAATGTAATTTTCCCATCTCTTTCGTACATGTAGTGTTTGTATTTGTTGATGTATTATTGTGTTAATTCTTTTATGGTATGTTGGCTAATTGAATATACATACTGTAGGACCACAATGGAAACGAGTCCCCAGGACTTTTTTGTGTTATCCTTTTTCGCCGGTGCCTTACCCATTATCCCTAAACTTCTTCGACATTTTTTTTTACTATTTTTAAAAACATTTTCAAATAGTTCAAATAGCCAATCTGCAAACTCACAACGTGTCGATGTAGATCGGCTAGTTGAACTATTTCAAAATGTTTTTTTTTTAAATTGCAAAGAAGTTTAGCGATAATGGAGGCACCGGCGAAAATAGGGCCCTTAATGTCTTAGTGTATTACGTGCCGTTTACATTTCTGACTAATAAAGTGTTATTTCACAACACAAACAACAAGCAGCAGCAGCAGTAGCCATCACAGCAGTACAGGGAAAGAGCACATGCACCGTCGAAGCTCACAGCATGTTAGTGATCCGGGCATGTCAGGGCTTTGAGAAATGAGCAGCACCTTTTCCTTCTCACTCCAGTGAACAACATCTCGTAGTGTGAGAACCTATACCTGCTCACTGACAGTGGAGGTGATGGATTAAAGCTTGCATTAAAGCCCAGTTAAAAATGTGGAATGCCCTGACACCATCCATTAAAGGATGTGTAACAAGGGGAGGTAAATGTAAATTTCCCATCTCTTTAGCACAGCGTTTGTATTTGTTGATGACATGTATTATTGTGTTATTTTTTTGTGCTATGTTGAGAAATTGAATACATAAGACCACAATGGAAATCCTTTTAGCTTTATAATGTCTTACTGTACCACGTGCTGTTTACATTTCTGACTACGGTAATAAAGTATTCAATTAACCAAAAGAAAAGCGCTTTCTGGTTAAAATTGTATGTACAGTCTTGTCTCTGAGGCTGCCATTCTTTTTTTTTTTTAAATCTCCATTTCTCTCGACTGTGTTTGGCACAGTGAGTGGCTTTCCCACTGAGCTCCATCCAAGCAAGCTTAAATTCCAATTGTATTCTATGATGACAACTGAGAGCTCGCACCAGCCGTGACAAGCAAATGCACGGTTAAATTTGTGGTTATGCGCGTGTGCCTGTTGTGCCATTATGTACGGTGTGTGAGCATGCAAGACATGTGCAAACATGAGCATATTTGACTCACTTTATCATGGCATGATATATCATATACAGTAAGTAACATGACAGCAACAACATATTATGATATGAACATAGGAAGAACATAGGAAGCTCTATATATATGCTAATGTTCTTTTTCGTATGAAAAATTACAAAACTTTCACAAGATCGATTTTGACACATTATCAACAAATGTCCCCAAAATAGACACCTGTGTTAATGTGTTAAACATACATTTCCATTAAATAGTTAAAGTACTGTAAGAGATTTTTGTTTAAATAAGTTAAATAGCTCTATGTTCCCATGGTAATCTTTGCTATAGAGTGTTTGTTCAGTAACATGGGCCTCCCCATCTCTCCAGGTCTTTCGTAAACAGCTAATAATACATTTTCAGGCAGGCAATTTCCTCCAATCACGAGAGAGAACTCATACAGGATGAACAAGTGAAACTGGCAGTGATGAAACTCCAAAAATGAGCAGACAAGATTGGAACTGGAACACTATAAAAAGGAAGCTGATCCAGTGGGTGCTTTCTCCTGACTGGATGAAACCAGTGGTGGACATGTACTCAAGTACTTTACTTAACCCATTGAGACCTGTTGCTACCTATATGTTGCTATACCTTTCAATCCGGATGCCACCTCTGTGTCTCATTAGTTGTTGCTATAATATAGTAACATCATTTTTTATTTTTTATTTTTAGAACGTTTTCAGAAAACTATGGTTAGGTTTTAGAAGGCGTTTTTAGAATATTTCCAATTTTCAATACTTTTACTTCTACTCCCTTACATCTCAGAGGCAAATAGCACTTTTACTCCACTACAATTATTGGACAACTTTAGTTACTAGTTACTTTGTAGATTTGGATTGTTATTACAAAACATACATTAACCACTTCATCCCTATATACTTCGGCTATGTGAAAATAGACGATCTACAAGCTCACACCGCGTCGCGATGCGAAACATGAATAATTACTTGCAACCTATAATTATGGGTCTGCGACCCATGAATGGGTCTCGAGTCTCGACCCAAGGTTTGGGAAACACTGGCCTAAGTCCCAACCTGCTGTAGGTGATTGAGTACAGGTTTGAGTACAGGACAGGACACACATACCTTCATGGAAGCCTATCCTCCGGTCACCAACGGTGACAAAGTGTTCCCTGGCAGTGTGTACCACCTTGGGCAGGTCAAAGATCGTCACAGTGCATTCTGGGTATGCCGACGTGCACTGCTTGGCCAATGCGCCGCTACAGCCTGCAGAGAGAGAGAGAGAGAGAGAGAGAGAGAGAGAGAGAGAGAGAGAGAGAGAGAGAGAGAGAGAGAGAGAGAGAGAGAGAGAGAGAGAGAGAGAGAGAGAGAGAGAGAGAGAGAGAGAGAGAGAACACTGGCATGCTTTTTATACAATAGTGTGTCTCTCCTCAAGAAGTAATATGAACTAGTGCTGGGTATTTGTGTGTGCGTGCGTGGGTGTGTGTGTGCGTGCGTGTGTGTGTTAGAGAGAGAGAGAGAGAGAGAGAGAGAGAAAAAGTGAGAGAGAAGAAGGGGTGAAAGTGTGTGAAAGCATCCATGTGGAATACATGCAGCATCAAAGGATTCCAAGAGGCTGGTGTGTAGAGCACATACTGCCACCAGAGAGTGAACACACCAAAACCCACATGGAAACATTCCTTTAATAAGGTGTACTGCTACCAAAGGCATCAGTATTCTGAACTCTTTCTCTCTCTCTCTCTCTTTCCATCTTGCTCACAGTATTTCTCACTCTGAGTATCACACACGCACACGCACACACACGCACACGCATATATCCTTCTCCTCCGACTACATCAAACACTCATCTTGAGTTCTGCACAGGTCCACAGGTCAAGAGAAGATGAAAAGCAAAGTGCAGCGGAGAGAAGTGACGCATTACCACAGGACAGGACAGGACAAGTGCCCAAGGTTTTTGAGTCCAATGCCGATCCCAATTTTGGACAGTCCTAGCCCCACCTATTACTGATGTTTTGACTGATATTTTGTCAAAAAGAAAATCAGGGTGCTCGGGTGGCGCAGTGGTGAAGTATCTGCCCACCAGCACGGAGGTTGTGGGTTCGAATCCACTGTGGTGCATCCGGCTTTGTGAGCGTCTACACACGAACACAATTGGCCCGTGTTTGGGGGAGAGAAGCCAGGCAGGGAGGGTGATAATTGTCACAGCACTTAATCCTACGGGTTGTGGCGGCTGGTTCAGCGGGAGTGTTGAGCGGGAGAAGTAGGATGAAGGCTTTACGTCGTCCCGGTGGGTTAAGTTACAACAGCAGTGACAACACAGCAAGTGTGTGGGGAGGAATCAACTGGCACGACAACTAAATTGGGGAGAAAAAGGTAAAAAGTACAAAAAAAGGTCCAATAATGGCGATATATCGGCCAGACGTATATATGGGTCTGGCTCCAGACAGGACAGGACAGAGCCGTACCGAGGCACTGACGCACACCAGGATGACTCAGTTTGTTAATGCTAAAATCTATCGATGGGCCCATTAAACCCATTAGTAGCACTCTATCACTCATCCTGAATGCACAAGTGCATTCCAGAGTTTGTCAAACAGACACACTTCCAGAAAGGCCAACAGAGAAAGCGCCTTACAGACAGACAGTTGATTAACAAACAGGTAGGCTGCATGACAAACAGTCAGAGAGTCAGGTATAAACAAAATGATACAGGTAAGTAGATGATGACTGGTAAACACAGTATGGTTTTCAGTGTTCATTGAATTCTGAGTCTAAACCTGGGATCCAGAGTTAAATTGTGACACTGAAGATTTTACTACGTAGGTAGAAATACAGAGAGGAGCTCGAAGGTTGACAGGGACAGACTGAAAGACAGACGTCATATTTTATTTATATCACGAAAGACCTATACTCACAAAGTAACACCAAGGACAAGCATTACAGAAACGTACAACAAAAGTTAGACGGGCAGACAGGCAGGATGGCTGAAAGGTCAAAAGACATAAAGAAGCGTCGATTCGCACACACAGGGCAGCAGAGACATCAGACAGACGTAAGGACTGACCGACAGACTTAAGAGGTAGACAGACAGTCAGGCAGTCAGACAGACAGACAGACAGACAGACAGACAGACAGAGAGACAGAGAGACAGAGAGACAGAGAGACAGAGAGACAGAGACAAAGCCACTAAAAGTAGTGTTTAATGTTTTTGTACTGAGCAGATGCCCAGTGAGAAACAGAGTGAGCACACTGCAGGGGTTGTGCCCTTCACTCTTCCCGCTGTCATGCACACACACAAGCACACACACACACAAACATCCACACAGCACACACGCACGCAAATGGATCTTCACCGTGGCACCTTTCCCCCCTCCCCTCTCTGTCTACTTTGTCCTGCAAGTGTGCACGCGGCTTGCTCTGTGTGTGTGTGTGTGTGTGTGTGTGTGTGTGTGTGTGTGTGTGTGTGTGTGTGTGTGTGTGTGTGTGTGTGTGTGTGTGTGTGTGTGTGTG
>NC_139954.1:37943358-38040858 GCF_963454915.1 Gymnoscopelus microlampas | reverse complement strand
GAAAAAAAAACATTTTTTGAATCGGCCTAAGGTCTTAAGGACTTTTTTTAAATCAAAAGAAGGAAAAAAAGACATGAAAAAGACAAAGCAGCAGTGGCGTCGTTAGGGGTGGGCTTCGGTGGCTATTGCCACCAATGTTTTGTCCAAAGCCACCAATAATAAAAAATTAAAAAATTAAAAGTTTTCTTTTTTTTTTTTTAATTATATATCTATCACCCTAACCTAACCCTACCCCTAACCCTAAAACCGAAATAAAGTAACAAAAAACGGGGGGAAAAGCACCCTAATCCGCGAAATCCGCGGAAAAAATCGCGCGCGCGGGAGGAGGGGCACATGCACGCGCGCGTTGCCTGCGGGGCTAAGCCCCCGACCTAGTAGAGACCTAGCGACGCGTCTGCAAAGCAGTCAAATGTAATCAACAAACTGTACTATAAAAACTGGTCAAACATTGTCAAAATTGTCAAATAATATAAGTAAGAGGCGAAAAACAATTGCCGATCTACAAGCTCACAACGCCTCGCGTTGCAAGCGAACGTTCCCCCCAGAATAGGGATGCTGGGGTTCCCTATTTAAAAACTTTCAAAAATAGATGGTCTTCAAGCTCACCCATGCAGGCATTGCGACGTGACATATTGTGAGCTTGTAGATCTGGTATTTTGTGAAGTTTCCTTGCTGACAGATGCACTCAAATGAACGTACATTTTTAAGTTCCTGTGAGCGTGTGTAGGATTACAAATTATGGATAATGCATGGTTCCTATTTTGAGATTTACCTCTGAAATGTATACCAGCCCCTACATAATGTATATCACTGATTCAAATGTCCTCCATACTTTTTCTGAGGCTTTGGGGGGGATTTAGCCGTCCTCTGCTGTCCACACATCCCTGCAGATAGACATACAGGCAGGCAGCAGGCAGACAGACAGACAGACAGACAGACAGGCAGGCAGGCAGGCAGGCAGGCAGGCAGGCTGGCAGATCAAAAAACTATTAGCCAACAAAGGTTGTGAGCCTGTGAGCCACTGACCCCTTAAATCGGTTGACTAGCAGATCAGCGAAGCGATAAAAGCAAAGGTACGTGCGGTAAACATTCTGGACCTCAAGGGCAGACAGACACGGAACCCCTTGAGCAAGACACTGAACCCCTAACTGCTTCTGACTAGCAGGATGCATGGTTTCCTCCGCCGTTGGTGTGTGAATGGCTGAATGTACAGTAATTAGGGGTGCACCAGCAAGTAATCGATTTTAATCAAATAGTATACTAAAAGAAAATAGCATATATACCAGATCTATAAGCTTATAGAGCTTGTAGCTATTTTCTAAATGCTTGTGTGACGGCATCATACAACAGTCAATCTATCTAATGTACAAACAAACTAAATGCATTTTAGTTTATTTTGCTCTCTCTCTCTCTCTCTCTCTCTCTCTCTCTCTCTCTCTCTCTCTCTCCCCCCCCTGACCCTGTCTGTCTGTCTGTCTGTCTGTCTGTCTGTCTGTCTGTCTGTCTGTCTGTCTGTCTGTCTGTCTGTCTGTCTGTCTCTCTCTCCATGACCCTCGCTCTCTCTCTCCTCTCTCTCTCCCTGACCCTCTCTCTCTCTCTCTCTCTCGCTCTCTGTTTCTCTCTCTCTACCTCCACGTATGTTCAACTTATTCCCCTCATCCTGCCAACTATTCCCCCCATTCCCCCCAGAGACGGGGCTAAGACTGAGAGAGAGGCTGCGGACACAGATGGAATGTAAATGATACACACACACACACACACACACACACACACACACACACACACACACACACACACACACACACACACACACACACACACACACACACACACACACACACACACACACACACACACACACACACACCGCAGAACCGAGAGGAACTGAGGTGCAACGGTGGGGGAATGTGTGTGTGTGGTGTCTCTGTATTCTGTAAGTGTGTGCGTGCGTGCGTGCGTGCGTGCGTGCTTGTGTATTATACTTTATCAGAGAGAGCAAGACAGAGGGAGAAAACAGAGAGAGATGGAGGGGTTGTGTGCATGTACGTGTGTGCCATGCGCCGTACGTGTGTGCGTGAGTGTGTGCGTGAGTGTGTGCGTGTGTGTGTGCGTGTGTGTGTGTGTGTGTGTGTGTGTGTGTGTGTGTGTGTGTGTGTGTGTGTGTGTGTGTGTGTGTGTGAGAGAAAAAAAAAAAAACATCTTACCTGTACACAGCTTCAAACAGGTCCTTGGAGCTGACACCAAAAGCCTTGTGGTACTGGGTGCACCCCTCTCTGAGACCAAAACATCACAATATATTATTATATCAGTCACATTCACCATGACCTTGAACTTCCTGCTATCTCTATGTTTCCTCCCAGAATCATGCTGCTGTTCTTACTCAAAGTAATCACTTTACTTATAGCTGCACTATGTAACTTTCCTGTTCTACCCTGGATTTGAACCCTGGTCTCCTGCGCAAAATGCTGAACTTTCGTGTCAAACCAGTGTCAAAGGTTCTGTCAAACTTAAGACACAGGATCTAAATGTCTCAATAGAAGAGCAGGGAGACCAAATACAACCACCAACCCACTTGTATAAGTTATATTGTATTAGCATACTCTTACCATACAGATGTGACAAAATAACATAAGTAGCAATTCGACAATATAAAAATGCATAATTAAGTATTACAAATTTCCCATGAGTAAGAGTACAGTACAAAAGTGCTGGCATCAAAATATACCTACAGTACCAAAGTAAAAGTACTGTGTAGATCTTCAAGCTCAGAACGCATGCGTAGTGAACCACAACGTCATATGGCAACGTATTAAATAGGATTTAAGTGTTTTTTGTGTTGTTCATCCCAAGTCCCAACAGCCTTGAGATTTAAATGCAGCTCTTTACCCCGTCTTCCTCTCCTTTAGTATAGGGCAGAGTCACTGCCCATCTTTCGCCACAGGCTGAAAACCCACCTCTTCAGGAAACACTACCCTTCCTCTTTGCCTGGCCTACTTGTTGTTAACTAGTTGTACGAACTGTTGTTTTATTTTTGTATTGTTTTATTGGATCTTGTTTAGTCGATACACTTATTTGTTTTAGCTCGTGCTCATTTGATTTTGCTATTTTGTCTCATCTGTTTAAGAAAGTAGGTAGCTGATATATTGCACTTTTACCTTAGCGCTAGGTATACTTTTGGTTGCTTGTTTTTGCAGGAACTTTTGGTGATTAGTAGTTTCGTTCCCTACCTATGTTGAATGCACTTATTGTAAGTCGCTTTGGATAAAAGCGTCTGCTAAATGACTGTAATGTAATGTAATGTAATGTAATGTAATGTAATGTATTCCCTATTCTAAGCACTGTATTCCTCCTGGTGACAACATTTATTTTTTTGCCAGGCTAAGCACAATGACACAAAATTTCACTGATGCTGCTGTTTGCGCCTGTTCCACCCGTTTATCTTTTCCAAACTGTTATTATCTTTTATATTTACATTTTAGGCAATTATTCTCTTGAGCATGAAATGCACTCGTTATAAACAGATAAGCAGGGGCCAAAACGTGAGTGCAGAGGAAAATAACACTTCCTCTGCATTCTCGTCTCCCTAGACAAGAATGCAGTAATTACTACTGTAAGAATGATTATTATATATTATTGCTACTACTATTATTATTGCTAACTGGAACACTCGCACCACAACACACTTTCCCCCATTTTTTTCACGGACCGCTTGCCCCCAGCGGTTCTTGTATTCTTGTATTTGTTTTACTGAGGTTAAGATTAGGAATACATGTATGGTTAGGCATAGTTTTACTGATGTTAAGTTTAGGAATAAGGCTTGGTTTAGGCATAGTTTAGGAATAAGGTTAGTTTTATGCATAGTTTTCCCAAGGTTACGTTTAGGAATACCTGGTGGCGGCCGTTCCAAGGTCGCTGGATTAGACCAGGGGCGAGCGTGTTTTGGGGCGAGCGTTCTTGTATTCTTATTATTACTACACACTGTGGAGGGGTGTGCCAGGGTCGTACTGACCTGACGGCGTCGGTCAGGTAATGCCAGCAGAGGTATATGGTCCTGGAGTTGTACTGGATGGAGTGGTAGAGAGAGAGAGAGCTGCCGCGTGTCAGGTAGACACTAGCCTGCTCCGTATTACTGTATAACACTGAGAGAGAGAGAGAGAGAGAGGGGGGGGGGGATGGATAGATGGAGTGTGTGAATGAGTGAGGGCAGATGGCTGAGGCAGAGGTTAGACAGACATGCTGCATGAATGCATGTATGTAAAAGCAGGAGGGCAACAGGACAGGGATACGATGAGCATGCAACGTATGCATGTGAGTTCTTTCTATACATACTTAACCACATGAACCCTACAGTGTGCATATTGTGGGGCAAAGATTCTGCAAAAATAGCCGATCTACAAGCTCACAGTGTATCACATTGTTGTTGTGATATCGTCTATTTTCCGCGAAGATATTTGATGTACATGGAAATATGATCTAGGATAGAGCCCTGGGGGACCCCGGTCATAGGATTTAAGTGGTTACAATTATGGATAAATGTTGACAGATAAGGAAAATAGATGAGTACATTTTACAGGTCCTATTTAGTTTTTTGTTTTTCTTCCCAATTTGGTCGTTATGCCAACTCTACCCATAGTTTATAGTCCCTGTCACTACTGATCCCTACATTTGGTCTTGGTGAGGGTGTTGACCAGTGGGGTCCCCAAATTATTTTGGGGAGTCCCCAGATAACATTGTTTTCTCATGCACTCAACAGTAAACAAACCAACATATAACCAACGTATAACCAACAGTATAAGTGTATACAGGGTATCTGCACATTACTAAAGTTACAATTTAATGACTTAAGACCTTTTTAATACCAAATTGACCAAATTGTCAAATATTTCATAAGAAAGAGGCAAACATGAAGGAGTAAATAGCCGAACTAGTCTACAATCTCACAACGCCTCGCACTCCGAGGTGTTGTGAGCTTGTAGATCAAACTAAATCCATGCGTACAATTCCAAGCTGCTTGTCAGGGTCTCCAGTTCCAATATTATTATTTTGGGGGCCTGAGAAGTTTGGCCTGAGAAGTTTGGGAACCCTTGGTGTAGACAACCACCAGACAAATCAGTGCTAACCAATTGAAGATCAGAACTACAAAACTATCAGTGTTTCCGTGTGTGTCATTTTATGTACTGACCTTGACCGTCGTCCTGGCAGTGTGCATTGAGCAGCTCTAACCCGGCACAGGCAGCCAGCAGTCTTTGTGTGCCGTCCAGACTGGCGCCTGCCATCTGGGATATCTCCACCGCAGACAGGGGGCGCTGTGAGCCCAGCAGCAGGTCAAACACCCCTAACTCACATGCTGTGAACAGTGTCTGGACAAGAGAACAGAGTAAAACCAAAGTTAGAATGGAAAACACCTTCCCTACTGCACAGTGTGCAGTCAGAATAACATGTCACCAAGTTAACAAGCAGCATAAAGATCACATTATGTAATTTAATAGAATAAAAATGCCCCTTTAAGGCACAAGACCCAACACCTGTATCAAAAAGTGTATGATGGCACATCGGAGCAGCCATAACTGAGTGGGCAGAGAGGCCATCTGGCAATTGGGAAATGGATGTTAGTAAATTCGAACCCCGGCTCATCCAGTATACTATAAATGTCCAAGTGTCCCCCTGTGTGATCATCATGACCATCTGAGCAGCCATCAGCTGGGTGAAGCTGTAAAAGCAATTTCCCCTCCCCTGGGTACCAAAACATATTCAGTACATCAGTACAGACCAGAGCAACCAAAATTATTCCTAACAGGGGGTTGGGAACTAGTTTTGCAATCGTTACAGAAACAGCATTTCCAAACATTCCTTTGTCCAGCAATGGGCATGTCTTTAAATGTAGGCAAAAACTTTCATTTTTCAGATACAGCAGATCTACAAGCTCATAACGCTCACAAGGTCGTCACAATGCAACTGTTTTCTACTTTTGAAAAACTTTAATCAAATCTAAGTTTTTCCAAAATTATTACAATTAGTTTTTAGACACAACATGTGTCAAAACATCTGTAATCTGTGGCTAGGATTCACCATCAGACCCAAAGGTCTGGCACCTGTTGTGGGCTCTACACGACATGTAGTGCTTTACCTTTGAGACAAGGAATCCCTCCATATAATCCAGTATCTTCCTGGGGTACCCAGGCACAGCTGCCGTCGTCCGCTCTGACAAATTCATTCCAGGAGAGTCAGCCATCATAAGCACAGAGGAGGGAAGAGAGAGTCAGTGACCCTCTAAGAATGAGTTAGTGTCTCCAAAGTAGCTCTACTTGTCCACTGAACCTCTCTGCCTGTCTGTGAGTCAATCTGTGACGAGACAGTAAGACCTCTTCATGTGTATGCGTCCCACGGGACACTTTTTACAGAACAGACGAGAGAACTTGAACTACTACTGTGAGAGTAGTAGTGGGCTAAAGCCGATTACAGACAGATAACCCAGATTATAGCTCAAGGCTCAAGTCTGCATCACACAAAGAAACAACTCTTATGGCAACACACTGTCGCCTTGTTTGTTAACTTAAAACCTCTATACTTAGTTGAACGGAGGAGTCCCCCAGGGCTACTATACTAGGCCCCCCTCCTGTTTCCGCTCCACACTAAATATCGGACCTGAAAATAGCCCAGATCTACATGCTCGCAACATTTTCGCCTCCCAGAATAGGGATGCTACGGTTCACACCATGTGGTTCTCAAACTTTTTCATGCCAAGGACCCCCAAATGTATGTGTATTTGGCCACGGACCCCCATCTGAAAATGTTTTGTGCCAGGGGCCCCCAGAAGAGGAACTTTCCAAACATTTGATATTTTTCAGAACATTTCTAAAAATAGCAGATTTACAAGCTCACAGCACGGCACAAAGTGACGCGCTGTGAGCTTGTAGATCTGCAAAAAAATGTATAGCCCACGTATAAATGGATAAAGTGGTTAAAATAATTATGTTAACTATACTTTTGCTGGAGACCCATGGAACCCTGGGGGTCCCCGGACCCCACTTTGAGAATCACTGGTTCTCACTCACACACACACACACACACACACACACACACACACACACACACACACACACAGTTAGACACTCCATTCCCAAACACAGACTGCTTTCCATAGTGGCAATGTTGTTTTAATCAGACTGTGCGACCCCAGGCAGTGATTGAGGCCAGCACTATTGGGGTTCCAAATGTTGGAGCGCGGAGATGAGCGAGACGAGCTTGTTGAACACGTACGTGATGAAAAATGAACCGTCTTCCTCTGTGCCATATGGTGCGATAACACTTAGGCTGGAAGACTGATGGTAATATCAAGCTAATGACACCGTCGACTATCACAGCACACACTGCCTTGATGAAATAACAAAGGCTCTGACTAATCAGGCTGACTCCTAATTACTCCTCTGTGGACTTCATTAGCACAGACACACACAGGGGCAGAGTGTGGATATAGGAGAGACCATGTAGGGAGATCGACCAGGTGGATCACTGTGGGACGATTCAGCCCCAGTGTTGATTTGCTGCTTCCGGTCAGTGGTTCTAAAAAATGTTCATGTCAAGGACCCCCAAATTGACACTTATTAGCCCACGGACCCCCATTTGAAAAGATATGCCAGGGACCCCCATAAGAGAAGATTTTACCGCTCTAGCAGTGATTCTCAAACCATTTTAATTAATCTCTGAGACCCCAAATTTATATTGTACAATCAATGTTAATTTAACTCTGAGTGTACAAATGGACCCGACAAAGTTGTTCGTCAATGGGAGACACATAGGTGTAATGAAGTTTCATGGATGCACGTTAAACAGGGCATGAGTTATACCTGTAATTGTGTTTTGTAATGTTTTAAAAAAAAATCAAAAATCATTCTATATCAACTATATCATCTATATATTCTATATCATTCTATTCTTTTTTGCGTCGCAATATCGCGTCGCGGATGACGACATTGCCATTCGAAACTCAATTATCTAAAAACACAGATCAAAAAATAATAAAAAAAACAGGATTGTGTTTCTTGAGTCTTAAACATCATTAAAATAGGATCTGGGTGCAAAATCGGCAAAGCTGCCCTTTAAAGCTTTTATTAGCCTATTCTAGAGTATAAGAATTGCTTTTCACAAAAATGAATGAATATTGGTTTCATACACACACACACTTTTAGTTTTTTTTTACCATTTACAAAACTGCTCAATGAACCTTAGGACAAAATGTATTTAACCAGTACGGCCACTACAAAAGAAACAAATCCAGTACCGTTTTCAGTTTTTCATTTTATTTAACAAATAAACATGGGCCAACTGTGTGCAAGACATGCGCTAGTCAAGGGGGACTGTGTCCTAGCATTGCTCAGACAGACTTTACAATGGTAATTCAGCGTTGAAATGTGTCCCTGCACACAGAAATTATAGGAACTCACTCTTTGACCAACTGTATCATCAATAAGGCAAAGAATCAGTCACTAAATTGTACAAGGTTTTGACTAGAAGCTGGTCTGGTTTCCAGAACAGTACTTTATCCCCCCCGTTTGGTATACAGACCCCCAGAACTCCTTGAGTGTACAAATGGAACCAAATGGACCCTTAAAAGGGTCCATTTGTACATTCTCAGAGTTACACACTTATAAGGGTCCATTTGGTTCCCAACTATCATTCATTTAACTGGGGACTCTCGTCTGGGAATCCCTTAAGGACCCTTGAGGGTTCTCAAGGGGAAACCACTTGAGAACAACTGCTTTATGCAAGACTAAAAGAAAGCTAATTATTTCCTGTTAAAAAGGAATTTCTGTCTTAATCCATTACCTGGGATTCTAGCCCAAGATTAGGGTTAGGACCAATTATCGAATACAAGTGATTTTAAATAAGAATACTAGTGACTGACGTTCAGAGTTTGACTATCGTTGCTGTCGGGCAGAACCCTTGTATGTCCATATTCCATCTTTTTGTTTTTATAAATCAATGCCCTGTTATAAAAAATAGCTGATCCACAAGCTCACATTGTGTCATGTTGCGACACATTACGAGCTTGTAGATCTGCTATTTTCACTATTTAAAAATAAAATAAAAAATGTCTACTATAATGACACGCCACAAAATAGGATTGACAGGTTGAACGTGGTTAAGTCTGTCTGTGGGGTTTATAAATATTTAAATCAATGAAAAGTATTAACAAGAGCTTGTGACTAAAATACAATGGATCCCATTGGAACACAGGTTCTTATTTCCATTTCCTGAAAGGAAAACGGTTTTGGGCATACCAAGGTTTGCTGCCCCGACTGCGACCATATCAAAGTATTATTCAACACAAGGCAACCCACTCAACTTCTGTGCCAGGGGCTTTCCCTCAAACGGGGTCATAAGTTCCGACAACAAACTCAAACAAGTTGACCGAGGAGTCTGTGGTTGAGTCCACTGCTGCACGGTTCTCAGCAAATTTCTGCACAATTTACAACAAGGAGGTCAAGAAAAATATTTGAGGCAGCTACAGTACTGTAAATGGAATCAGTCGTTCCTGTGTCCCTCTGCAAAAATAAAGGAACAGGTTAAAGCCGTATATAAAGTATTATAATTATGGTTATAGTCAGCATTCAATCTTCACAGATTTCTCATTCTAACAGCACTCTTTTTATTTTTCAAGTAGAGACGTTATGCAGCGTACACAATCCCAACTCTAGCTCAGTGGTTCTCAAAGTTGGGTCCAGGGACCCCCAGGGATCCTTGAGGGGGTTCACAGCAAAATGACTGAGTAACGAGTTTAAGGTGCAATGATACTTTGATAGAGGTTTAGGATGTGTTATCACCTTGCCATCATGTAACTGCAAATATGGATGCGATATCTTCCAATAGCTGCTCCATTTATTATAAATTGATATTCCATAAATAGTCTCCTCATTGACTTGCATGATGGCAAGGTGACTATACAACCTCTTCCCTAGTGTCATTTCATTTTAATCATTAACCCGGTTTTATACTTCAGCTACATCTTGAATAGGGAAAATATTTGAATCATTTTGAATCATCTTAAGACCAAATATTCTCTGTGAATTTCACGGCTGGCACAAATCTTTTCAGATGGGGGTCCGTGGTCAAATACATATCGATTTGGGGGTCCTTCACATGGAAACGTTTGAGAACCACTGACCTAAGCTGTAGTGAATCAGTCTTTCAGTCTTTACTGTGTGAAGTATCGACAAAATCATGCCTGAACCAGCAAAGTCAGTGCCAAAGAACTGAGCTTGTGGCTGCTGCTCTGACTTCTTTCCTACCACATGTAAGTAATGGCTGCGCACTCTGCAGTATCCTATGATCAGGATACTAGTACTGTACGGTCCAGCCAACTGACACTGACTGAAAACTCATTACTGCATTCCTACATTTGTGGAATGCGCTCTGCACCAGAAACCTGTCTGACGTCCTAGGATTTTAAACGATTCCGGTTCCTTAACGATTCCCTCTTAATGGTCCGAATTCCTTAGCGGCTCCCTTTAACTGCTTTATACGGGTCCATTTGGTTCCATTTGTACGTTATTATGGTGGTTCTTGAAATAAAAAAAAACACTGGTATTGCAATTGTATAGCAGACGTTAAGTCCACATTACCAGCTCTGACAGTGTGATTAAAAACCCGGTTACGGAAACGGTTCCGAATGTGATGGATGCTGGATCCGGTTCCTCCGGTTCCCAAACCTAGTCTGACATTAAAAGAAGAGGTGAACTTCAGGACCACAGCTGTAAGACATTCACAAGACTGGCTGCCTCCAAAACAGGAACAGGGGAAAATTTTAGGTAAAATTCTTATGTGATGAGTGCAATCGTTTTGAACTTTAACCATTTGAACCCTAGCATCCCTATTCTGGGGCTGACATTTGGGGGTAAAAAGCCAAAAGGCTATTTTCCGCAAAGATAGGGGCCTAGTATTAGAATCATTGGGAAACCGGCCTACTAATTATAGGGTTTAAGTGGTTAATAGGTGCTTTTTCACGCTGAGGATAGAATGGGGCAGAGTTAACCTACGTATGTTCCCACATGGTTGTGCTAGTTTAGTACAAGCTCTAGAGTAGGCTGTCAATGTCAATCCCACAGTTATCTAGTTAAACCCTCTATACTTAGTAAAACGGACCCAAGTTGGCTCTGTACTTTTGGTCTGCTTGTTTCCTTTAACACCAAATCTCTTCTCCGAAAATAGCTGATCTACAAGCTCGCATAGTAGACACGTTGCGAGCTTGTAGATCGGCTAGATCAGGCGGCTTTTCCCCCCAAAATAGGGATGCTGGGGTTCCAGTGGTTAAGCAGCACCCACCGCCCTGTTCACATTAGCCATTTAGGCACTGCGTTTTCACCCATTTCTGGGGCGAGCCCTGCTCCAGAGTTACACAACTAAATAAAAACAAACACAAATATCTTCTCTCAAACATTGTATGGAAACTTTTTGTACAGTCAATGGGATATGAAATGTATACATTCCACATGATGGACATTCATGATAGAAATGATGGCCAGTGACCCCAGGGCTAAACTCTTCAGAATAGGTCAGATGGTACCAGTGTGACCCGTGAACATCAATCTTTTAGCCCATGGAGAAACTTCTCACTTAGCCCAGGGCTGAGAAGGGACTAAGCCCTGGACTACGTGTGAAAGCACCAAATGAGAGTTCTTTCTGCACTTCTTTGTCCACCCGTCCATCTCTGTGTGACTGTCCGTGTGTCTTTCTGTCTGCATGCCCTTCTCCACTATGCAGCGGTGGACCCGTGGAGGGTCGCTCTCAATGAAATGAAACTTATAGAAATATTTCCAAATTAAACTCTACTTTGTTTTGAAGCTAATTATGTGGTCTTCCAAGTGGACAGGCTTTCTGGTTCAAAGCTAGACCTCGCCCCCGCCATCTCTCCAGCGATAAACAACATATTTCAGACATTAGCGTCGTCTCCTGTCCCTGCTGTAGCTGCGGCTGTGACGCCTGCTCCTTCGCTCTCCGCGGCTCCGGCTCCGCCGGTCCCTGCTCTTAGAACTGCTCGCCGAGCTGCTCCTGCTGCCGTACCGGTGGCGGCGGCGGCTGCTGCTGTGCCTGTGGCTCCTCCCTCTGCTGTAGCTCCTCCCCCTGCTGCTCCTGCTCCTATCGCGGCTGGAGCTTGTGCTTCTGCTGCTGCGGCGACGGCTGTGACTCCGCCTCCTGCTGCTGCTGCCGCCGCCACCGCCGTGGTGGCTGCGGCGGCTGTGGCTCCGCCTTCTGCTGTGGGAGTACCGCCTCCTCCTCCTCCTCTCCTGGCTGTAGGACCGCCTCTCCCTCGCTCGCTCCCTGCTGCTGCGCTCCCGGCCGTCTCTCCTCTCCTCCTTGTAGGGCTGCGAAAGAAATCATTTGATTATTTTCGTAGCGATTAGTTGATTGTTTTGGGGATTTTATTGAAAGAAAAAAGTCAAATTGAATTTATTTATAGTAAAATCAATTATATTTTTTTATAATAATTTAAATCAATTAGTTAAATTAACTGTTGCACCCCTACCTCCCGGTCTCTCCTCTTCCGGTCCTCCCCGCCGCCTCTCCTCTCCTCCCTCGCTCCGGAGGACACTTTCTTCTTCCTCTCGGCCACCTTGGAGCGCACGCTGGACTTGGGCGGCTGCCCGCCGTCCTTGTCCTCCTCCTTCTTGACTCTGTTCACCGCCGGGGCCAGGAGGAGACCCAGGATCACGTCACTCCCCAGACCAGAGGACGCCTCTTCTCTGTAGGCCTGGCACCACAATGACATTTTAGTGTCATACAAATAATTGCGATTCATGATTTAACTGTGTTTAATTTTATACACACACACACACTATTTTTTTTACCCCCAACGATTAAACTCAAATAATTGTGATCAGTCGATGATGTAGTAATGGTACCAGGCAGTGTTGCCATGTCTGCTTATTATACGTGACTTTGG
This sequence comes from Gymnoscopelus microlampas, assembly GCF_963454915.1. Classification (NCBI taxonomy): domain Eukaryota; kingdom Metazoa; phylum Chordata; class Actinopteri; order Myctophiformes; family Myctophidae; genus Gymnoscopelus; species Gymnoscopelus microlampas. The sequence goes on along the minus strand of NC_139954.1, from coordinate 38,027,918 downwards.
GCTTATCTTTCTGTAAAGTTGGTTGTAAATTATTGGTAGTTGCTTATTTGGGCTTGTCCGCCTTCCCCCCTCATCAAAAAAGGTTTTGTGCCAGGGACCGCCGCATCAGATTTTTGTTGTTTCGCATGTTTTTCAAGATTTGTTTGAAAATAGCCTACAAGCTTAGAACGCTAGATCCACCATTTTCAAATAGCCGCTGTATATAGGTTTAAAGTGCTCATGTGGCCTATAGTTGCTTCCTTTGGGCTCGTTTTCATAGACCTGGCTGCTTATTTCTCTCGCAAAAAATCTGGCAACGCTGGTCTGGGCCTCTACCTCTCTGTGCAGGGCTTCGTCCTCCTCGGCGGCGGCTCCTCCTTCTCCGCTGCCCTTCTTCAGGAGGTTCCCCAGCAGCTTCTCGCGGAGCTCCTTCTCTTTGCGCTGCAGCTCCAGGGCGCGCTCCTTCTCCGTCTCCACGCGCCGCAGCTCCTCCTCCTGCCTGCGCCGGCACGCCTCCAGCTGCTGGAGGCGGGCCAGCTCCTCCTGCTGGCGGGCCTGCTCCTGCCGCTCGCGCTCCTCGCGCTCCGCCCGCTCCTTCTCCTGCTGCTGCTGCTTCAGAGCCTGCGGAGAAAAAAACAGTTAATTTGTTAATGCAGAGTTTCTCAAACTTTTTAATTTCACGGACCCCCAGTTTGATATGCCCCCTCCAACCACTCTGGATATGTGGTGCCACTGTTGCAGGTCCCCCAAGCAGCGATGTTTCACCCTAGTGTTATTGTGCTATTCCTATTGTTGTTATTCATGTTGCTCATTATTGTGTAAGTGCGGGATGTACTTGCACTTTTACTCCACTACAATTATTTGAAAACTTAAGTTACTTTGTAGATTTTGATTATTATTACAAAACAAATATTAACCACTTCAGCCCTATATAGATTTCATTTCATTTGAAAATAGCCGATCTATAAGCTCGCTACGCATTGTGAGCTTGTAGATCTGATATTTTCAAAAGATTTGTATACATTTGAAAACTTGTGAAATGTCTGCATAATGAGTACTTTCTACTTTTGGTACTTTAAGTACAGTTTGATACCAATACTTTTGTACTCTTACTCAAGTAAATTTGGAATTACGGACTTTTACTTGTAACAGTATTTCTACATTGCTGTATTGATACTTTTACTCAAGTAAAGAATGCAAATACTTTTTCCGCCACTGATATGTGACGGGAGCGTGACAGAATCACGGTTGCTAAGGTAGCATTGGACAATCGCTATTGGGGACTTGGTGAAGTGCGATTCTACAGTACAAGGTTTTGACTATAACTTGGTCTGGTTTACAGAACAGTACTCTATCCCAGTGGTTCTACCTTATTAATTTCCACTTTACCTCCACTTTAGTATGCAGACCCCCACAACTCCTCCATAATAAAAAAAATTACACTTTCAGACTTACAGACCTATCATAAGGGTCCATTATTTGGTTTCCAAAACTTCCCTGGACTTCTGTCAAGGACTCTGCAGGTATCTGGACACTACTTTGAGAACCACTGTGCTAATGTGTTTTTGAAGCTTACCCATGACAAGCCTGGTGGTTTCTTGGCACTCAGCATATGTCTAAAGCAATAATGTGTTGGGGTTTTTTTGCAACCAAAATCAGTTTTTCAGATGAGCACTCACGGAAAAGTGGTTTGACTCAGGGCACACTAACAGAGACGGTTTGCTGGTGTGCATAAAAATATCTTTAGAGATGTGCAGAGTGCAAGAAACCACCAGGCGTTTCATGGTTAAGCTGAAAAAACAACCACATCAACCACACAAAAACACATACATTTTGCCGAAGTGGGTCTTTAACCACTCTCAAACCGACACCCTTATTTTGAGGCATGTCTATATAGGCATATGTAACCATTTAAGCCCTATTTGGAAACAGCCAATCTACAAAGCTCACAACGCATCAAGCTTGTACATCGGCAATTTCTGAACATTTTTGACATTGCTGTCATTTGAACATTGCTGTCAATCAATAGGCACACCCAAAGTAGGACACAAATCAGGACACATCGGCTACATAAATGCTGATACCTTTGTCGTCAAAAAAGTCAAATAATGACCGATCTGTATGGGTCTGACTCAGGGCAGGAATTTCAGGGAGGCCACGAAGGCCATGGCCGTCGTTGCCCCTCAAAAAACGGCATGCCCTGAGGCCACAGTGGCCTTAATGCCCCAGCTGACTATACCACTTTCTCCAGTGTCATGTAAACACCCATGTCTTTTGTTGAGTCCCCATCTTTAAACCAATCCAGTAACTATGATTGGTGCCGGGCTCAGCATGGATCAGATTGTAAATACCATAATGTATTTATTTCACTGCAGATAAGTCTACATATTACATTTAAAATCATCCTTAACCGTTAAATTGACTTAATTATTTCAATGGACTAAAATCTTGTTTTATTTGATGGCCTTCCTGCCCTGGTATTTGGCCTTTGTGCCCTCAAGAAATGGACAACACCAAAGGCCAAGTGGCCTTGGCCCTAAAATTACAATATTCCAGGCCTGGTCTGACTCTAACACACACACACACACACACACACACACACCTTGGCCCTGGCCAGCAGCTCAGCGATGAGCCGGATGGACTCCAGGTTGCGCTGGGCCAGCAGCAGTCGGCGCTCCTCCGTGGCGATCTTCATCTGCAGCTTCCTCTGCTCCTCCTCCTGCTGCCGCTTCACCTTCTTCAGGTTCCTCCTCTCCTCGCGCTCCCGCTGCTTCTGCTCCTTCTTGCGCAGACGCTCCTCCCGCCTCCTCTCCTTCTCCTCCTCCTCCTGCTCCTTCTGCTTCCTGGAAGTCACAAACGTCTGGTTGACCACTTAAAACCTCACAATACGTTGTTGGGCGGAGTCCCTCAGGGCTGTTTTCGCTCTACATAAACACATTGACTGCCTGAGATTAAAACATCGCTTTTCATCCCCATGCCAGCGTTTTTTTGGAGAGCCGCAGAAACCACGTTGTAAACACGGAAGTAAACACATAGTGTCTGGGGGGTGGGGGAGGGTCTCCTCTATCCACCGGAGCAAGAACATTTTTACCGCGATCGGCCATTTTGTTGCTATCGCCCGTTGAATAAGGCTCGTTTTCACACAAAAAAAGTAGAAATCCGAGCTAGATGTGTTTTTCTACACATCCTAATATAGGAGTGGACGGAGGTGACGTTTTTTGGGATGAAGTCACATCCGTCGATTCCTTCTGTCAGCGTCAAGTAATCATTTCTAAGTTGTGTTAGAGGGCCCTCTTGTGGAATTTAACAAAAGAAATACGTTTATATCCTTGGCAGGCAAGTGTTTTTATTTGAAAGGACGTAAGCATACGTCCTTGGCAGGCAATGTATTTAAATATCTTCGCAGAAAATGGCAGATATACAAGTCTCCCCAGAATACGGATGCTGGGGTTTGAGTGGTTAAAAAACACTAATATACTCTTTTCCAATGCAGACACTGGTCTTTAGAGCTGGAGCTGATCTCCAGGCACTGCTCATTGGCTGAGTGCCCACTGCTCCTAAGTCCTAAAAGTTAGGATGGTCAAATGAAGGAGACCAATTAACGGCATAGGGGAAATGTAACTTAACCCTAGTTGAGGGAAGCCATATCACACAGGTCTTTGCGTACCTCTCGTCCTCCTTGCGCCTCTCCTCCTCCTCCTTCTCCCGTCTCTTCTGCTCCTCCCGCTGTCTCTCCAGCTCCTGGAGTTTCAGCCTCTCCTGGTGCCTCCTCTTCACGGAGATCTCACTCAGGTGCTTACTGGTGTCAAAGGCCACCTGGGACACACACACACACACACACACACACACAGTAGGGATGTTTAAATCTGTTGACAAAACCAGTGATTGTCAAACTTTTTAATTTCAAGGACCCCCATTTTGATATGCAGTGGGCCACAGACCACCATTTGATACCATTCTCTGAAATCATGACCCCAATCAACATATTTTAAAATCCCCTGTGTGCTACATCAACTCTGAGAGCGTACAAATGGAACTAAATGGATCCTTATGGTTATGGACCCCAAGGGTCCATTGATTTGGACCCCTGGTGGTCCCCGGACCTGGCGTTGAGAAACAGTGAACAAAACAACACGGTCGGTTTTCCGTGTCGACAGTAAAAGCAGTATTGGAAAATATATATACCTTTTAATCTTTTTTTAAATAGCCACAATTCAAAACATTCGGTTCACTAGTCATGGTTTGGGGCATATATCTATTGTTTGGTTTGGTCTGCTGTATGGCAGCATTAAGGATGCAGCATTTACCTACGACAATAACGGAAAAAAGGTATGGCTAAGCCTGCCTAGGGTTAGGATCACAATTGTTTGTGTGACAATTCATCGTCATCTTAAATTTGTAATCGTGACAGCCCTACGTATGGCTTATGCCAGCGGCAATACTTCCAATATGATGACCCATTTATGAAGACATCATCACCCCAGTGTGCGCGTTGACAGCACCAGGAGAGAGAGCTCGGTAGGAAAGCCTTTTAACAGCATCTCCATGCAGATTCAGACAAGGAAAACCCTGTAATAAAAGCATTGGGGGGTTTATAGCTAAATACATGCAGCCCTATGCAATTTGTGAGGATGCAGGATTTCAGCATGATGAAAGTGCTTGAGCCGTGCTATAATATCCCCCATCGCCGACACTTCAACAACACTAATACATATAACAGCAAATTAATGATACACTTATTAACAGAGACAACTAGGAATTGTCAAAGAATTGTCCAACACGCCTAGGTAGCTCTTAACCTATTAAGACCATCAGATTCTGTGTCATTTTTAGATTTATTTGGCTATTCAAAAAAGCAGATATACAAGCTCATAGCGCAAGAAAAAAAAAATGACTCAGAAGACAGCGAAGGTAGGCAAACACAATCTCAACCAAATGTACCCACTCATTACACCTGGCTTGAATGTGGGCCATAATGTACCAGCACATGAAGCCTGCAATATAGGCTAAGCAAAACCCGTGTCCTGAGGGAGAGATTATTATGGGATGCCGTTCTCGTCTTGCATTACAATAAAACAACCAGGCCAATATATCCGTTTTTTATTCATTCTGTCCTCCTCCCTTTTAATTGGGTGTGTTCTCTCGGTCCGTCTCCTCACGCTTCGGTTTTACACTTCACAATGAGGCTTCAGTCTGGGGATTAAGGGAGCGTCCTGATTCTCATTTCACTAAAAGGCCTTAAAGCTGCCGTGTTATGCTGAACAAGACAATCTCATTATTAAGCCACGCACGACTATCGGTATCACACGCTGAGAGGGTGTATAATCGCACTTCACCAAGTCCCCAACATCGATTGCCCAATGCTACCTTAGCAACAGTTGCGATTCTGTTACGCTCCCGTCTCATATCATAGGAGTCGATGTAAAACAGCCCGCACACACACAATAATTAGCAACATTAACCCATTCAAACCGGGAACGAATCTCTGTCATTTTTAGATTTCTTTGGGACATTAAAAAAATAGCAGATCTACAAGTTCATAGCGCAGTACCAAGTGCCGCGCTATGAGCTTGTAGATCTATTTATATAAAGCGAACATTTGTAACTCAAATCTTTAATTCCGGGGTATTCTACAAATGTCTTCTAAATCCTAACAGTTTTTTGGAAAATGTATTTGGCCTCAAAATATTTTGTTCCAGAGACCCCCAGAAGTTGTAACAGAGTTAAAAATGTTCGCTTTAAAAAATAAAGTGTGTGTGTGTGTGTGTGGGGGGGAGGTTAGCGAACATGTTAAAGTGACATCAAAGTGCTGGTTCATAACCCTTTGGAGAGCTAATGTGAGAGAAATCCACATAGTTGTGAACTGGTTCTATAATTAAATAATCAGTTACAACAGCTTTGGGGCAGCAGAAGTGACTTATGAGGTAGAGCTGGTCTGGGAATTGGTCCCCGATGATCCAGGCTACGTGTCGCCAGGTTAGGTGTCCCTGAGCAAGGCAACCAACCCCCAACTGCTCCCCCATGCGCTCACTCTAAGCAAGCCACTGCTGAGGCAAAGCGGAGATCACTACAAACACCCGTAACCACTTAAAACCTATATAATTAGCTGACAGGGGTCCCCCCAGGCGTCTATACTTCGTCCCCTCCTCCTTTTTTCCCCCTCTACGCCTAATCGCTTTGGAAAAAGATAGCCGCTCTACAAGCTCACAACACGTTGCAACGTTCAATTAATCAAGAAAGTAATCTATAGAATAATCAACAAGAATACAATGCGTAGTTGCAGCCCTACCTTGATGTTGCAGGCGACAGCCTTGCCGTCTTCTCCTTTCAGCATCAGCTTCATGCCGCGCAGCGTGTCCATGGCCTTGATGAAGCCCTGGTATTCCTGGTACTGGACGTAGGCCTCAAAGTTCAAGTGGCCCCCGAAGCTGAACGTGTTGAAGTTCTTGTCCAGCATCTCCTCCCGGTAAGGGTCCAGCATGGGGATGTCCACGTTCCTCACCTACAACACAGCAGGCATGACACACTGTGTTACTCAAGACGGGAGATGGGGGGGGGGGGGGGGGGGGGCAGACTGGTGGTGGTCCTATAATCGTAGACATTTCAGTCAATAATTCTCTACAATAAAATGTTATCTTAATCCATTAAAACTGGGAAACCATCTGTGTCATTTTTTATATTAGCTAAATATATATTAATTTAGTTGGTTATAAAAAAATGGCGATATACAAGCGTATAGTGCGTCACTTCATGCCATGCTATGATCTGCTATTTAAAAAAAAGCATTACTCAAATCTTTGCTTCTGGGGGTCCCTGGAACAACATATTTTGAGATGGGGGTCGGCGGCCAAATACATATAATTGTGGGGGTCCTTGACAAGTTGACAACCAACAATGTTTTTCAGGAAACTGTTAGGATTTAGAAGACATTTGTAGAATCGGCCTCAGGTCTTAATTTGTTAACGGTAAACACTCCTGCTGCTGATGCTCATTATAGTTCAGACAGAGTTGATTATTCTCATCATGGACTTAATTACAATACAACCCAGATGAACTAATGGGACCATTCGTTCACTCTTCAGAGTTGAATTAACTGAGGATTTTACAGCGTATCGCAGTCATTCCACCCACCTGGCCGAAGCTCTGGAAGACTTTGGAGAGTGTTTCTTCGTTGGGTCTGTCTGGGTGCGGGCTGTCCTTCTGACTGAACCAGCGGCAGGGCAGGCCCTCCAGGTGGATGGTGTCAGGCCTCTCCCCGGGCACCGACTCGTTCATGTCCTTGGCGTCACGGAAGAACGAGTCCCAGTCGTGCCGCGTAGGGAAGTCCACCTTGTTCTCTACGGCACGCACCTGAAAACACAGGGAGAAAGGGAAAGAGGTTTAGAAAAACCTTGTGAGTTCCATCCTACTGACATTTAACCACTTAAACCCTATACTCATTTGACTGTATCCCTAATAGTGGTGGGAAAAAAACTTTAATTTCTGTGAACCAACGATTTTGTTCACGGCAATTATCCCTCCAAATGATTGGTTCACATTCAACGTTCAGTAGCGCTTCCGGTCCCGGTGGAGCGCATGGGCTACTATATGCATATACAACTGTGTGCATCTGATCCCACTGACATGACTGCACAGTCTGCACAGAAACACAGCACTGTCATTCACAATCTAATTGTACCATCTTTGCTATATAATAATGTGTAGAAGTAATAAATAACTACAATATATAATGTAAAGTTATTTTTATTAGTCGATAATTATTTCCACAAATGCACTATTTTATACAAAGCAGCCTAAGTCAGTACACTCACATGACTATCGATTTACAACCACGTCTTTAATGTAATGTATGTTCATGAATAGTAGCTGTAGCATACTATTTATTTCTTCTATTCATCTTCTATTCAAAAAGTGTTAATTGACCAGTACCTATCTGTCCTTTGTCTAGGACCATGCATATTTATTTCTTTTGATACTTAAATGTGGTGCTAACACTATCTGTCTTTTGTCCAGGAACAGTAGGCTACCTTTATTTCAATTCAAATAGCAATACGTGTAACGGACACGCAGGGGCGTTTCCATGTTCATTAATGTGTTGTCCCCCTTTATTCTGAAGGGCTTCCTGCCCAAAGCCAGGTCTTTAATGGTTTCCTACCCAAACTTGAGCCACAGAGAATTGGCTCTGATTAGAAGGAATCGCATTCACCTGTGGGGCTGACAACATTAGGTAATAAAACAGCTGTGTTGGTGGTAGAGAAGCAGATACTGCCTCACAATGGGACAAGCATGAAGGTATAAGGAAAATGTGTTTGACATGGAAAGTCTTAAGAAAAGAAACGGAAGGCTTAAGGAAGGACGGACGGCCAAACCTTGGAACAAATTGAGCAAGCAACGCACATGCCACTTAGCACCTAGCTGGAAGGGGAAAAAGGTGATCATTTTATTGTCTGTCATCTTGTACTGTCACTGTTGAGGAATATTTGTTTTATTGTTATCAGTGATCTTATTGTTGGATGTTATGGTTAATGTATTCTAATAAGATGATTTATGTATTGTTGATCTAATAATATAATGTATGGGTTTAATGTGAAATGTCATGGTGCAATTTGCTTTATGGAATTATTGATCGATATGTATTTTATGTTTTTCTTCTTAGTTTCTACGTTGAGTACCGAAATTCAGTCAAGTCTCCAAACCTCTTGTCCAGCTGGGTCCGCTACAATAGGCATGCATGTCTATTGTATAGTGAAAAACTCTACCGCATAGCTGTCTGATGGTCTGTCTGTCGCGGGGGGAACAGCCCGCCCGTCCTGTGTGCGGGACGTAACAGTTTCGGGAAGTGAACGGGTTCGTTCACGTTCACAGCAAAGAACTAGTTCTTATGAACGAATCGATCATGAACGACTCATCACCAATTCCCAAGGACTTGGTACTAAGCCCCCTCCTGTTTTCACTCTACACTAAATATCTTATACAAGCTATATATAGATCTACAAGCTCACGACACGCTGTAGATCTGCTATTTTTTTGCCAAACGTTAGCCCCCTGGACAGGGAGGCTAGGGTTCAAAAGTCAACTGCATTACCTTCAGTATGTCCGTGAAGCCACTGAGTTTGATGCTCTTCCCGTCCAGGCGTTCCCGCAGCACCTTGACCACGCCCTTGTTCTCCACCTCCCCCTCGAAGCGGATGAAGTCCATGGTGCTCTTGGAGATGCGCAGGGCGGAGAACTGCTCCGGAGCCACCATGGCCTTCACCCTCTCCATCACCTCCCAGTTGGAGATGCTCTTGCCGGGCGTCTTCAGCTGGGGCAGTGCCACGCTGACCGTCATCTTGGCGATGGGCTTGAGGTACAAGCTGTGGTCGGCGCAGAGACACAGCGCCTCCGTGGTGTCGTGGACTATGGTGGACATTGTGCCGGACAGGTACGCAAGCTGGGGGGGAGAGAACAGCACAAAGATTAGAGATGTACAGATAACATTTTGTCCTTCCCGATACCCATAACTTGCGTATCAGTCGACACAGAGTACCGATACCAGTGTGTAATTTAGACAAATCTAGGACAGTGGTTCTCAAAGTGGGGTCCAGGGACCATCTGTGTTCCAAATGGACCCTTACAGGCCTGTAACTCTGAGAGTGTACAAATGGAAACAACTGGTCCATTTGGTTCCATTTGTACACTCTCAGAGTTATGGGGGTCCTTGAAATTCAAAGGTTTGAGAACCACTGATCTAGGAATAAATAGAAATTCCAGTATGTACAGTACATAGGTTAGACATAAGGCACATTCAGTAGGTCCACATTTCCATGGATTTGAATAGCTGAAACCCAAGATGGATCACAAACTGTTACTTCATTCAAATACTAGCGTCTCCACTGTGTTACTAACTTTAAACACTACATGCCACGATGTTAACACATGTTCATATTCTTTCTTTTTCCCTCAATCTGCAATACGCTTTGTTGTTGTGGGCTTATAGATCTCCTATCAAGGATAAAGGATAGTCCTTTCTTTCAGGATTTCGTATCTTTCCAAATTAAACGTTGGTTTGTGTGATTGATTGAATACTTTATTAGCAGTTTACAAAAAAAAGCACAGGAAAGTACAGTTCAATACAAGGTCTGTTAAGAGGATTTTAAACCCAAGAAAGCACTATGGTTTGTTTCCATTGGGGTCCTTTGTACTCAATCATAGAATTTCTCACAAGCGAAAATAAAAGATAATACAGAACCACAATGGAAACAAGGCCCTATGGCTTTTATCAAGCTTAGTGCTTTATGAGCCTTCCAGTTTAGTTGACCTTGTATTGTGAATTTGTACTTCCATGTACTGTTGTTCTCATGTCTACCTTAATAAAGTACATCAATCAATCTTTTAGTGTCATCCTTTTAGCATCATTGTATAATCGTACCACTGTACACTTCATTAAGTATTCAATCAATCAATCAATCGATAGCACCGCGTTGTGAGCTTGTAGATCGGCTATTTTCGCTTTTTAACCATTCTGAAAACTTTGACATTTTTCAACCTATAATGAATGTACCTAACCCAAACCCAGGGCACCAGAGGTTAAATGATCTCATGGTGTGTTGTTGTCAGACAGAGGCCAGCGGCTACAGACCCTAACCCCAACAACACAAGGAACCATGACAACAACAAACAAACACTGACCACCAAAAAACCAAAACACATCCACAGCTAACACAGTTAGCATGTTAGCTCGTGCCAAATGCTCTGCCAACACAATGCAGCTAATTACACTAGCGGTGGATAATGCTAGCTAACTGCCTTGTTGTCGTGTGTTACCTAACTATAGCTGATTCACTACGCCTGTGTCTATCGCATGAGGTTATATAACTTTAAAATACGTTATCATAAATTTCACTTACCTAACGTTAGTTAGCCGATAGAAATAGAGGACTAAAAGTCATTCCATAATGGTTTTGAACCACTGACTGCTGGATGAACAGAAGCAGAAAGAAACTGTAGTCCTTCACTTCCGGATGCGGTGAACTTTGAACCGAAGAGTGCCAAGCCAACGACTTGCAGAAAACGAAGCGCGTTGTTAGTCACAACGTGGGGAGTGGCGACCCCGTGTGGAACTAAGTGGTATTATGTGAAGCAAGACAAAGCCCAGCATAATTCACTGATTCTCAACTTGGGGGTCCAGCCAGGGACCACCAGGGTCCCTGACCCATAGAGGTCTATTAGTTTCCATTTTGTACACTCTCATAGTTAAATGGAAACAAGCCATAGGCTTTCTCTGGTTTTAAATCCTTAGCAGACCTTGTATTGAACTGTACTTTCCTGTGCATTTTTTTTTGCAAACTGCAAATTTTGCAATAATAAAGTATTCAATTAATCAATCCAATTAACACTGAGGATTTTACAGTGCAGTTTGGTGTCCCGTCCCAAAGATAAAACATATATCAAATGGGGGTCCGTGGCCTAATGCATGCATATCAAACTGGGGGTCCCTGAAATTAAAAAGGTTGAAAATCAGTTGTTTAATTAACAAATTGTGTGTCTATTATTGCTCCCCAATCTACTGAGTTAATGCTTTTGGGGAGCTTTCTGATAAGCATGTCAATTCTGACTAGTAGAGACGATAATCTGGCACTCTCAATATCTATACGTCTGTTATAACTTAGGAGCAGTGATGGAAGAAGTATACTCACATGTTTTACTTAGTAAAAGTATCAATACTGCAATGTAGATAATACACTCTTACAAGTAGAAGTCCCGTATAATATTCAAAATTTACTTGAGGTCAAAAGTATGTATATAGGATTGAAGTGGTTACTGTTGGCTATGTTTTGTAATAATAATCAAAATCTACAAAGTAACTCGTAACTAAAGTTTTAAAATAATTGTAGGGAGTAAAAGTACAATATTTGTCTCTGAGATGTAGTGGAGTAGAAGCAAAAGTATTGAAAATTGGAAATACTCCAGTAAAGTAAAAGTACCTCAAAATTGTACACTAGGTACAGTACTTGAGTAAATGTACTTAGTTACTTTCCACCACTGCACATGAATAGATAAACCGGGTCCAGCACTGGAACCCTGAGGCACATTTTATTTTGGCACAGTTTCCCTTAAAAGATGAGAGGAATTTACATAATAGGCATGATGCCCACCATGACTTTGTATGTAGGTCAGCTAGCCTGACCACTGCTGACAGATACATCGCCCAAGGCAAATTGACTATTGTAGTAAAACTACATCTTCAGTGTCTCATCCGCCTATAATGACCTCAATAAATCTCTTTGGGCTTACAGAGCAATAAACAAATACAATGAATCCATGAATGCTAAATGTTCGGTGACACAAACACTTTGGCGTTCATCCGCGCAAGCCTGTGGAAATGAATTCTGATCGCTTAGTTAGTTTGTGTGGTTCTGGTTCAATGACATAACAAATACAGACAGTGGCCTCAGAAGAGCTTCGGGACATTTGGAGCTGTGTGGTTATAAACACGATTCTAGCCCTTGTTTCCAATTGCCTCGAAGAACAATCTCTAGTTCAGTGGTCCTCAAAGACTCATGGGGACCCCCATGAGTCCTTGAATGGGTTCCAGGGGGGTTCCCAGCCAAATCAGTTCATATAGAATAATAATCATCATGTGAAAGATTTTGAATATTTTTGAAACATTTTAACAATGCAAATCTTGTATGGGGTCCCTGGCACCATTTTCTTTTTTTTCAGATGGGGTTCTGCGGACAAATACATTCATTTGGGGGTCCTTGACATGAAAAAGTCTAGTTCCTCTATTTTCCCCAGTCTTACCACTGTACTTGCTGCTGTTATGTTGATCCGTTAGATTATATTGGGTGGTATTTTGCACATCCTGTACTTAGAAAGAAGGCCTAACTAAAATGCCCAACATTTAAAACTACATAACTACTGTGTTAGCACAGTTTTTTTATTATTATTTTTTTTTATTTACCCAGGGTAGTAGCTGAGCACAAGTGCTCATTTTCAGCAACGCCCTGCACATAGAAACACACAGACAGACAGACACATTAAAACCTGGGAGCTGACTAGTACAACCACAGTCTTATACTGTTGGCCACTACACAGCTCCACTGGAGCAGTTGGGGTTCAGTGCCTTGCTCAAGGGCACTTCAGTGGTGTTGGGGAAGTGGTGAATATTCACTTACCCACCCAGATTTTCCCTGCCGGTCCGGGGATTCGAACCGGCAACCTTCCGGCAACGAGGGCGCTCCTCTAACCTTTAGGCCACCACTGCCCCACAAAAGTGAAGAGACTGAGGAGTGAGGACAGTTGCATATGGACTGGGAATCATGACTGCTATAGTAATGATGTTAAAGGCTTTACTTCCGACAAAATGACACATTAACCCATTTAGTAAAAGATCAGGGATGTGATCTCTGCCGTGTGGGTGCTTCTTCAGTTGTTCTCTGATAAATTCACTTCAATGTTCTGCGAACAATATATTGCCCAGGTAGGTGTCTTATACACAATTAATCACTTGTGCTCTATATCAGTGGTTCTCAAAGTGGGGTCCGGAAACTCCCAGGGGTCCTTGAGGGAGTTCCAGGGGGTCCCCAGCTAAATGATAGATAGTTAGGAACTATATGGACCCTTATGGGTCTGTAACTCAGAGAGTGTACAAATGGAACCAAATGAACCCTGACGGGTACATTTGGTTCCATTTGTACACTCTCTGAGTTAAATTAACATTGATTTTACAATATAGGGTCCTGGGTCCTTGAAATTAAAATGGTTGAGAATCAAGTAAAAACCTTCTCTTATGGGGGTCCCTGGCATATCTTTTCAATTGGGGGTCCGCGGACTAATAAGTGTTAATTTGGGGGTCCTTGACATGAAAAGGTTGGAGAACCACTGCCCTATATGCTTCGTCAAGACAAAATACCAGATCTACAAGTAATGCATTGAGAGCTTGTAGTTCTATTTTCACTATATAAAAAAACTATTAGTGACATGCCCAAAATAGGTACGCCAGGTTGGTAACATGAGCACACACGCTGAGTTTGCTTAATGCTTGGAGTACATGCACACACAGAACAGGTGCAGAGTGAGAGTTTATTGTGGGGCAGTGTTTCACGGGCCAGCCTGTGTATAGAATGTGATGGGCTACTAAATGACAGCAATGGCACTGGGGTCATCACTTCATCAATTATTCAGCCCCAGCAGGCAAGCACAATCGCTCAGTCTCATTATGAACGGATAGGCAGATGAAACAGCCTGCTTCATGTTGGCCTTTTGTGTGTGGGCGTGACTTTGTCTAGCATGGTAACATGGTTCTTGTACAACGCAGTCTGTTTGCCATCTATAAATCGGTGGTGGGAAAAGTACTCAAATGTAACTAGTAACTAACGTTTTCAAATAGTTGTAGTGCAGTAAAAGTACAATATTTGCCTCTGAGAGGTAGTGGAGTAGAAGTAAAAGTATAGACAATTGTAAATACTCCAGTTAAAGTAAAAGTACCTCAAAATTGTACTTAAGTACAGTACTTGAGTAAATGTACTTAGTTACTTTACACCACTGACTGTAATTGCGTCGTGGTTGTGCAGTTCAACAGAATGATTGTCTTTGGTGCGTTCTTTTTTTCTTTCTTAAACAATTATTGCTTTATTTCCCAAACACGAATAAGAGAGGAAAACGAGGCAGTAAGAGATGACCATGGCTCAGTAACAGTGTCTTTCACATCATATAAGTATCACAGTATTTGACAGACAAGACAGACATATGATTTAGACATCAAAAGGAAGCAGGCAGTGCACAGCATTCACATTCTGGAAAAAGTGACGACAAGTACATCTGTACAATACATTTGCTTATTACACGGCTTGGTTGAATGCTCGTTATTTCTCAATAGCAGACAGCTGTGCTCAATAACAGACCATTCTGTCTGTACACACTAATGGACTACTTTCTTTAGTGGCAAACAATTTACCACTTCAACCCTAGCGTCCCAATTCTGGGGGAAGATATTTAGTGTAGAGTGAAAACAGCATGGGGCGTAATACAGTATATAGACCCCTGGGGGACTCCAGTTAACTAAGGATATAGGGGTTAAATCCTTTTTAAATGACTACAATATTTTTGTTATTTATGTCAAACTATTGGTTTCCCTCATTTAGTAGCCGTGTAATAAACAGGATAATGAACAGCAAGGCGGTCATTATTGGGAATTAAACCCCCTCAGGGTGATTCAAGACCCCTCCACTTCACATCAAGGTCCTGCATCACCCCGTCAGGCTTTATTTCTCCATAATAATTCTTACAATATCAGAAGTCAGTCCACCATACAGTTAAATCAAGCCATATTTCTTTTTTTTTGGTGGGACATTTACAGTCTCAAACACTAATGTTACATTCAGGAAATCTAGGAAGCATCAGAAAGTTACAGTATCAATCCATCTACAAGATTCAGCCATTAAGCTCAGTTAAATCCCCAAAAGGTTTGACATGACTGGGAATGTGGTTTAAAGGTCACAATAAATCCTTGGCTATACATAGCACTGTAGCCTATGGTATTATACTGGAAAAAAACACAAATAAACCAGTTGAAAAAAATGATTGTGTAACAGACAGCCAGTGGGCCAGAGTTTCTGAGGTATGCTACGGTCATTGTGAGAAATCTAAGCAACACGGTATAACAGACCACCCTGTGCTTCCCATCTGTCAAACAGTGAGATTATGTAATTCATCCAGCATCTTTAGAAATATATTCAGCTAAAAGGCTATATGACTGCCTGGCTGGCAGTAATCCCCCATCTGTGTAACTCGACAGGCTAACTTAACCTCGCGTCACCAGGCTTTTCCACACGGCTAACTACACCCATTAACTCCTCCACCCCAACCCCTTTTACACCCCCTTCAGTGGAAAACCTCAATACACGATCAACATGCCTTGAAATATGAAGGGTAAAAGTAAACAACAATATTCTAATGTTGGTATTTTACATATAAATCATTTTAAGTAAATGGATTTGACAGTTAATCTCCCCCATTCCTCCTTGTTGAATACAAACACAAACCCGTTCAATTACGGGAACGTGATGATTATGAGAGTCAGGGGATCATAACCACATAGTTAGCTGTCATGGTTTACTTTAGACAAAGTGTCATTCCATTCTCAACTAATACATTCAAAGTGACAAGTGCATATTCAAAGGTCATAAAAAAAATTGAAATAATGTTATGGTTAGAAATGTTCAATTACTGTACTAGCACCTACTGTTTTAAATAAAATAAAAAGTTTCATTGACATTATATTAATTAATTAAGAAACATCTTCCTTCAAAATGGAGACTAAAATCTATAAAATGAGATGAATATATAAAGGTTCTTCACTGCAAATAGGAAAAATGGTTTTGGAAAACACTGTGAATCGGAAACACTGTTTTCACAGCTGTGTTCCACTCCCTCTTCCGTGAGCCAAAACCAAAGTGAAAAGTGCATGCGACCCCGGCCTACTTCTACATTTCCGTGGGTTAGAACCGTTTCCATTGAGGTGTGAAAGCCAGAGAGCAAGTCATTTCCTTGCTATCCGCTGGTTTCACAGACCCCTAGCCCTGAAACAAAAAACTCGCATAGATAGGATATTAAAAAGCTGTTGAGTAGGAAACTAAAAACCCTTGATTAGAGAGTCCCACTGATAAGGAAGATTATTATTTCTTAACCCATTTAGACTGGGAAAGAATCTGTGTCATTTTTAGATTTCTTAGGCTATTCAAAATAGCAGATCTACACGCTATGAGATCTAGATCTGCTATTTTTTGATTCATCTTTAAATATAAATTTTTTAAAGCGAACATTTGTCAAATATTTTGTTCCAGGGACCGCCCAGAAGCAAAGATTTGAGTTACAAATGTTCGCTTAAAAAATATATATATTCAAAGATTTGCACACATTTTCCCGATTTTTCAAAAATAGCAGATCTACAAGCTCATAGTGCGGCACTCGGTGCCGCGCTATGAGCTTGTATATGTGCGATTTTTGAATAGCCAAAGACATCTAAAATGACAGAGATGCGTTCCCGCATTGAATGGGTGTTAAACCGATCCTCTGAATAATAGCTACGTTTACTTCACATCTGAACTGGAGCATCAGCCAAACAGGTTGGAGAGGGGTCTGGTCCGCATGGGGCTGGCGGGCAGGTCCTCTCCCCTGTCCACCTCCCAGGACTCCCTGAAGGAGGTGCTGTGGATGATCTGGGCGCGGTGGCGCCCGCGGTGCAGCCGCGCGTTCAGCCGGCTCAGGGACGACTTCCTCTGTATGCTGCCCCCCCCCTTGGCCTTTGCCACCCCGTCTCCCCCCGCCGCCGCCTCCTCGGCGGCGGCGGGCGGGTTCAGGAGCCGGAGCACTCTCCGCCAGCTCCAGCCCCCCCCCCAGCCCCCGCTGCCCAGCTCTGCGTTCTCTGTGTCGGACTCCGACCCCGGCGACGTCACCACGCCCTCCTCCTGCAGGTTGGCCACGAGCGGCGCGGGGAGGTACTGGATGGCACGCTTCCCGCTGTAGTCCCTGACCTCGGGGTCCGCCTCCCAGTCTGACAGCAGCACGCGCACCACCTGTCATCACACACACACACACACACACACACACACACACACACACACACACACACACACACACACACACACACACACACACACACACACACACACACACACACACACACACACACACACACACACAGTTTTAGTTCTATTCTAAAGTAGCCTAGGATCAATACCATTTTGGGGTTTCTGATCCGGTCGGGAGTGGAAATAACTTTATGTCATCAGGCGTCCGGAAGCAACGGCCGGAGCCAAGGGTGCCGGTATCACCCAAAAGAATTCCCAGCGATCAAGGGCATCATCATTTTAGGGCCTACCCAATAAAACCCTTGATGCGGCGTAGTTTAGCTTATAGGAATTGTTTGTTTGGTATATCCATCTTTTATTCCAACTCGTAATGACTGGCGAGAACAAACTAGTAGTTATACTCGATTTAGAATTTAAATGGGGATTGGGGAAACTAACAAGGAGAACCAAAACAAAGCGGTGCCGGAAAAACAGAACCAGCAACCGGAACCACCGTATTGTTTTTTTTTCAGTAGGCGTGAACTAGACCGGCTTTATTGACAAAGTAAAAAACGCAAGAAAGCTAAAAGCTTAGTTCCATTGCGATCCTTTGAAATGTATAGTGTAAACTATGAGAAGCCCAGTCCACACCAATGATTTGCAACTTTCAACCACTTGAAACATTATCCCAAAACTGTGCCGACCTGCAACGGGTCGGCACAATGTAAATATAGAATAAATATATGTTATATGATATGAAGTCAATGTGAGAGAGGATTCATTTCGGACAAACTCGACCTCGACATTGCGATACTTCAAAACATGAACGATGTCATAGCCTAAAGGTGGGTGAGGACTGCACGCCGTGTCTCGCACCGAAAATAACAGATCTCACAATGCATTGCATCTTTAAGGTAAAAAATGAACCAATCAGAAGACCACACAAAGAGTCTGGTGTCAGGCAGACCGGGGTGAACAACACGCCCCGCGATCCCACTGACCAGGGGTGTGCTGAGGATGTTTGAGCTAGTGGAGCTCTATTGTAATGACGTCACATGCACGAGCCACGAGCACATGAACCCGCACGCACGTGCACATAGCCGCTCAGCTCAGTGCTAGTTGAAATACTGTATGCAACATATGTGATGGAAAACCATTTTTTTTTAAATGTAATTATATTTCTTATTATTTAGTTGCATTGTTAATTTGTTGTTTTTATTTCTGTTACAATTATTTTCCTTTTAGTTTTATATAAACGCCCTTTACATAGACTCCCCCACACATAAGTAGGCTACTTAAAATAATCAGACAACTTGTCTTTACTTGAATGACAGGGATGACCTTGTGAGTGTCTGGTGCAGCTCTTGTTCTTGGGTCCTCACCTCAAGCTAAGCGATGGGATCTCAGCCAGGTTATCACATAATCTGTAGGGTCCCAGTCATCTATAGGTGGCCCATATAACTTGATGAAACCTGTTTAACCAGTAACTTTGTAGGGATTGTGGTGATGATTAAATCAATCTGGCTGAATCCCCTTTCGCACTCTGCAGTGCAGAGACACAATTGTGAGAGGAATGTAAACGCACTCAATTCCGTGGCTTTTCTTGAGTAGCCTAATGTTATGCAAAGCAGCCAGGTAGAGGGAGGGGGGGGGGGGGGGGTACCAGGGGGTCCACAGCAAAATGTGTTAAAATAGCGTCACAATCGTTTTAACCACTTATTTTATACTTTGGCTATTCAAAAATAGCAGATATACAAGCTCATAGCGCGGCATCGAGTGCCGCGCTATGAGCTTGTAGATATGCTATTTTTGAAAAAATATTTTAGAGATGGGAGAGTCCGCAGACAAATACATATCATTTTGGGGGTCTTTGACATGAAAAAGTTTGAGAACCACTGTTCTAGGTGTTGACGGCGCATTGACGGCTCTCTGGCCCCACCGCCGGCCCACCTCTGCCACTGACCTGTGTGTGTCCGTGCATGGCCGCCAGGTGCAGGGGCGTGTAGCCGGCGCCGGACCGGACGTTCACGTCCACGTGCACGTGGGCGCTGTCCCTGGCGAAGGCCAGCAGTTGGGACAGCAGCTCGGCTTTCCCCTGCTTGGCCGCCCAGTGGAGGCAGGAGAAGCCCGTTACGAAGTCCCTCTTGGACACCAGGCCGGGCTCCACGGCCAGCAGCGGCTGCAGGCTGTCCCACAGGCCGTCCGAGGCGCACAGCATCCACTCGTGTTCCAGGGGGTCCAGGGTGACCGAGGCGATGTCCTCGTCCGTGGCCGACGAGGAGAGCAGCGAGGCCGAGTCGCTGTCGCCGCTCCTCACCGAGTCGCGCAGCCGCGAGCCGCCGCGGTTTATCAGAGACCTCCGCACCTATAGGGGGACACGACACACTCAGTTCTACCGTAGATTAATAGACTACATGTAATGTTATATTTTATTCTTGAGAGGGAGAAAGTAGAGAGGGAGAGAGAGAGAGAGAGAGAAAGGAGAGAGAGATAGATTCAGTGATGGAGAGAGAGAGACGGGTAAAGCGTCAGAGAGTCACATTGTGTATCTCAGTGGTTCTCAAACTTTTTCATGTCAAGGGCCCCCAAAATGATATGTATTTGGCCGCGGACCCCCATCTCAAAATATGTTGTTCCAGGGATCCCCAGAAGTAAAGATTTGAGTTACTTTTAAAAAATATGTATTCCAACGTTTGCACAAACTTTCACGATTTTTAAAAAGTAGCAGATCTACATTTTTGCATAGCCAAAGTATAAAAGGTTAAAGTGGTTACAATTATCGTGATGCTACATTAACACATTTTGCTGGGGACCCCCCGGAACCCACCCAAGGACCCCTGGGGGTCCCCGACTCGACTCCCCGGACCCCACTTTGAGAACCAAAGTATATCGTATATAGTATAATCTGACCTGAGGGGAGCTGCTCATCATCAGCTCTATGAAGTTCCTGCGGCTGCCCTTGGGCGTGCTGCTGCTGTCCCCGCCGGGGTCCAGTCCCTCCCAGGCGCTGTCCTCGGACAGCCCGCCGCTCAGCAGGGCCCGCTGGGACCCTCTGGACACCCTGCGGCCCCCTCTCACCTGACCTCCGTGGTGGAGGTGGTGGTGGTGGTGGTGGTGATGAAGGTCATTAAGCTCTGTCCCTATGGCAGGAGCCGACTCTCTCCTCCTCCTGAGCTTCACCTCTCCTCCTCCTCCTCCGGTGGAAGGGGTCCCACCAGAGGTCGCTTCATTCGGAGACACCATAGTGGGTTCCTCCTCTATGAGGGGCCGCTCGTTGCCGTTCGATTGCCCGTCATTGTCCAGGCCAACAACAATGTCCTTGTCATCGAGTGTCTGATGGTCCTTGCCATCGGGGTTCCCGTTGACGTAGTTGTCTGATGATACCTTGTTGACGTTTTCAACGGGACGATCAGCTGTCACTGACAGCTGATCGCCGTTGCCGTTGCACTCCTCCTCCTCCTCCTCCTCCTCCTCCTCCTCCTCTCCTCCATCACCACCACGGCCATCCCCATCCATCATCACCGAATCCACGCACTCCTCCTCGTCCTCCTCCACCTGCCTCTTCAAACGGACGTATTTCACGCCGTTCTCCAGCGCCACCACGGCCACGCCGTCCACGGTGCGCCGCAGCGTCTCTCGGTCCATCGTCTCCATCGACGAGTCGCTCTTCCAGATGGACTCGAAGTGATCGATCAGCTCCATCTGCTTGCACCTCCCTCCGCGCTCCGTCAGGAACTCCAGCACGGCCCGCTCCGTACATTCGGAGGCCATCGTGATTCATGAGGGGAGCGTCACAACGATCCAGAAAACACAACGATCCTACACAACCAACGTGTCAAAATGACAGTAGTCGCGTCATGGCGTGCAGGTTCCGTTCCGTGCCGAGTGTTTGCCTTTGGTGTGGGTCGATGACAGCATCTTCTTCATCCTCCTCCTCCTCCTCTCCTCTCCTCTCCTCCTCCGAGGGGAACAACACAAGTGGTGAGTGTTGCGTGCAGACAGCCTACAGGGGGCGTAAATTTGGAAATTCTAAAATAAGCATCCATCACGCGGCACGCCCCTTTCCTCTAATGGGTGTGAAACCGCTGCTCCTGAGTCTCCATGTTGGCTCTGCGATTTATTGAATTTAATTGATATAAAAAATATCATGTAATATTATCATTATTATTGTTATTATTATTGTTATTATTATTGTTATTATTACCCATTATTATTATTGCTATTATTATTATTATTATTAAGATAGAAGTATTTATTATTACTATTATTATTATTATTATTCTCTCCAGTCGCCCTGCTTTGAGCCACAATTCCACAATTTGCACTTTTTCCCCAAGATTTTAATTTGAAAATAGCAGATCTACAAGCTCACAAAGCCATCCCATCGCGACGTGTTGTGAGCTTGTATATCGGCTATTTTCAAATAGCTGATGCATACAGGCTCATTGTGCTCATGTGGCCTAATTGTTATTTTGTTTTATTATTTGTGTTATTATTGTTGTTATTTTTTATTGTTATCATCATTATTACTATTATTATTATTATTATTATTATTATTATTATTAGTATTATTATTATTATTATTATTAATAATAATAATATTATTGTTATACCCCCTTGAGCCATCATGGCAGCCGTTCCCATCTGAGCTCTACTATTGTAGAATGACGGAGGGGGAGGTGTCAATAAAGTCCTAAATCACATACTTACAACGTGCACTACTTAATAATTCAAAAAATCTGCCTGTATTTTTTATTCCAACTCTTCTTAAATGTTTTTGTAAGAGAAGATTCATTCGTGTTTTATTGCATTTTTTACTTTTAAAACTAGAATGGCAAACTGAAGTTGTCCCCTAATTCCTGAGCGTGTTGGTGTGGTCTCAGTTTGTCTACGTCAGCCAGAATGAGGCCAGGGTTGCCATGTTCGCTGATTATAAGCGACTTTGGGCTTGTATTTCTACAATTGCTACAAAACCTGTATATCCAGTAATTTTGGGGCATAAACAAGAAGTTGAAGGATAAAATCAAGTCTGATAATGATGTACCGTGAGTGTTCACATCATGTATACGTTTCATTTCTATTATTATTATTATTATTATTATTATTATTTATTATCATTATTATAATGATGTACCGTGCATGTTCACATCATGTATACTTTAAATTACTTATTTTATTTATCAACATTTTGGACAAAATAGCCAATTTTACATTGAGGTGCCCAGATGTCCCTAGTGCCCACCTATGCTATCCTGGATACAGTGAATCCATACAGCTAGCCCTGGTTGCTTCTTTTGGGCTTGTTTTCATAGACCTGGCTGCTTGTTTCTCTCACACAAGATGTGGCAACACTGGATGAGGCCACTCTGAGTTGAAGAATTACTCTGAGAGAAGAACTTAGTACATTCTCTCTCCCTTGTTGTTGTTATTGTAGTTTCGGCCCCCATTTAAGCACCAATACTGTTTGTTTTAAAGTAAAACTATGGCTTCTTCCGACGTAGCGCGACAGCCGGTGAGTATTTGTCCTCTTTCTGGTTGATAAATGACTTTATTGTTGACAGACGGACGGTTCAATGGGGACAGGGAGTGTCCTGCACCAACAGCTAGGGGGCTAGTTGTAGCTAATGCTACCAGCAGTGGTGGAAGAAGTACTGTACTACTCTACATGTTTTACTTTAGTAAAAGTATCAATACTGCAATGTAGAAATGCATATTACGTATTTCTTTCTGTTACTAAGTAAAAGTCCCGTGTTCAAAATGTACTGGGGGAAAGTTCAAATTTATTGGTATCAAAATGTACCAAAAATACCAAAAGGAAAAGCACTCATTATGCAGAACGTCCCAGTTTTCAAATGTATAAAATGTATACAAATATAATTGAAAATAGAAGATCTACAAGCTTGACGCATTGTGAGCTTGTAGATCGACTATTTTTGAATGGCCGAAATGTATATGGGGCTGAATTGGTTAATGTATGTTTTGTAATAATAATCAAAATCAACAAAGAAACTAGTAACTACATTTTTCAAATAATTGTTGTGGAGTAAAAAGTACAATATTTGGATCTGAGATGTAGTGTAAAAGTTCTGAAAACTGGGAATACTCTAGTAATGTAAACAATACCTCAAAAGTACAGTACTTGAGTAAATGTACTTAGTTACTTTCCACCACTGAACGTATGTGTAGTGTAGACGAGAACCTAACTAGTACACACTTTCACATCAACTTTTACCCCCTGTTTTTATCTTGCATACGTGGTTAAATACGGTTACGTCTGAAAAGTGGAATCTTTGAATTATAAGTGTTTGTTTTAGAGAGTTTAGATAACTTGGCTAACCTCAGTCAGTGTTCTCTCCAGCTGATGCCTGCCTGCCAAACAAGGCATCGTCTCTTTTCGTGTGTGTGTGTGTGCGTGTGTGTGTGTGCGCGTGTGCGTGTGTGTGCGTGTGTGTGTGTGTGTGTGTGTGAGATTCTTCCTATAACCCCAAGTATTACAGTTATGTGGAAATGCAGACTATCTTGTCATGTCAGAAAAATGAGTGGTGCTGGAGAGGAAGTTTGAGTCATCATCATTCATATTGATTCAGTTACACAGCTAACAGTATTAAAGTGCAGTGCTATTCTGCATTGCATCCTGCCAGCTATTCATAGTATAACCAAAAATCTAGGTTTAAGGTTGTCGCAAGCAACTCTTAGATTTAATTGTTTAATATCTGGAATCGAGAGTTGCAATACCAACCCTTGACAGCCCATGCATCCAAACAGAAAAGTCCTATCTGATTGTATTAAATGACGATAAACTCACCAACATTGCAGCTGTACGGAAGGCTTGAATTATCCTCTTTCTATCTGTCAAGTTTTTGTTTCATAATAATCCACCGTAGACATGTTCTCAGCTACTTTCTGTCAATAAATTCCGTGCAGGTGATAATTTTTGTATTGGCGTTTGGAAGCACTCGTTTTCAATAACACGGCGTCCGGCTGCCTCCTGCATTATTTTCCATTTAGAAACGGGTGGTACGCAGGACCGTTGAGTGATTTCCAAGAGCGTTTCCAACACTCCAAAATAATCACCTGCACAGCATTTCTTGACAGAAAGTAGCTCATAACATGTCTACGGTGGATTATTATTATTAAATTATTAAAACTAAAACATTGCAGATAGAAAGAGGATCCAAGCTTTCCGCAGTGCTGCAATGTTGGTGGGTTTAATGTTGTTTAATTCAATCAGATAGGACTTCTCTGTTTGGATGTATGGGCTGTCAAGGGTTGGTATTGCAGCTCTAGATTCCAGATATTAAAAATAGAATCTAAGAGTGGCTTTCGGCTAGGTGCAGCCAGTCATTTACTGGTATTTGTGGCAACGTTTCATATTGGTTAATATTGTTTACAATTAAATCAATTAGTGATTAATTCTCAACCTTTTTTTCAATTTCAAGGTCCCCCAGTTTGATACATTAAGCCACGATTGACCCCATTTTATAACATTTTTAGTCTGGAATCACAGGACCGCAATCTACACTGTAAACTTCAGAACCTCTAAGGGTCCTTTTGGTTCCTAACTATCTCTAATTTAGCTGGGGACTCCCTGTCTCCCTTTACATAAATCTCTTCTCTTCTGATGGTCCCTGGCTGGGACAACACATTTTCAGATGGGGGGTTCCGTGGCCAAATACATATCAATTTGGTGGTCTTTGGCATGAAAAAGTTTGAGAACTACTGATTTAGAGAACCAAGTGTATTATCATGTTGAAAAATGGTGTAACCTATGATTTGTTCCTGTACTGCGTGTGTTCTTTAGGATAACGGTGTGCGTCCACTGGCCCTGTCTGGTCACGTGGGCTTCGACAGCCTCCCAGACCAGCTGGTCAACAAGTCCACTTGCCAGGGTTTCTGCTTCAACATCCTCTGCATAGGTATGTGCTAATTAACACACATAGACACAAAAACTCTGCCAAAGATACATACACACCTCAGTGACCTCACACATAAGGTGTGTTCTTTAAGGTGTGCCCTGCTTTTGTTATTTTTGTGCCATTTTGTTTTAAACCCTGAGTTAACCACTTTCAACCTGGTCCTGGTGTCCTTATTTTGGGCATGTCATTCATAATTTCCAAACATTTTCAAATATAGTGAAAATAGCAGATCGACAAGCTCAGCTCACAACACGTTACATTTGAGAGTGTCAATCGGCTATTTTGAAAATATGTATAAAATAGGGCTTGATCTGTTAAATGGCTAAATCTGTTTCCTTTTCCTCTCTCTCTCCTCCTCTCTCTCATTGCTTCCAGGTGAGACTGGCATCGGCAAATCCACTCTGATGGACACGTTGTTCAACACCAACTTTGAGAACTTTGAATCGTCCCACTTCGAGCACCAGGTGAAGGTGCATGCTCAGACCTACGACCTGCAGGAGACCAACGTCAAGCTGCGCCTCACCGTGGTCAACACCGTGGGCTTTGGGGACCAGATGAACAAACAGGAGAGGTGGGTGGAGGAGGATTAAGGGGGATGACTTTGTCTGTGTGTGTGTGTGTGTGTGTGTGTGTGTGTGTGTTCATGTGTAAGTGAGAGATGTATAAAAGCCTGAACACAACAGCTGTTGTCGGCCGATCGGGCCGTAGAGAAGTGCCTAAGCCCGATAATCAGTCCTATGTTGTGCAGTGTGTCCCACAACGTTGGTGGTAGTCACTAGTCGGGCATTAGCTGGGTCTGATCACCCAATTCAGTATGTAACGTTGAGTGTGTGAGAGAGACATGCAGGAACTTCATAAATGTACTTATTTTATAAAATGCACTTATTCTGCTGGTAGAAGAACAGCAGAACGGCAAGATTGATAAGATTACAGATTACGGAGCTTGTAAACAGTGACTCTTCCATGCTATTACATACAATGGTGCAGACTTACTCAGTTTTTAAGTGCCAGAACAGGTCGCGTCTAGGGGAATGTGGTACATAAAGGAGTTAGATTGTTCTGCTTTCCAGCATGGAGGCTCACAGCACCAGATGTGGAGATGGATGGCACATTATTAACTTTCTAATAAACGGTCTCGAATCTTGAAACACTGTCATTCATATGTAGCACTACGTTCAATCTCTTCTCCGAAAATAGCCGATCTACAATGGCTCCTTCACAGTGACCCTGGTTCTTGACAAACAGGTTTCGTGCAAAGACTACAATTAACTGCAAAACGCTAACGTTTTTAGATTGGAGCTGGACAATCAGTGATGACCCTCCTGAAAAGGCTTCTGTAGAAACGCAATCTACAAGGGAAACACAATTTACACGTGAAGCCAGACAGGGTAACGATGCCCCCCGTTTTCAGTCAGTTGTTATTCGAACTCCGTGAGTCTATCAGGTAGGCACAAGTAGGCAGGTAGCTGTTTGTAAATGTTGAGCAGCTACAGCCTGAGCTACAATGTGGAGATTGCTGAGGTAACGCTGCTCTTCCTCATTGTTCAGCTTGTCCTTGTACGGTATGTTGAGCCAGAGTTTTGCTCTGTCCATCCTGTTTTCAGTGTCGGCAAATAACTAGTTAATGTTTACAAACACAGATATCCACCGTCAATCTGTAGTCTAAAGAGCGTCATTATGTACTCTGCCCATCAACATGGACGCGGCTACCAAGTCGCGCGCCACGCCCCCCCCCTTGCTGACGTCAACGTTGCCACTCACTATGAAGTCATTATGATAAGGAGAGTTATTTCTCATAAAGGCACAGAACAGTGCCATCAGCTGCAGTCTGTGCAGTGTATTTGGAGCAACTTTTACCTATGAGACATCACATCACATCATCTGATCTCGCAATCATTTAGTCGGGACAAGACGGCGTCCTGTTCAGGCCTTAACACTCCAGTCCAGCATTGAACCCATCAGGAGATAGGAGATGTGTGTGTGTGTGACGTACATGCGTGGCGAAGGTCAATGAAACAATTTTCTTGATGTTGACATTTTTCTCAGCATTTCCTGGATTCATTTTAAACTAGATGTCACTTCACTTCGAATCCAACATTCAAAGTCAACATTCGACAGGACAGTAGAATGTTCAAATTAGATTTTGGTCAGTCATGCACGTCCACAAAGCAAAGCATTGCCTACATTCAGACGATAGACTATACATAGACAATAGACAAAACGAATTGATTTAATATTGAGGACTGGAGGTATTTTTATTACATGTCGAAAATGTAGTGAGTTAAACGTTATATGAGGTAGCAGTTGTGTGTCTGTCTACTGAGCACAAATCTTCCATGCAAGTGGATGCAAACACATTTTGGTTTTAAATCAGGGGTCCACATTAAGGGTTGTCCGCTTGTCCTGGACATCAAATTAATGTTTAAGGACAACTCGATAAAAATGTTACTTGTCCCTTGGGACAAGTGACTTTGTTTCACTTTTTTTGTCCACAATGATGTGACGCTTCTAGCGGCTTTGTGCTGTATGCAGCTACCACGGAGTGGGGGCCAGGGGGGCTCATTAGCTGTCCTTTTGTTAAATTTATGCTCTTTCAATGTCTGACTCATATGCATGAATCACAGGTGAATGGGCCATTCACCTGTGATTCATGCGGTAGTGCATTCAGTCTTTGTATCAATGCATTCCGTTAATAGGGCTCACAAGACGGTGAGCTGAAGGAGAAATGATATTTACCACCAGACAGGTTAAAAGTAGCAAACAAAACTTATCTTACTGTATCAATGTGATGTATATTTCCAACAACCGCTTGAATAAAGTCACTCCTTTGCAAAATAAAAAAAGCAGAGATTTGAACAACCAAAACGAAACCACGTGTGATACCTGGTGAAGTCATGTAATGGCAGCTTTTACATGTTACTTTATGTAAGTTAAACGGATCAGGAAGATGCAGGACTCAGTCGTCAGGAAACAAACTCCATACTTTATTGTAGATCTCATCACAGCAGAGAGAGACTAGTGTCTCCCTCCAGAGCTTCCCCCATCACCCTCCAACACCAATCTCTCACAGACATTTATACAAGCAGGAGAAGTACACAAGAGGTAACAACAGATGGTCACTCCTTACATGGGCTTTATTCTAGAACTGACTCGCACATAGTGGCTATGTTTGAAATAGGTTTGCATGAGTCGACTGTTTCTAAAATACTTTGTCAGGGAGAGGAGTTTAACAAGGAAGAACAGGTGATGATTGTTGCATCTACTAATACATTCAATTAATCAATACCACAATGACTGTTATATGAATTTTACAATCATGTACAAATATTCAAAACAAAACTGTATTGTTAGATACACGTGTGATGGCAGTGACAAGCAAGCATTGCGCATATGCTACTGGTCACGTATCCTCAAAATGACTGTGGTATGAATTGTATCCACCACAGTCAATGGTGTGAAGTATTTTTTTCCCATGAAGGTAAAGAAAGGATAGTCGCTCAATTGTCATAAGTAACTCATAACTTGAGTTGATTTTTTCCTGAAAAAAACGCCAGCGGTCCGGACAAGTGACTTTTGTGCCCGGACAAGTTTATGTCAAGCCCTGTGGTTGTACCTGCAGTCGATCGACGATGTATACATTTGCCTTAACTAGCCATGTTTCTGCCCTCCCCTAGCTACCAGCCTGTGGTGGACTACATTGACCGTCAGTTCGAGACCTACCTCCAGGAGGAGCTGAAGATCAAGCGTTCGCTCCACAACTACCACGACTCACGCGTCCATGCCTGCCTCTACTTCATCTCCCCCTCGGGACACTCGCTGAAGTCCCTGGACCTTGTCACCATGAAAAAACTGGACAGCAAGGTGGGAGAACGCAAATGGGAAGGCTGGTGGATGGTGTGTGTGTGTGTGTGTGTGTGTGTGTGTGTGTGTGTGTGTGTGTGTGTGTGTGTGTGTGTGTGTGTGTGTGTGTGTGTGTGTGTGTGTGTGTGTGTGTTTTCTACTGACTTCCTGTTTACACACAAGCAGGGTTAGCTGTATGCACACTACAGAGGCTTACAGGCTATTTAAACACTTTTTGCGTTGATCTGCTAGAAGCAGATCTTTTTTTATAGTTTAACCAGTATGCTTTCTTTACACAAACAGTCACTGTCTCACACGTGCTTTAGTTTTGAAGAAGCTATGATTAAATTAATTCAGTTCAAATGAGGGTCTCGGTCTCGGACCAAGGATCACATACCAGAAGTTAGGCCTATTTCTTTTCATTTGTTTGTTTTCAATTGATGTTGAAACATTCCATTCCCAGTGTCTTCATCACGGGGTTGGATGCAGCATGTGTGTGTATATTGGCAGATAGTTTGTGTATGCTTGTGTGCATCTGTGCGGGAACGCGTTCAAAAACAATAACCCTTATCGCCGATACCTCTTCAGCTCATAATTAATTTTTATGCGAGCTCCTCAATTTCGAGAGCCCTGGGCTGTTGACTGCATGTTGTGTAGAGATGGCAAGACACTCGCACGAGCTGCCATTACGCTCCCAGACTTTTTTTTATTTTGTATTCGTTCTGCCAGTTGGCGACAACTGACAGTGTCAGTGGCATTTATAGCCTTTGGAAAGTGATTACAAGCTTGCGGCGAGGGAGCGAGGCATGACCGAGTATGTGGTGGTTGTTTTTGGAGTTTCTCCTCACTGTTATTATTATGTCTGGTTGGATGCTGAGAAGGCTAACGATCCCACTAAACAAAACCCTTCCCCTTTGCTCCGGTGGTGGTCTGACACTTTCCCATGCTCTGGTTGGTTGTGTGTGTGTGTGTGTGTTGACTTGTGTGTTTTTCCATGTTTGTGTGAGCTCTCAGCTCTGCAGTGTACGTAACCCGGCCATTTGCATGTCAATGGGGTGGAAAGAGTGCTGGAATGCTGCAATCTCCTCTTTTTCTCTCTCTCTCTCGCTTGCTCGCTCACTCTAGCCCTCCCTTTGTCACTGTACAGAGAGGCAGAGAAAGAGACATTTGTTGAAACCACATCACTGACACAGAAAACACATTCAGTCACTCAGACAGTTATTGGTATGCTTTTACCAGCAACATTTTTCTTTCTTCAGAAACAGTGCACGTGTGTGTGTGTGTGTGTATCTGGCTGTAGATGCGGTAGTGCGGTACACTACAGGCATGTGCAGACACAAGGGCTCCATCCCAAGCCTGTCTCGGGTTCAAGGCAGCACAGACAGACAGGCAGGCAGACAGACAGGCAGAGGAATGGAATGCAGGCTAAAAAGCTCAATAGACTTTTGGGCCAGCAGTCACCCCAGCTCCATGCGCTCAGCACAGGACAGATTTCTAAAGAGTGAGGAAGGACAGTTTGCTTGTTAATTCAACCCTACCAGCATTTACTATAGTTTGATAGCAACTGAGCTCCGTGCTACGTGTTCAACTCTCCTACATTACACAGCCATTGCTGCTCATGCGTGTGACAACAACAACACATCCTCATGGATTAACCCATTGAGACCTGGAACGGTGTCATTTTTAGATTTGAGCTAAAAATCATTATTTTACACTTTGGGCTATTTTTGAAAAATCGTGAAAATGTGTGAAAGTCTTTGAATATATATATATTTTTAAAGGGGCGGCAGTGGCTCAGGGGTAGAGTGGCCGGGTAGAGTGAACTGGAAAACCGCAAGGTTTTCAGTTCGATCCCGGGCTGGGGCGCTCCCCTAGAGTGTCGAAGTGTCCTTGAGCAAGATGCTGAACCCCTAATTGCTCCCGATGAGCAGGTTGGTGCCTTGCATGGTTTCCTCTGCCATCGGTGTATGAATGTGTGTGTGAATGGGTTAATGGCACAATCAATGTAAAGCGCTTCGGATAGAAGCGCTATATAAATGCACCATTTACCATTTAAAGCGAACATTTTAAACTCAAATATTTGCTTCTGGGGGTCCCTGGAACAACATATTTTGATGGGGGTCCACGGCCAAATACATATAATTTGGGGGGTTCTTGGCATGAAAAAGATTGAGCACCACTGATATAGCAACATACGATTTTCAGAATACTGTTGAGATTTAGGAGACATGTAGAATCGGCTTCAGGTCTCAATGGGTTAAAGTTTTCAGTCGCCACGACTGATCTCGGTCATTTGGATTCCATAGAAGCCAGCATGTCTTCTATGAAATTATGACGTGCACCAAAAAGTGGTATTTGAAGTGGTCAAACTAGCTATAGAAATGAATACATGTTCAGAAGCATCTTCCATAAACATGAAATATATAACATTTCATAAAAGCAAAGGTCAAAAGTCTCAATCTGTGATTTCTTCAACTGGTTGTATGTATGTAGAACAGCAGCAACATAGGTTTAGAATGATGATAATACCTGAACACAACCATAAAAGTTTCAGTCATGTGATTTTATTTTGCTTTATTCCATGCATCCTGCACAGGATGCATGGAATAAGTTGGTCTCGAGCTGCCAGACAATCAGAGATCTCTGCCTACCGAAACGTCTGGTGGCATTTAACCCATTGAGACCTGAAGCCGATTCTACATGTCTCCTAAATCTCAACAGTTTTCTGAAAAGCTCGTTTTCTAAAATACATAGATAGATGGATAAACCTTTATTGATCCCATGGGGAAGTTACCAAAGGCAGTACAGAAGAAACACAGGTCAGATACAGGAGAGAAAAAAAAGAGATACAGCTAAGGGTAGCCAGTCACCAGGCAGAGATCTTCTGCTTTGCCTGGGTACGCAAGACTACTCCAGAGTTACTGACCTGGGAGGAATGCCAAAATGTTATTTATGTAGCCAGAAAATAGTGGCCAAATGCAAGAGAGAAAATGTGTATATTAACACTTTTACTATCTCTCTCTCTATCTGTCTCTCTGTGTCTGTGTCTCTCTCTCAAGGTGAACATTATCCCAGTGATTGCCAAGGCAGACACCATCACCAAGAGTGAACTCCACAAGTTTAAGATTAAGATCATGAGTGAGCTGGTGAGCAACGGTGTTCAGATATACCAGTTCCCCCTGGACGACGAGACCGTGGCCAAGGTCAACACCACCATGAATGTAGGTACACACACACACACACACACACACACACACACACACACACACACACACACACACACACACACACACACACACACACACACACACACAGTCACACTCTATCTCTCTATCTCACACTGCAATAAGTAGAAGATGACATGCACACTCAGAGCCACACTATTAAGGGTGACACAACAATCAATCGCAGTAGAAACGAGTCAATCATCGATCAAAATTATCTTTAAAATAGAAATTCTAATTGTCAACAAGAGCTTGAACGGCACCTGCTGTTTGATGTGAAGTGTGCAGAAGGAACTTTACAATCGCTTGATTTTCCTAACTGGCAAAAGCCACTATGATTAGAATTGTCTACTATTTTTTGAAGAACACACACACAAACACTCACACAGATACTACTATGAGCATAAAAGGCCGTCGTGCACACCCTCAGAGCACACTTTTAGTGAAAGTAACAGTACAGTGTCACTTTGAGGTCAGAATGACACGAAGGTGCTAGGTTCAGCCTTTCTCTTAAGTTTGTTCAGTTAGAGGGAACTTGAACGACCTCAACTGCAGCAGTTAGTTCTGTTAGTGACCGTGAACGGGTGACCTTACTGTCTTCTCACTGAAAGTCAGTCACTTGATCTGACATTTGTGACGCATTATGTTCACAGGGCCACCTGCCGTTCGCCGTGGTGGGCAGCACGGAGGAGGTGATGGTGGGCAACAAGATGGTGAAGGCTCGCCAGTACCCCTGGGGTGTGGTGCAAGGTAGGTCACATCACTGTGTGTGTGTGTTCAGATAGTATGGACAAGGTGTATTTGTGATATGAACTCACTCAGCTGACACATTGCACAGTGCTACAGTACTAATGAGCACATTACACTGTGCTACAGTATGTCTGTATTTTAGGCAAAACTAATTACTTTATTTCAATAACGAAAATATTAAATTATTTATTTAAAAAAATTAATGGGGCTTATAAGTAATAAAGACTTTATCACAAATCTCTTATTCTCTTACAAATGTTTATTTAGCATATACAATACAGCAGGCAAGCACACATAGTGATTTTTTATTGTTTACTTCAACACCTAATAAGAGAAACATTTGTCATGTCAAACGTCACATGTATATTGTAAAAAAAAAGTGTGTATAGTGCTAACGTGTGTGTGTGTGTGTGTGTGTGTGTGTGTGTGTGTGTGTGTGTGTGTGTCAGTGGAGAATGAAAACCACTGTGACTTTGTGAAGCTGAGGGAGATGCTGATCTGCATCAACATGGAGGACCTGCGTGAACAGACACACACACGACACTATGAGCTATACCGCCGCTGCAAGCTAGAAGAGATGGGCTTCAAAGACACAGGCCCCGAGTGCAAACCTGTCAGGTTAGACACCCTCACACACTAACCCACACACACCTGCTGCTCTGTCCTCTGTTGTCATATTTCACTTTGAAATTGTGTGTGTGTGTGTGTGTGCAGCTTGCAGCAGACATACGAGGCCAAACGGCAGGAGTTCCTGGGGGACCTGCAGAGGAGAGAGGAGGAGATGAGACAGATGTTTGTCCAGAGAGTCAAGGAGAAGGAGGCCGAGCTCAAAGACGCAGAGAGAGAGGTGCTTGGACTCACACATTCATACATACGTATATACATACATAGTACATACATACATACATAAGTACGTACATGTATACATAGTGTACATACACATTACGATATACATATACTTAGTTGACCATATACTTTTTTTCCCTTGAACAACTAAGTATCTAGGGTTGGTTAAGGGCAGACATTGAAATAAAGTTAAATTTGGGAGAATGTCCTTTATCTGAATCACATTGATTCTTTGTCCCATCAGTGATAGACACAAGTCCTTCCAGCATTTGAGATCTAGCTTAACCTTGAACAATACCTTTTGACAATTGCTTCGAAAGGTAGGCTTTGAAAGCCTTCGATATCTCTTGTCAATGCCCTTAGCCAGTCTGAAACGTCATCAGCCTCAGTCTCTCCCTTAGAATCGTAATCAAAATGTGTTTTGTTCTCGCTAATCTCTGTCCATACCTCTATCTCAAAAATCCATTGCTTATGTATCC
This sequence comes from Gymnoscopelus microlampas, assembly GCF_963454915.1. NCBI lineage: Eukaryota > Metazoa > Chordata > Actinopteri > Myctophiformes > Myctophidae > Gymnoscopelus > Gymnoscopelus microlampas. The sequence continues at coordinate 37,993,329 of NC_139954.1, read as the reverse complement.
CTGGAGCACTGAAGGTGTGTGCAGGGAAGCAGCAAGTGGTTTGAGTGTGTGGATGTACGACAATGGGGGCGGGAAGCATTGCTGCTCCATTAAGAAATCTCCCTACGGATGGCGCAAGGGCAAAGCTCCTGCCCACCACCACAGTGCTTCATATCCTCTGGTACTGTGGTTCTCTTCTTTTACAAAGACCCCCATAACTCTGAGAGTTAGACTTGTAAGGTCCCTGGACACTATTTTGAGAACCACTGCTCTGGTGCATCCGGCTTGGCCGGGCAAACACAATTGGCTGTGTTCAATGATGGCAAGCCGGACAGGGAGGCCAATCTCTGTCATGCATTAGCAACTCGTTCAGGGCGCCTGTTTGGCAGGAAATGGAACTGAGAGTTCTCCTCCACACGTGTTATGCATGAAGTAAAATTCCTCACTGCCAGGTGTAAAGAAGTGACTGGTTAATGTGTATGGGAGGAGACGCGATTGTCCGCAGCCCTTCCCAAGACTAACCAGTAAGGGCTGATCAAGGAAAAACATCAAACCCAACATCTCTCTAGGTAACATACTATCAAAATAACATGCTTGGCGTCTGTGGACAAGCAAACTGCATATTGTCACTGTCCGGCAGAAACCTTGTACTGTATATCCATATTTCAACTTTGTATGTTTTTCTTAGATTAATGCCCTAGTTTGCCGTGCAAGGGTGTCGAACAAAAGTAGTGAAAATAGCCGATGCGACGCGTTGTTAAAATAACTACTTTGGAACATTGGTTCTTCTTTCCATTTACTGAAAAGTAACTGGCAGCGAAGATATGTCTGTATGTACTCTGTGTGTGTGTGTGTGTGTGTGTGTGTGTGTGTGTGTGTGTGTGTGTGTGTGTGTGTGTGTGTGTGTGATATCATGCCCTTACATCTTTTCAATCTTTATGTATGCAGCTGCAGAACCGCTTTGAGCAGCTGAAGAGGCTGCATGCGGAGCAGAAGGCGGCCCTGGAGGAGAAGAAGAGGCTGCTGGACGAGGACCAGAGCTCCTTCAACAAGAGACGCGCTGCCGCCCAGCTGCTGCAGGCCCAGAGCCTCACCGCCAACGGCAAGAAGGACAAGGACCGCAAAAAGTACGACACACACACATTTGTATTACTAGGACTTCAATTTTATGAATGCAATTTTATGAATGCCATTTAGAAAAAGAAAAACCGTAAGGCTAAAGCCGAAAAATAGCAAATCTACAAGCCCACAACATATCACACTGACACGTTGTGTGCTTGTACATCGGCTATTTTCCGGTGCACGACACCAGCGCATAACTACGTGTAAATCAGGCATAACTCTTTATCTCTAATTCATAAACCTAACTTCTAAATGTCTAATCCTAAACCTAACCCCAACCTGAATCTTTTTCCCTAATTTGCATTCCCTTTTATATCTCTTTAAAGGTCAAGATAAATCTGTGACCTTTTTTTGCCTACATCAAAGATCGACCCAAAAAGCTCCTAAAATGTGAGCTTACAATTGTAAAATAAGTGTTTGTTGATGTTTGCCATAAGGATTAGATTATTTTGTGTTCTAGTTTTAAACCTCTTTGTCGTTTCTGTCTTCTGTTTTTGTCATCTTTCAGTTCGGGGTTCTTGTGAAGGTCTTGTGCTCCAGGCAGCCCCGCTGGTCAGTCTTCAGACAACCCAAACCAGGAAGAAGTTTCACACACCTGTAGTGTGTACAGTACGCATGCGTGCATGCCAAAGTTCGAAGTTGTTTTTTTGTTTTTATGGCGTCTCCTTTTTTCCTTTTGTGTTTTTTTTAAAACATCGTCTTTGCGGGATTTATAGCCCTTTTTTGTGATATGTTTTATATTTATCCATTAATGTTTTATATGAAACTGTTTGTTTGTTTTTACCCCCCCTGTAATACCTCCCATTTATTGTTGCTGAGACTGAAAGGCACCTTGATGAATGAATGAATGTTGTACAGGTTTACAGGTGTACATTTTAGGATAATTATAAGCAAAGCACCACCATCGCCAATCATTTCCACTAAGATCAGTGTTTTTCAACATGTGGGCCCCCAAATAATTGACAAAACACTACATACAAAACACTATATACGGTATTATGTAAAACAAATGGTCATGGTATTTGGTCATAGTATTTGTACTTAAAAACCTTAAAGGGAGTTTTCATTGTGATACTGTTTAACATCCGACCACTGAACAACGGCAGCCGAAAAAACACAAACGCCATTTTGAGATTTTCAAGTGGGCCCTTATCCAGAAAAGGTTGAGAACCACTGACTTAGAGAGGATGTTGTGAACCAAATGTACCAGCAGTACCAATGTCAGTGAAAAGTCCATACTGTAAAGCAGGATGGGGAGGAACCTACACACACTACATACACAAGTTCAAATAACGTAACACATTCTGACCAGTAATCGTTTCCCCCTCGCTTGACCTCAGCTTCACTGTGACATTAGGTATATTGTATCATTAGCTCTAATCGTCAACACGAGAAACGTACGTAAATTGATCCCTGGTTTGAAGCTGATCAGTCCTCCAGTATCCCTATCCCTGTGTAAGGGCTGCTCACATTGATCCTCCAGTATTGGTTCCCAATACCCGTTACTATGTTATTTAACGAGACACACCTGTCTATTACACGTCACCTAGACGGCTCTGTATCACTGTTATTCTCTACATGTTTACCAGGAGGCGCTGTAAGACTACAGTACAGAATATTTTATTTGTTGTTGTCGGGCGGAAACCTTGTATGTTCGAAACTCTTACTTTTCAGGAAATGGAAATTCCAATGGAGTCGGTGTAATTACAGTATTTAGTCACAAGCTCCTGTTAATACTTTTCATTGGTTAAATATAACACCCACAGACATACTTTCAACCTGGCGTCCCTATTTTGAGTATGTCAACATCATATAAAGAACCTATCTATCGATTGGTTATTTTCGTGTGACACTCGTACGACAAAGTATTATAAAATAGTGTTTTAAGTGCTTAAAGGATGACCAATAAATAGTATTAATTTATTTAATAAATATGGAGATACAAGGTTTCTGTCCGACAGTGACAACGTATTGTTTTTACCTGCTTACTCGTTTTTTAACCTTTCCACCGCAAACTAAAGCGCTCATAAATTGAAGGAAGCCAGGCAGTCTTGTGGGATCAGGATGCTTTTATGACTGCATTTTAAATCGCATCGTCACTTTTGGAGTCGCGTGTGTCGCTGTTGGAGCCGTGCTTCTGATCTTGACCTGTCAGAGGTCTTGACGTCTCCACCTGCCTCGTTGCTCAGGACTATTTCATCCATACCAAAAACTTCCCTATAGTAATATCCCCCGTGTGATTCACAGTATGGATGAGGAGATCCATACTGTGATCCAAATTTCCAATAAAGGGTGACTTTAATCCACTGACACGGGTCTGTGTGTGTACAACCATTTGTATTTTTACAGTGGAAGAATTCTCTTAATTTAGCTCCGAGTGTAAAAAATGTTACTCTGTTACAGACCCGTAAGGCTCCATTTGGACCTCCTGGTGGTCCCTGAACCCGATGTTTAGAACCGATGCTTTATCAACATACACTCCACACACAGCCTACTAACTTCGGGTCCCAATGCAGAGCCCCCCTTTTAGACTCAAAACACTAGTGCTTCAAAATGTGTTTGTGCCTTAACCTGTGTGACTGACACTACAACAACACATGTGAACACTACAAGTTTACTCCCAGGGAAACACCTAGTTTTTAGATTTCTAATGCTTTTCTATGACACGTTTTATATCTGCTTATATTTAATGAATAAACAGTGTTATGTGGGAGCCTTTTTTTCCTTCCAAATATCTAAATAAACCTTTGTATTTTTGACACGGTATGCTCTGTCTGTCTCTTCTTTTACCATTAAAGGATGCTCTACTGAACTCCATTGAGTGGTTAGGAAAACAAGGGAAGGATTTGTTTATTGATTTACAGAATCAGAACCAGAAGTTATATTTTATTCTGAACAGATGGGCTTTCAATGTCACAGCTAAACGTTAGGTGATCCTTTCAGTCTGGTGCATGTTTGTAATGGCAGGTCCTGTGGTAAAACGTGTGATGTTTACACCATACATCACAGCCTGTAATGTTTATCTGAGTAAAAAACATTTCAAGACAATATCCTGTTCTGGTGATAAAGCACTGAACCCCGAGTCTATTGCCCTTGGGTTGCAGTGTTGTCCTTCCAACAGAAGAGGGCACTGTACAGCACTCTCAATCTAGTAGACCCTTTGTGATACATAAAAGAAGAACAAAATTAATCCAGTAGATTAGTAATGCACCGACCTCTACCAAAGCAGCACATATGTGTTCTGAATTCTGCCAATTATTTCCTATACACAGACAATGTTTAGGTTACAGAAGCTGTCACTTTGATCATCAACTTCATGTTCAAATGTGTATACCTGTAGATCATATGTCACAAAGAATGGTGCAAAATAGTGCTAAAAGTGGTTCTTTGAATCGTGATTATGTTCTACTAGACTCAGGTTTTGGCCGCTACGCTACCCTCACACCTATGTGGCACCGCAGATCCAACCAATATGTCTGAGTCTGTGCTCAGGAATGTGTCAAAAACAAAAAAAAATCTCCATGAATTCAAGGCTTCATGGAGTGTGTAATTGATAGAAAAAAAGTAATTTTTGGGTGAACTACTCTTTTAAGTGTCTGTCTTGTTCAGGAACACTTTGACACATTGCTGAGGCCTGGGATCAAATTTGGGATTCATGGCTTGCCAGGCAGGCTCTCTAACCATTCAGCTATGACCACATCACCAACTGAGATTCTTGATTGATTGATGTACTTTATTTAGTAAGATATGAGAACAACAATACATGGAAGTACAAATTCACAATACAAGGTCTACTAAACTGGAAGACTCATTAAGCACTGAGCTTGTTTAAGATGAGATTCTAACGCAGTTGTACTCTGTAACAGTAAATAGGTTTCAGGGGAGACCAGCAAAATGAGGAATAATATAATAAAAGACTGTCTTGCTAATAAAGCGTCATGTCCCTCATTTTTTACAATGTATTTTATATTACCTTTATATTATTTAATAAATTATGCATTTCATCCTCTATATATTGTCCAGCAACCTTTATGATAAAGGTGAAAAAAGATAGTGGTCTCGTGGAAATCAGATAGTTCAGATACTGGAATTTCAGTGCTGGGATTCGATCCCATGATCTTGAGGTTTGAAGTCAAGAGCTCTTCCGACTGAGCTAAAGCTGGGGAATATTGAAATATTTGCCTTACATCAAGAAATCACACTTTCAACTCCCACCCTCGCCAGGGTCAAAAACGTTATATTTGAAATCCAAACGTTTATGTGAGATAAATTACTGATAGAATACTTTATGTGTTGGTGGGTAAATGTAAGGTTTGTGCGTGATGAATCTAAAACTTGCCTTACGTTATAGGAAGGGGGAAACAATAATTGATAATTATGAATTCCACTTAATAAAATTAAAATATCACTGGTGTTCACCGTTCACTTAGGCCTACGTGGTTGGGAAAAGCCCTCTAAAACTTAAAATGCAATCAAAAATCCATAATTGAAGTTGCACAAAGACGTGTCTTTTCAACAGACTACCCTCTACCCACTGGGCACACATAACAACGACAAATCTCAAGCATGCATGTCGACATGCATGCTTGAGATTTTTTCTTTTGAAATCATTTGTAGTTTTGGAGATATTTAACTTTAAGCGCCCCATTCATTGTCGATGCGGCAATGGACATTTAAAGGCAGGCTTACAACTACATACTTACGCCTAGTAACCTCATTCATACTTTAAAATGTTCATCTTACTCTGGACATGTTTGCCTGAAAAGGAATCTTTGAAATGTTTAATAGTTTTAGAATTGTACTCCTTTAAAAGTTCAGAGATTTAGAATGGAGGTCGATGGACGAATTTGGGACCTCAAAAAAACACGTTCACCTAGAAACTCCATTCACAGTTCAAAAATTCCACCTTACTGTGGACATGCATGCTTGAGATTTTTTCTTTTGAAATCATTTGTAGTTTTGGAGATATTTAACTTTAAGCGCCCCATTCATTGTCGATGCGGCAATGGACATTTAAAGGCAGGCTTACAACTACATACTTACGCCTAGTAACCTCATTCATACTTTAAAATGTTCGTCTTACTCTGGACATGTTTGCCTGAAAAGGAATCTTTGAAATGTTGCATAGTTTTAGAATTGTACTCATTTAAAAGTTCAGAGATTTAGAATGGAGGCGGATGGAAGGTTAGGGTTAGGGTATAGGGACCTCAAAAAAACACGTTCACCTAGAAACTCCATTCACAGTTCAAAAAATCCACCTTACTGTGGACATGCATGCTTGAGATTTTTTCTTTTGAAATCATTTGTAGTTTTGGAGATATTTAACTTTAAGCGCCCTATGGATTGTGGATGCGGCAATGGACATTTAAAGGCAGGCTTACAACTACATACTTACGCCTAGTAACCTCATTCATACTTTAAAATGTTCATCTTACTCTGGACATGTTTGCCTGAAAAGGAATCTTTGAAATGTTGCATAGTTTTAGAATTGTACTCATTTAAAAGTTCAGAGATTTAGAATGGAGGCGGATGGAAGGTTAGGGTTAGGGTATAGGGACCTCAAAAAAACACGTTCACCTAGAAACTCCATTCACAGTTCAAAAATTCCACCTTACTGTGGACATGCATGCTTGAGATTTTTTCTTTTGAAATCATTTGTAGTTTTGGAGATATTTAACTTTAAGCGCCCCATTCATTGTCGATGCGGCAATGGACATTTAAAGGCAGGCTTACAACTACATACTTACGCCTAGTAACCTCATTCATACTTTAAAATGTTCATCTTACTCTGGACATGTTTGCCTGAAAAGGAATCTTTGAAATGTTGCATAGTTTTAGAATTGTACTCCTTTAAAAGTTCAGAGATTTAGAATGGAGGCGGATGGAAGGTTTTGGGACCTCAAAAAAACACTTTCACCTAGAAACTCCATTCACAGTTCAAAATTCCCTCTTGCTGTGGACATGCATCCTTGAGATGTTTTACTTTGAAATGATTTGTAGTTTTTGAAATATTTAACTTTAAGCGCCTAATGCATTGTCAATGGCAATGGATATTTAAAGGGAAAAGGGTACAAACTTTGCCAGGCTAAGTTAACAGAACAAGTCAGAACCTCTGTGGTGCAGTGGTTTAGATATAGGACCTGCAACCAGAAGGTTACTGGTTCAAATCCAACCAGGACAGGTTTCCAACAAATGCCTGACTCTTGCACCTTTATCTGATCTTTCACTGAACAGCGTGTAAGAGACCATAGAAAGTATGTACCATGGTGGAGCAGTGGTTAAGATTCAGGCCTTACACACTGAAGGTCCTGAGTTCAAATCTCGCAAGGTCATCTTTCTAACTTTTACCTGGGGCTTTTACCTTTATATAATCTTTCAGAAAATTCCACGCAAGTCAACAGAACATGTAAGGACCTCTGTGGTGTAGTGGTTTAGATACAGGACTTGCAACCAGAAGATTCCCGGTTCAAATCCAGCTAGCACACTTTTTTTTTCTTTCCCAAGATTCAAGACCCAAAAGAGTCTTGAGTCGAACCAATTACTCCCGCCGAGACATCAAATTTCTCTGTTAAAACCACCAGGAAACCTGTAACTCTCAGCCAACAGCTTAGCTCAACTGGTAGAGCGTCTGTCCATTAACATGACTTAACTTGAGTGGGTTCGATTCTCACTTGAGTCAAGTGTCCCCGGTAACTTGGGGCAATGGATAAATTGACTGATATCCTTAGTGATGCTTCCCTTTGCAGACTAACTTCTAGAAAAACAAGTTAAAACCAGAGAACCTGTAACTCTCAGCCAACAGCATAGCTCAACTGGTAGAGCGTCTGTCCAATATTATTATTTTATTTTAAAGTATGAATGGGGTTACTAGCAGTAAGTATGTAGGACTAGTAGCCTGTACTCGTTTCCCTTTGCCGCATCCACAATCCATGGGGCGCTAAAAGTTAAATATCTCCAAAACTACAAATGATTTCAAAGAAAAAATCTCAAGCATGCATGTCCACAGTAAGGTGGAATTTTTGAACTGTGAATGGAGTTTCTAGGTGAACGTGTTTTTTTGAGGTCCCTATACCCTAACCCTAACCTTCCATCCGCCTCCATTCTAAATCTCTGAACTTTTAAATGAGTACAATTCTAAAACTATGCAACATTTCAAAGATTCCTTTTCAGGCAAACATGTCCAGAGTAAGACGAACATTTTAAAGTATGAATGAGGTTACTAGGCGTAAGTATGTAGTTGTAAGCCTGCCTTTAAATGTCCATTGCCGCATCGACAATGAATGGGGCGCTTAAAGTTAAATATCTCCAAAACTACAAATGATTTCAAAAGAAAAAATCTCAAGCATGCATGTCCACAGTAAGGTGGAATTTTTGAACTGTGAATGGAGTTTCTAGGTGAACGTGTTTTTTTGAGGTCCCTATACCCTAACCCTAACCTTCCATCCGCCTCCATTCTAAATCTCTGAACTTTTAAAGGAGTACAATTCTAAAACTATGCAACATTTCAAAGATTCCTTTTCAGGCAAACATGTCCAGAGTAAGACGAACATTTTAAAGTATGAATGAGGTTACTAGGCGTAAGTATGTAGTTGTAAGCCTGCCTTTAAATGTCCATTGCCGCATCGACAATGAATGGGGCGCTTAAAGTTAAATATCTCCAAAACTACAAATGATTTCAAAAGAAAAAATCTCAAGCATGCATGTCCACAGTAAGGTGGAATTTTTGAACTGTGAATGGAGTTTCTAGGTGAACGTGTTTTTTTGAGGTCCCTATACCCTAACCCTAACCTTCCATCCGCCTCCATTCTAAATCTCTGAACTTTTAAATGAGTACAATTCTAAAACTATGCAACATTTCAAAGATTCCTTTTCAGGCAAACATGTCCAGAGTAAGACGAACATTTTAAAGTATGAATGAGGTTACTAGGCGTAAGTATGTAGTTGTAAGCCTGCCTTTAAATGTCCATTGCCGCATGGACAATGAATGGGGCGCTTAAAGTTAAATATCTCCAAAACTACAAATGATTTCAAAAGAAAAAATCTCAAGCATGCATGTCCACAGTAAGGTGGAATTTTTGAACTGTGAATGGAGTTTCTAGGTGAACGTGTTTTTTTGAGGTCCCTATACCCTAACCCTAACCTTCCATCCGCCTCCATTCTAAATCTCTGAACTTTTAAAGGAGTACAATTCTAAAACTATGCAACATTTCAAAGATTCCTTTTCAGGCAAACATGTCCAGAGTAAGACGAACATTTTAAAGTATGAATGAGGTTACTAGGCGTAAGTATGTAGTTGTAAGCCTGCCTTTAAATGTCCATTGCCGCATCGACAATGAATGGGGCGCTTAAAGTTAAATATCTCCAAAACTACAAATGATTTCAAAAGAAAAAATCTCAAGCATGCATGTCCACAGTAAGGTGGAATTTTTGAACTGTGAATGGAGTTTCTAGGTGAACGTGTTTTTTTGAGGTCCCTATACCCTAACCCTAACCTTCCATCCGCCTCCATTCTAAATCTCTGAACTTTTAAATGAGTACAATTCTAAAACTATGCAACATTTCAAAGATTCCTTTTCAGGCAAACATGTCCAGAGTAAGACGAACATTTTAAAGTATGAATGAGGTTACTAGGCGTAAGTATGTAGTTGTAAGCCTGCCTTTAAATGTCCATTGCCGCATCGACAATGAATGGGGCGCTTAAAGTTAAATATCTCCAAAACTACAAATGATTTCAAAAGAAAAAATCTCAAGCATGCATGTCCACAGTAAGGTGGAATTTTTGAACTGTGAATGGAGTTTCTAGGTGAACGTGTTTTTTTGAGGTCCCTATACCCTAACCCTAACCTTCCATCCGCCTCCATTCTAAATCTCTGAACTTTTAAAGGAGTACAATTCTAAAACTATGCAACATTTCAAAGATTCCTTTTCAGGCAAACATGTCCAGAGTAAGACGAACATTTTAAAGTATGAATGAGGTTACTAGGCGTAAGTATGTAGTTGTAAGCCTGCCTTTAAATGTCCATTGCCGCATCGACAATGAATGGGGCGCTTAAAGTTAAATATCTCCAAAACTACAAATGATTTCAAAAGAAAAAATCTCAAGCATGCATGTCCACAGTAAGGTGGAATTTTTGAACTGTGAATGGAGTTTCTAGGTGAACGTGTTTTTTTGAGGTCCCTATACCCTAACCCTAACCTTCCATCCGCCTCCATTCTAAATCTCTGAACTTTTAAATGAGTACAATTCTAAAACTATGCAACATTTCAAAGATTCCTTTTCAGGCAAACATGTCCAGAGTAAGACGAACATTTTAAAGTATGAATGAGGTTACTAGGCGTAAGTATGTAGTTGTAAGCCTGCCTTTAAATGTCCATTGCCGCATGGACAATGAATGGGGCGCTTAAAGTTAAATATCTCCAAAACTACAAATGATTTCAAAAGAAAAAATCTCAAGCATGCATGTCCACAGTAAGGTGGAATTTTTGAACTGTGAATGGAGTTTCTAGGTGAACGTGTTTTTTTGAGGTCCCTATACCCTAACCCTAACCTTCCATCCGCCTCCATTCTAAATCTCTGAACTTTTAAAGGAGTACAATTCTAAAACTATGCAACATTTCAAAGATTCCTTTTCAGGCAAACATGTCCAGAGTAAGACGAACATTTTAAAGTATGAATGAGGTTACTAGGCGTAAGTATGTAGTTGTAAGCCTGCCTTTAAATGTCCATTGCCGCATCGACAATGAATGGGGCGCTTAAAGTTAAATATCTCCAAAACTACAAATGATTTCAAAAGAAAAAATCTCAAGCATGCATGTCCACAGTAAGGTGGAATTTTTGAACTGTGAATGGAGTTTCTAGGTGAACGTGTTTTTTTGAGGTCCCTATACCCTAACCCTAACCTTCCATCCGCCTCCATTCTAAATCTCTGAACTTTTAAATGAGTACAATTCTAAAACTATGCAACATTTCAAAGATTCCTTTTCAGGCAAACATGTCCAGAGTAAGACGAACATTTTAAAGTATGAATGAGGTTACTAGGCGTAAGTATGTAGTTGTAAGCCTGCCTTTAAATGTCCATTGCCGCATCGACAATGAATGGGGCGCTTAAAGTTAAATATCTCCAAAACTACAAATGATTTCAAAAGAAAAAATCTCAAGCATGCATGTCCACAGTAAGGTGGAATTTTTTAACTGTGAATGGAGTTTCTAGGTGAAAGTGTTTTTTTGAGGTCCCAAATTTGTCCATCGACCTCCATTATAAATCTCTGAACTTTTAAAGGAGTACAATTCTAAAACTATTAAACATTTCAAAGATTCCCTTTCAGGCAAACATGTCCACAGTAAGATGAACATTTTAAAGTTCGAATGGGGTTTCTATTCTATATATGACATTTTGAATCATTACAGTCAGTTCACCTTCTTTTGGGTCTTGAGTCGAACCGATTACTCCCGCGGAGACATCAAATTTCTCTTTTGGGCCTTGAGTCTTGGGACTCAAGGCCCAACAGAGAAATTTGATGTCTCCGCGGGAGTAATTGGTTCGACTCAAGACTCTTTTGGGTCTTGAGTCTTGGGAAAGAAAAAAAAAGTGTGCTAGTTGGATTTGAACCGGGAATCTTCTGGTTGCAAGTCCTGTATCTAAACCACTACACCACAGAGGTCCTTACATGTTCTGTTGACTTGCGTGGAATTTTCTCAAAGATTATATAAAGGTAAAAGCCCCAGGTAAAAGTTAGAAAGATGACCTTGCGAGATTTGAACTCAGGACCTTCAGTGTGTAAGGCCTGAATCTTAACCACTGCTCCACCATGGTACATACTTTCTATGGTCTCTTACACGCTGTTCAGTGAAAGATCAGATAAAGGTGCAAGAGTCAGGCATTTGTTGGAAACCTGTCCTGGTTGGATTTGAACCAGTAACCTTCTGGTTGCAGGTCCTATATCTAAACCACTGCACCACAGAGGTTCTGACTTGTTCTGTTAACTTAGCCTGGCAAAGTTTGTACCCTTTTCCCTTTAAATATCCATTGCCATTGACAATGCATTAGGCGCTTAAAGTTAAATATTTCAAAAACTACAAATCATTTCAAAGTAAAACATCTCAAGGATGCATGTCCACAGCAAGGGGGAATTTTGAACTGTGAATGGAGTTTCTAGGTGAAAGTGTTTTTTTGAGGTCCCAAAACCTTCCATCCGCATCCATTCTAAATCTCTGAACTTTTAAATGAGTACAATTCTAAAACTATGCAACATTTCAAAGATTCCTTTTCAGGCAAACATGTCCAGAGTAAGACGAACATTTTAAAGTATGAATGAGGTTACTAGGCGTAAGTATGTAGTTGTAAGCCTGCCTTTAAATGTCCATTGCCGCATGGACAATGAATGGGGCGCTTAAAGTTAAATATCTCCAAAACTACAAATGATTTCAAAAGAAAAAATCTCAAGCATGCATGTCCACAGTAAGGTGGAATTTTTGAACTGTGAATGGAGTTTCTAGGTGAACGTGTTTTTTTGAGGTCCCTATACCCTAACCCTAACCTTCCATCCGCCTCCATTCTAAATCTCTGAACTTTTAAAGGAGTACAATTCTAAAACTATGCAACATTTCAAAGATTCCTTTTCAGGCAAACATGTCCAGAGTAAGACGAACATTTTAAAGTATGAATGAGGTTACTAGGCGTAAGTATGTAGTTGTAAGCCTGCCTTTAAATGTCCATTGCCGCATCGACAATGAATGGGGCGCTTAAAGTTAAATATCTCCAAAACTACAAATGATTTCAAAAGAAAAAATCTCAAGCATGCATGTCCACAGTAAGGTGGAATTTTTGAACTGTGAATGGAGTTTCTAGGTGAACGTGTTTTTTTGAGGTCCCTATACCCTAACCCTAACCTTCCATCCGCCTCCATTCTAAATCTCTGAACTTTTAAATGAGTACAATTCTAAAACTATGCAACATTTCAAAGATTCCTTTTCAGGCAAACATGTCCAGAGTAAGATGAACATTTTAAAGTATGAATGAGGTTACTAGGCGTAAGTATGTAGTTGTAAGCCTGCCTTTAAATGTCCATTGCCGCATCCACAATCCATAGGGCGCTTAAAGTTAAATATCTCCAAAACTACAAATGATTTCAAAAGAAAAAATCTCAAGCATGCATGTCCACAGTAAGGTGGATTTTTTGAACTGTGAATGGAGTTTCTAGGTGAACGTGTTTTTTTGAGGTCCCTATACCCTAACCCTAACCTTCCATCCGCCTCCATTCTAAATCTCTGAACTTTTAAATGAGTACAATTCTAAAACTATGCAACATTTCAAAGATTCCTTTTCAGGCAAACATGTCCAGAGTAAGACGAACATTTTAAAGTATGAATGAGGTTACTAGGCGTAAGTATGTAGTTGTAAGCCTGCCTTTAAATGTCCATTGCCGCATGGACAATGAATGGGGCGCTTAAAGTTAAATATCTCCAAAACTACAAATGATTTCAAAAGAAAAAATCTCAAGCATGCATGTCCACAGTAAGGTGGAATTTTTTAACTGTGAATGGAGTTTCTAGGTGAACGTGTTTTTTTGAGGTCCCTATACCCTAACCCTAACCTTCCATCCTAACCTTTTGGGCCTTGAGTCTTGGGACTCAAGGCCCAACAGAGAAATTTGATGTCTCCGCGGGAGTAATTGGTTCGACTCAAGACTCTTTTGGGTCTTGAGTCTTGGGAAAGAAAAAAAAAGTGTGCTAGTTGGATTTGAACCGGGAATCTTCTGGTTGCAAGTCCTGTATCTAAACCACTACACCACAGAGGTCCTTACATGTTCTGTTGACTTGCGTGGAATTTTCTGAAAGATTATATAAAGGTAAAAGCCCCAGGTAAAAGTTAGAAAGATGACCTTGCGAGATTTGAACTCAGGACCTTCAGTGTGTAAGGCCTGAATCTTAACCACTGCTCCACCATGGTACATACTTTCTATGGTCTCTTACACGCTGTTCAGTGAAAGATCAGATAAAGGTGCAAGAGTCAGGCATTTGTTGGAAACCTGTCCTGGTTGGATTTGAACCAGTAACCTTCTGGTTGCAGGTCCTATATCTAAACCACTGCACCACAGAGGTTCTGACTTGTTCTGTTAACTTAGCCTGGCAAAGTTTGTACCCTTTTCCCTTTAAATATCCATTGCCATTGACAATGCATTAGGCGCTTAAAGTTAAATATTTCAAAAACTACAAATCATTTCAAAGTAAAACATCTCAAGGATGCAAGTCCACAGCAAGGGGGAATTTTGAACTGTGAATGGAGTTTCTAGGTGAAAGTGTTTTTTTGAGGTCCCAAAACCTTCCATCCGCCTCCATTCTAAATCTCTGAACTTTTAAATGAGTACAATTCTAAAACTATGCAACATTTCAAAGATTCCTTTTCAGGCAAACATGTCCAGAGTAAGACGAACATTTTAAAGTATGAATGAGGTTACTAGGCGTAAGTATGTAGTTGTAAGCCTGCCTTTAAATGTCCATTGCCGCATCGACAATGAATGGGGCGCTTAAAGTTAAATATCTCCAAAACTACAAATGATTTCAAAAGAAAAAATCTCAAGCATGCATGTCCACAGTAAGGTGGAATTTTTGAACTGTGAATGGAGTTTCTAGGTGAACGTGTTTTTTTGAGGTCCCTATACCCTAACCCTAACCTTCCATCCGCCTCCATTCTAAATCTCTGAACTTTTAAAGGAGTACAATTCTAAAACTATGCAACATTTCAAAGATTCCTTTTCAGGCAAACATGTCCAGAGTAAGACGAACATTTTAAAGTATGAATGAGATTACTAGGCGTAAGTATGTAGTTGTAAGCCTGCCTTTAAATGTCCATTGCCGCATCGACAATGAATGGGGCGCTTAAAGTTAAATATCTCCAAAACCACAAATGATTTCAAAAGAAAAAATCTCAAGCATGCATGTCCACAGTAAGGTGGAATTTTTGAACTGTGAATGGAGTTTCTAGGTGAACGTGTTTTTTTGAGGTCCCTATACCCTAACCCTAACCTTCCATCCGCCTCCATTCTAAATCTCTGAAATTTTAAATGAGTACAATTCTAAAACTATGCAACATTTCAAAGATTCCTTTTCAGGCAAACATGTCCAGAGTAAGACGAACATTTTAAAGTATGAATGAGGTTACTAGGCGTAAGTATGTAGTTGTAAGCCTGCCTTTAAATGTCCATTGCCGCATCGACAATGAATGGGGCGCTTAAAGTTAAATATCTCCAAAACTACAAATGATTTCAAAAGAAAAAATCTCAAGCATGCATGTCCACAGTAAGGTGGAATTTTTGAACTGTGAATGGAGTTTCTAGGTGAACGTGTTTTTTTGAGGTCCCTATACCCTAACCCTAACCTTCCATCCGCCTCCATTCTAAATCTCTGAACTTTTAAATGAGTACAATTCTAAAACTATGCAACATTTCAAAGATTCCTTTTCAGGCAAACATGTCCAGAGTAAGATGAACATTTTAAAGTATGAATGAGGTTACTAGGCGTAAGTATGTAGTTGTAAGCCTGCCTTTAAATGTCCATTGCCGCATCGACAATGAATGGGGCGCTTAAAGTTAAATATCTCCAAAACTACAAATGATTTCAAAGAAAAAATCTCAAGCATGCATGTCCTTAGTAAGGTGGAATTTTTGAACTGTGAATGGAGTTTCTAGGTGAAAGTGTTTTTTTGATGTCCCAAATCCTTCCATCGACCTCCATTCTAAATCTCTGAACTTTTAAAGGAGTACAATTCTAAAACTATTAAACATTTCAAAGATTCCTTTTCAGGCAAACATGTCCACAGTAAGATGAACATTTTAAAGTATTAATGGGGTTACTAGCAGTAAGTATGTAGGATTAGTAGCCTGTACTGGTTTCCCTTTGCCGCATACACAATGCATGGGGCGCTTAAAGTTAAATATCTCCCAAACTACAAATGATTATGATCTACATTTTTTCACAATTTTTTCAATAGTGAAAAAAAATATACTCCACTACAAAGTACTACCAATCAACTCTAAATTGCCTGAAACGTACTCCT
The DNA here is from genome assembly GCF_963454915.1 of Gymnoscopelus microlampas. Taxonomy (NCBI): domain Eukaryota; kingdom Metazoa; phylum Chordata; class Actinopteri; order Myctophiformes; family Myctophidae; genus Gymnoscopelus; species Gymnoscopelus microlampas. The sequence continues at coordinate 37,977,172 of NC_139954.1, read as the reverse complement.
AATAGGTTTTTGGGGGGACGATTTTGGCCTCCACACTTAGTGATTTTTTCGGATTTAACTTTCGTTTCGGTAGTGACACAAAAACGTTTCGGTAGTGACACAATGGTGAAAAAAATGTTTTACTCCACTACAAAGTTTTGGGGGGACGATTTTGGCCTCCACACTTAGTGATTTTTTCGGATTTAACTTTCGTTTCGGTAGTGACACAAACGTTTCGGTAGTGACACAATGGTGAAAAGAAAAATTACTCCACTACAAAGTTTTGGGGGGACGATTTTGGCCTCTACACTTAGTGATTTTTTCGGATTTAACTTTCTTTTCGGTAGTGACACAAAAACGTTTTGGTAGTGACACAATGGTGAAAAAAAAAATGACTCCACTACAAAGTACTACCAATCAACTCTAAATTGCCTGAAACGTACTCCTAACAGGTTTTTGGGGGGACGATTTTAGCCTCCACACTTAGTGATTTTTTCGGATTTAACTTTCGTTTCGGTAGTGACACAAAAACGTTTCGGTAGTGACACAATGGTGAAAAAAAAAATACTCCACTACAAAGTACTACCAATCAACTCTAAATTGCCTGAAAAGTACTCCTAATAGGTTTTTGGGGGGACGATTTTGGCCTCCACACTTAGTGATTTTTTCGGATTTAACTTTCGTTTCGGTAGTGACACAAAAACGTTTCGGTAGTGACATAATGGTGAAAAAAAAAATGTAATCCACTACAAAGTTTTGGGGGGACGATTTTGGCCTCCACACTTAGTGATTTTTTCGGATTTAACTTTCGTTTCGGTAGTGACACAAAAACGTTTCGGTAGTGACACAATGGTGAAAAAAAAAATTACGCCACTACAAAGTTTTGGGGGGACGATTTTGGCCTCCACACTTAGTGATTTTTTCGGATTTAGTGGAGTAATTTTTTTTTTCACCATTGTGTCACCACCGAAACGTTTGTGTCACTACCGAAACAAAGTTTTGGGGGGACGATTTTGGCCTCTACACTTTCGGATTTAACTTTCGTTTCGGTAGTGACACAAAAACGTTTCGGTAGTGACACAATGGTGGAAAAAAAAAATTACTCCACTACAAAGTACTACCAATCAACTCTAAATTGCCTGAAACGTACTCCTAACAGGTTTTTGGGGGGACGATTTTGGATTTTCTGTTAATTAGTTCGACTCAAGACCCAAAAGAAGGTGAACTGACTGTAATGATTCAAAATGTCATATATAGAATAGAAACCCCATTCAAACTTTAAAATGTTCCTCCTAATATGGACATGTTTGCCTGAAAAGGGATCTTTGAAATGTTTCATTGTTTTAGAATAGTACTCCTTTAAAAGTTCAGAGATTTATAATGGAGGTCGATGGAAGATTTTGGGACCTTAAAAAAATACTTTCACCTAGAAACTCCATTCACAGTTCAAAAAATCCACCTTACTGTGGACATGCATGCTTGAGAGTTTTTCTTTGAAATCATTTGTAGTTTGGGAGATATTTATTTAATTTATTTATTTAAATTATTTTTTTCACAGAATCAAATGTTTTATCGTCATGATTCAAATATTTGCCTGACGAAGACCTAGAAGGTCGAAACGTTGCAAAAATAAAAAGTGAGTTTCTTGGAGCTTGAGAACAGTGTGTGGACTTCCTTCATCTTTTCCTTGATTCTTCCCTTGATGTCCAGCACCTGGCCTAAATACAGGCGTGGGATGTGCACACAATCTTCTCTTTGAAATGGTCATGATTCACCAGGATCCTGGATGACTTGATTCGAGGCTTAAATTAATTGATATAAACTAGACCATACCCGTCGGCGCAGCGCATCCGTGGGGGGATATGCGCACATGATCTGGCAACCCGGGAGGCAGTTCGTCCCATAGCTGGGCAGGCCCGTAACCATGGCGACAGTGTTTGACAGAAAAACGCTAATAAGAAGCTGAGATTTGATGAAATTGAAAAACGGGCTTCACAGTTGCGTTCAGATGGTAATGGTCAATGGCTGTGTGCAAAATCAGAGCAATTGGTCCAGCCAGTGAGGAGAACCGGGTGTCTTCACTCACGTACTCACCACCACTACAGAGGTTACTAGAATTATAGTGGGATGTTTTTGGAAATGTCTATGGGAAAAATGAATGTGGTCTGGAACGATAGAACCACAAAATGACCGCCACTGCTACAGTATGCCCTATATCAATTAATTACCTGGAGTTGTTTCATTTTACCAACTGAAGAATTTAGTTCATTCAGGTTCAAAAGGTTCTACGCACCAAACCTCTTAAAAAAAATAAAATAGCAGATCTACATCCTACTGGTACCTGCTGGTATATATATGTAGTAGATGTTTGTTCCCTTTATTTTACTCTTCTTGACATGTTTTACTGTCCGTCAAATCTTTGTGTGATATGATTTTTTTTTACCGTATTAACAACACAAGTGGGCTCTATGCTCTATATTAGTGTTTCTCAACGGGAGCGGTACAGCTAATACTGACCATGGTGCTGACCATGATGCTGACATGGTACTGACCATGAGACTGACCATTATGCTGACCATGAGACTGACCATTATGCTGACCATGATACTGACATGATCTGAGATACTGACCAGGAGACTGACATGATACTATGATACTGACAGTGACATGATACTGACCAGGCTACTATGATACTGACATGATACTGTGATACTGACCAGGATACTGACATGATACTAAGATATTGACCAGGATACTGACATGATACTATGATACTGACATGATACTGACCATGATACTGACATGATACTATGATACTGACATGATACTAAGATCCTGACATGATACTGACCATGATACTATGATACTGACATGATACTGACCAGGATACTGACATGATACTATGATACTGACATGATACTGACCAGGATACTGACATGATACTGATGATAAGAAGGAAACACTGGAGCAGCTCGGACATTTAAGCCTCTTTAATTAATAAAGGTGCTAGGACAGGAATGACTGACGTTTCGATGTTAACTACTCTGACTTGTAAAATCTGATATTTGGAAATCGATGAGATGTTTCTTAATTTATATAAGCAACACAATAAAAGTATAACTTACATTTTAAACACTGCTCTATATACATCATGATGATGATGATGAATATTAATGTAACATTGTATCGTATTATAATAACAAATCTGTGTAGTAGGCTAATGTGCCTGGCATCACACTGTTTTATATAGAGGTCAAACATTTTCTGAACATAATTTGGCATTCTATTATGTAAGTCCCACAGCTAAAGCCAATGTAAAAGTTGGCCTTTGAAAGACAACATCAAGGCAAGGGAAGCTTATTTGTATTGCACATTTCAATAAGGCAATTCAATGTACTTTACATAAAACATTAAGCAAAGGAAACACATTATAAAAGTGACAATTGAATTCAGTAAGGGACAAAAAGTTAAACAGCTATCTTCTTAAGGGGACATTCTACCACAAATGTGCATTTCCACTTCTAAAATTATTTTTTTAAATGTCTAGTTATATGAAGGAGACGTTGACCTATGAGAAACACATTATGATGCCATCTATGAAACACATTTTACACACGTCCCCCCTTAAATGTCAGGCCCTGTCATACACAAATGTGTACATGTATCGTTTCTGTGATAGAAATATACATTTCTTATTGTATCTAACATGGTTTTATAATTCCTATAAGAAATATAATCAACTATTCAATCATATGTAGAGGATGGTAAGCACAAAAAAAACACCAGGCACTTATACTTGTGAAAATCAATAAACCATGTTTACATTTTTACAAAAACATAATGGACAAAAACCTTATCTACACAGATACATTCATCAATAGATTATCAAACAATCCATTTTATAATATCCTGTGTGACAGGACAAGACAGAGTTAACTTATGACAGGACTGACTTTATTGAACGATACGTACTGTAGGTCCATTTTGGCTGAGGACAGGCCATTTTTCACGATTTGTAATTCACTGTTGTATTCACTGTAACAGTTCCAGGACAGATAATGTAAATTTAAAATGTCCATAATCTGAAACACCTATTCAGGACACAGAGCAACACAATATAAAAGGACATTTGAATACAGTAAAAACAAAAGAAGTAAAAAATAAAACAGAAAACTAAGAGTAAAATTACAGTGCAGAAGAAGAATTCTAGAATCTCAATAAAAGGCAGCAGTATCAGAAGCTATGATTTAAAAGAAGTGACAGTTGTAGCAGACCTGCAATTTTCTGGCAGTTTGTTCCAGATATGTGGTGTATAAAAACTGAACGCTGTTTCTCCATGTAGCTCTGATTCTAGGGACAGAAAGTAGGCCGGTCCCAGATGACCTGAGAGGCTTGGATGGTTCATGATATCGCACAAGATCACAAATGTATTTTGGCCCTAAACCATCCAAAGCTTTATAAACCAACGGTAGTATTTTGAAATCGATTATTTGACACAGAGTGTAAAGATCTGAGAACCGCAGTGATATGCTCCACTTTCTTGGTATTAGTAAGGACTCAAGCAGCAGCATTCTGACTCAACTGCAGTCGTCTGATCAAAATTCTTTTTAGGGAGAACTACAAAGACACAATAGTCAAGTCTACTGAAGATGAATGCATGGACATGTTTTTCTAAATCCTGTTGAGACATAAATCCTTTAATCCGTGACAGATTTTTACGGTCGGTGATAGTAGACTGACTTTGTAATTGTGTTAACGTGGCTGTTAAAATTCAGGTCCATGACTGCACCAAGGTTTTTGGCTTACGGCTTGTGGTTTCGAAAAGCATACATAGACCAACACAAGACAGAGTAAAAAACGGCCAGAGCTCATACTTTTTGACAGCCAATCTCCCGGAGGCAAGATTGAAAAGCTATTTGAGAACAAGTCGAGGAAGTTGTCCTTGGTCTCACTGGCTCCCTGGGTTCAGAATTTTGCTGAAGGCCATATGTTGTTAACCCATACGCTTAACCTGAGTTTTGAAAGCCAATATCCGAGGCGGGGAAAGATTGAAAAACTTTTGGAGAACAAGTCGAGGTTGTCTCGGTCTCAGAGGCTCTGTGCATTCAGCACTTGGCCGAAGATCCTCAGGGTTATTTGTAGAGGCACTGATATAACTAACTTAGAGGAATGTTTTGATAGCCAGTGTCCCGGGGGAAAGCCCGAAAAGCTCTTGGAGAACTAAATTTGTTCTCCAAGAGACAACCTATTTAATAGGTTGTCTCTTCTTTCTCAGTGGCTCAGAGGATTTAACACTTCACACTTGGGGCTCAGGTTAAATGTTCCAGGCTAATCTACATTTTAGAGCCAATTTCCCAAGGAAAACTTGAAACACCATTGGAAAACAAAATAGGCCTATAGTCCTGTCTCAGTGTGTTCGGTACCTGGCTGAAGACGCTCAGAATGCAGTTCAAGCCCTGTTACTTCCATCTTAAAAGTACGTATGTATTGACAACATACTTTTTGACGTTATGATCTGTCTTTTAATCATGCCCACAGCCTAGGACGAATCAGGATAAAACTATCCGTGTGTTTGACCTGGGCATAGGTCATGAACACAGTCAGTAGAGCACTTGCCTTTGGACCACAAGGTTAGGGGTTCGATCCCATTGCGAGTAAATATCCCCTTTTTTGTATTCAGACATAAAGAAATATAGTAATAATAATGCAACTTTTGATCAATTAAAAACAACTATTAAAAACAACTTTTCATCAATTAAAATGAACAATTTCTAACATTTTTCAAGAGTATTGCATAAATAGAATAAATAAATCAAATGCTTTCCATAAATAAATAAATGAATGTTTAAGAAGTAGTGAAAATAGCAGATCTACAAGCTCACAACGTGGCACGAAGTGACGTGTTGTGAGTTTGTAGATCTGCTATTTTCACTAGCTTGGGTCCCGGGAAAACGTTATTTTTTTCTTTTGGGTCTTGAGCTAAAAGGTTTGGGAACCACTGGTCTAGAGCATTGAAAAGGGGACAGACACCCTCATTGGAGAGGAAGCATAGGCTGAAACTATAGGCCTAGATATGGAGTTTCCTGATACTTTTGATACTTTTGTGTGACGCTCTAGTATGATCAAGTAGGGCATTCATTTACGAAAAAACACAAAAAGTTAAAATATAGAGATAAGAGGTTTCTGCCTGACAGCAACGATATGCTTGGCACACGGAGCCAAAGTCAAAATGTTTGATCACAATTTAGGCATCAAACAACAGAACAAGACGTTGGACTTTTTGCTGACTGTTGGCACAGATCCTTCTGCTTTATCAGCCAAAAAAGTGAGTTTTTATACTTACACTTCACATCATGAAATGGAAAAGTATTATAGTCGACATTTCCATAGCAGAGAAAATACGAATTCATCAAAAATGACCATAGTTTATGATGTTGTCGCTGCCGGGCGGAAACCTCGTATGTACAAAACCGACACCATTACTTATATAGAAAAAATAGAAATAGGAAATAGAAAAAAAGAACATGTGGAATCCAATATAGTTATTATCAGTGTTGGAGAGAAGCTACTTTGAAACCGTAGCTTGTAAAGCTACAACTACTTCACCATGTCAGTAGTTTGAACAAACGACAGTACATTTTTGTACCCCAGGAAGAGTTTGTAAAAATACAGCTACATAGTAAAAGTAGTTCAACTACTTTTTTGTGCACTAAATTGAGAACGTACGTGTGGGGTGTATGAAGTAAAACATTGGTCTACAAAAAAAGTCACATGCTAACAAAAATATGCCTCTCTGGGTTCTTCTGGGTTTTTAAAACATGGTATCATGTTACTGGGCTGTGCAGGCACTGTCACAGGGCTTTCAGACAGGGCTGTGACAGGGCCTGACATCCCCGTGACCGGGCTGTCACAACAAACAAACTGACCTGTCATGGACAGATCCATGACAAGTTGAAACACTAGGCCATGGATTGATCCATGACAGGTTGAAACAGAGTAAAACATATATATATATATATATATATACTCACACGCACTGTATGTAGGTGATAGATTGCCAAAAATATCTTTATTGTAGATAAATTGTGGCTAATGCCTCCTCTCCCCGTGGTTCCTCTTAATTTGATCACCTGGTGACCACCTTGTGTTTCTGAAGCATTGTTTCCTGCAGAGAAAACCCCGCCCAGGGAGACCAAGCTGTGTGTCCTTCATTTGACTCTGAGGATGGATGGCTGAGAGAGAGAGAGAGAAAGCGAGTGAGAGAGAGAGAGAGAGAGAGAGAGAGAGAGAGAGAGAGAGAGAGAGAGAGAGCTGGCAGCCTGTCAGAAAGGCACACAGGTCTTGGCGTGAGTCCAGGTGATGTTGAATGCTGATCGATTCCCTCCAGTGGGCAGCAGCAGCAGCGATAAGATTGTTGACTGTTGATGATCAAATAATGGCCTATATTCTGGCCATTTTAAGACTTTTTTAATGACAATTATGCAGCCGATGTGTACCTTTTTAGAAGTAAAAAAAGAAGAAGCCAAAAAATAATAATCTTGAGGTTGTAGATCGGCAATTTCTGAAAATTATATATTAGAACACTTCAAATCTGTTTTTCAAATTGATTACAATTGATTTAACATTTTTTGAGAAAGAATATCATTCAAAACATTGGTAAACGGTGGTCGGACAGGGCTGCCAAGTGCCAACCCTCCTGGATCCTGCAGGAGTGTCCTGGATTTTTACCACATCTCCTTCTGGACTCCTGGATTTCTCCTGGATTAGGTATCAAACTCCCAAAATTCACCAGAACACAGGAAATTACATGTACTACGTTAAAAAAAGAATCGGGGGGAGGACCCCCAAACCCCCCGCTTGGGGGGTGTGGTCAGTGTATGCAACCATACAGAGATATTCACTTTTAAGTAATGAGGTGAGGCTACAGTTCATTGACTATCAAATGATGGTAACATTACCTCTAAGAGAAACTCTAGGGGGTTTGAACTTCATAGATGTTTAATATTATCCTCTAAAAACACATTCTAGAGCGTTGGACTGTGCAAAATATTGACTAATTACTTCCCCAAACCACCCCCCCCAAAATCTCCTGGATTCTGACAGTCCAATGTTGGCATCGGACCCCCAAAAAAATACTACTGACTGTTAAAATGTTAAGAGACATCCAGAGCTTTTCCACTGCAAGGCTGCCCAGGGCATGCCTGCCCCGAGAGGAGCCTCTGCACCAGGGAAAGAGGTGAGATAGTGAAAGGGTGCGTGTGCGTTTTTAGAAGCAATTGTGTGTCGGGGTATTAAACAGGGGTCAAGAGTAAATGTGCTATCTGTGTGTATTTAAAAAAAAAAAGCAGTGCAGAGGAAACATGTGTGTGTGTGTGTGTGTGTGTGTGTGTGTGTGTGTGTGTGTGTGTGTGTGTGTGTGTGTGTGTGTGTGTGTGTGTGTGTGTGTGTGTGTGTGTGTGTGTGTGTGTGTGTGTGTGTGTGTGTGTGTGTGTGTGTGTGTGTGTGTGTGTGTGTGTGTGTGGCATCCAAGTGGGTGGCATCGGGATGGACGAGTGACTTCTCCCGGTTTTCTGGGGAGAAACAGGCCGTATCTCACCACCGCAGGATCTGGGGATATCTAAATTGCTGCTTGCCCTTATATTGATTAGAATTTGTGCAGTGACGCTGACTTTTTCCTGTGTACACTCGTATCCGAGATAACTGCTGTGCAAGCTATGCATTCCCATACACACACACACACACACACACACACACACACACACAAACACACGCGCGCTGGAGCATCCTCTGCCGAACCTTTCGCCAGTCACTCTAAATGCAAATGGAGGTGATTATTGGTGACAGGCAGGCAGGCAGGCAGGGCTGCGCTGTGATCCCTCCGCTGTGACAGGCCGCGGCTGCCAGAGAGATGAGGTTGTCATTTAGGGGAGCGTAGGGGGGGGCACGCTCTGAATTTACCAATTACGCGCCTATAGTCCACCCCTGCACCGCCGTTGGAACACAGGAAGGCCGAGACGGGGAGGGAAAGGCAGGGAAGACGCGGGAGGAGGGAAGGACAGATAGATGTTGGGAGAGAAGGATATATGGCACAAAGTTTCAAAAAAAGGGGGTTAACTGTACTTGAACCCTATAGCATCCCTATTCTGGGGGAAACGTTCGCCAAACATTGCCGATCTACAGGCTCACAGTGAGCCTGTAGATCTGCTATTTTTGGCGAAGGGATTAGGCGTAGGATGAAAAAAGGGGTTGAAGTGGTTAAAAGATGTGAGGAGTAAGTTCATGGAAGTTCAGAAGCCTAAGCAAGGGATAATTGATGGGTCGCTGGTTATTATTGTCTCCGCCAGGCCGAAAGGCATGGCGAGAGAGTATGAGTATGTTTTACCCCCTGTCCGTCCTGTCCGTCTGTTAGCAGCTAATCTCTGGCACCGTTGGCCCGGCTGCTGCGAAACTATGCATGCACACTCCCTGGATGCCAATTCAGAACCTCTGGCCCAAATGTGTCTGATTGGCCTGTTATAGCGCCACCAGGAGGCCGATTTGTGCAAAACACATTTATTGATACTACTCCTACAGATTGTGTCCAAACATCACACAAATCGGTACACAGTATCTCTATAGTCATGTGATCAACACGGATTTATCCGATTTCCCATATTCCATCCTGATTGCCTAAGATTGGCTTCCAAAGTTTGCAGGATTGGTCCGTTTTGAACAAAATACCTCAAATCATGAACGCAACTTGCGATTTCCGTGAAATTTCACACGCACATTTCTATTAGGCAGAGGAAGAAATGCCACCCTTTTCACATTGGCCTGTTATAGCGCCACCAATAGGCCTAATTTTGCAAAACACATTTTTGGAACAAAATGCCTCAAATCATGAATGCAGTGTCCGATTGCAGTGAAAAGCCCTTGAACAAATGGCACCCTTTTCACATTGGCCTATTATAGCGCCACCAGGAGGCCACAATAATGCACCTGACCTGGCGGAGACCTGTGCTCCGAGGAGCACTTTTTCTAGTTGAGAAATAAATCTCGAGGGTTTGATTAGTCTGTGACTAAAGGGATTTATTTCTCAATAATGACCGGCGAGCGGCGACCCGTCAATTATCTCGCTTATTACACAGCTTAATAAATAAATTGACCCAAAAGTAACAACAAACCAAAGTATTTCCTTGCTTAGGGTACTGAAAGTATTCCATAAGTGTTGCGCTGGGTGGACACGGTCGGAAAACAAGGAAGTGTAGTTGATGAAATAGAATACATTTTGGGTTACTGCATTGTCTATTTCTCGCTTCAAATGTTTTCCAAAACATTCTTGAGAGCAATGTTTTGTTGCTTCTGGGAAACATTGTGTGTTTGTTTACAAGGCTGTCATGTTGGATACAGCATAAAATCAAGCAGCGCAGGTTGATATGAGCAGGTGCTCTGAGTCTTTGATTAGACAGCGGTCTGTTATAGAGCTCATCGGTCATTAACAAGAATTACATACCACTGAATTCAGCGATTGTAATAATGTAGACTAATGCCAAGCAGTATTTATACTTAGTTTGCCGTGCACCGAAGACAGCAGATCTACAAGCTCACAACTCCTCGTGCTGCAGAGTGTTGTGTCGCACTCCTTAGAAAGATTTTTTGTCGTTTTCGGCCAATTGACGCTGCAAAGTGGATATAAATTAGGCTTGAGAGGGAGGGAGGATGAGAGAACGGGCGGAGGAGGAGTGAGGGGGAGGTACAGAGAAAGGTGGTGGTAATGAGAGGAACGGTGCAGAGGGAGCAGAGAAGCCAGCATCAGCATTTTTTTCCTCGAACATCCCCATAGCCATTAAACATCTACTCTACCGATAAAATGTGCTTCTCTGGAAGACAATAAAACACCACTTCTCCTCACATCTCTATAGCAGCAAAGAGACACACACAGAGACCAGATTGAAGCTTTGTTTTTTTTTAAAACAAAAGGCATTTATTGCGAAAAATGCACTTGACATGAAAAAAATAACAACAGAAACAAAACAACAAAACAACCAAACCAACCACGGGTCATCAGTACAAGACGATGTATAATGATCACATGGTAGAGAGAGAGAGAGAGAGAGAGAGAGAGAGAGAGAGAGAGAGAGAGAGAGAGAGAGAGAGAGAGAGAGAGAGAGAGAGAGAGAGAGAGAGAGAGAGAGAGAGAGAGAGAGACAGAGAGACGGCGCTGGATGTCGCCCCAGCGCACAGAGCAATGACTCCGACGGCACAAAAGGCCTATAAATATTCTGCACAATATATAATTATATATATAATTTCTGTTTCTCTTTTCCGGGCCAGTACCGTTCGAACTAGAAGCCACCTCGGTCCTGACCACAGGCATCCATCCGTCCATCCACGCCGTGCCAAAAAAAACATTGTATTTCTATTCTTCTTTTCATAAAGTCATCTCGGTAGAGCTACATACAGAGGTCAACCCCCCCCCCACCCTCCCACACCCCAAGACCCCCCCCCCCCCCACACACACACACACACACACACACACGCACACATACAGACGCTCACACTCAAACACGCAAGTATCCATAGGACATATGGCCGACACATCTAAGGCCAAAGATGGCAGCAGGAGTGGCCTATGGCTTCCTGCTTTGGGCCTTAGAAAAAAGATTACAAAAACAAAAGGAGTGGACAATGCCTGCACGTCCGGTCAGAAATAAGAGGACGATGCGTATGGTATAGTGGCACATTTGAGCTACTTCGATGGCAGAGGATAGACCGGGTATAGGGGGTTATACTGAGAGTTTGTCACTGCACATAGATATAGATCCAGTGGTGGGAAAAGTACTCAATCGCTTTGCTTAAGTGAAAGTATCAATGCTGCAATGTAGAAATACTCTGTTGCGGATGTTAAGTCCGGAATTAAAAATTTACTTGAGTAAAAGTACAAAAAGTATTGGCATCAAAATGTACTTAAAGTACCAAAAATAAAAGTTCTCATTATGCAGAATGTCCCATTTCAAGTTTTCAAATGTATAAAAATCTTTTGAAAATAGCAGATCTACAAGCTCACAATAGTGGGCTTGTAGATCTGCTTTGTAGAAATGTATACAGAGCTGAAGTGGTTAATGTATGTTTATTGTTTTGTAATAATAATCAAAATCTACAAAGTAACTAGTAACTAAAGGTTTTCAAATAAATGTAGTGGAGTAAAAGCACAATATTTGGATCAAATCTATCTATCTATTTGAAAATAGCCAATCTACAAGCTCACACAACGCGACAGGATTTCGACAAGAAACTTGTGAAACGGGACACATTGTGCATAACAAGTCAAATCTGAGTCCTTCTTCCACCACTGGACTGTTCCTTCTCTGCTCCTGGAGGGAATACAAACGCCTCTATCATCCTCAGGAGGAGGAGGAGGAGGAGGGAGAAGCAGTCGAGAAAAAAAAGGAAAGACAGTTAAGATCCTCGTTGCCCGTCACGGATGGGGAATTGTGCTTTAAGTAGCTACTGTAGGCTTTGCAGAAACTAGAGTCCCTCCATAAATCCAGGGAAGAGAAAGTTCAGCGAATACGCACACCTAGGATTTTATGCAGTATTGTGCTGTAAGAATGCTGGTTTTTCGTGACAAACGAGTCACAGTCAGGTCAATAGAATGTATTCACAACCATAACCAGCTGGTTTTTGTCTTCCTCGTGGAGAGAAAGTGGCTGAAAATAGACACTTTTCTGCCACGTCAACACTCATGGTACTGATTGCATGCGTGTGTGTGTGTGTGTGTGTGTGTGTGTGTGTGTGTGAGCGTGCATGCGTGTCGTCGACATGAGTATGTCCAAACTGTGAAAGTGTTCATTTAATCCTGAGCGTTAAAGCTCCGATCCGATCATTTTGATGTCCTACCCGAGTTTCGAACCAGGTATATATATATATCTGGGTTTGAGACCAAAAATCTACCGCTCATTCAAAATGCAATCCCCGCTTGGCCAGGGGAGATATACTGTGCTTATGAGTTCGAGGCAGTGCTACATTTCGGTAGGTTTCCCTAACATACTATATATACACCATACAGTTTGTTTCAAATAACCATGTATTCATTCAAATAGGTATGCTTTAATTGCCACTCTGGATTTGACAGTGTATTCATAGAACTTGTCTGTGTATATGGATGAATCTGTTAAGTGGAACATGTGTGCAGTAGTGTGTATATGTGTAAATCAGGGCCTCTGTATAACTTAAAGGAGTAGTTCACCCCAAAAATGACTTATTTTCTATCAATTACACACCCCATGAAGCATTGAATTCATGGAGATCTTTTAGTTTTTGTCGCATTCCTGAGCCAATGATTTGATGACAGACGGAAAGATGCTAATATATCCGGTAGGAGACTCAAAGAGTCTCCTTTAAGTCTCCTATCGGAGAGACCGTGGGATGTAAGTGTTTTTGTGGGAAAAAATACATATGTTTTGTTGTTAAAGCTCTAGATTCTGATAGTAATCATAGTGACCTTATCTTTTAGCAAATAAATATCACTTAACCCATTAAAACTGGAAAGCATCTGTGTCATTTTAGATGTTACTAGCGTTGGCTATTCAAAAATAGCAGATATACAAGCTCACAGCGCGCCACTTTGTGCCGCGCTGCCAGCTTGTACATCTGCTATTTCTGTGTGAGAACTACTGATTTAGAAGGCGTTTGAAGAATCGGCGTCTCAGGTCTTAATGGGTTAACACCCTTGCTAACAGCATGTCCTCTGTGCCAGCCATGGCCCAGGAGGGAGGCCTCGTGGGAAATCTTAAATCAATCTTAAATGCCAAGACTTAGTTTTGGTTTCATCTGTCGCTCCAGACACGCAGGATTACCCACAATGCACTGCCTGCTGCCGTATCCGCCCAGCGACAGATGACCGGAGATCACGCTGCACACTCCCCAGTGTGTGTGTGTGTGTGTGTGTGTGTGTATGTGTGCGCTTGTGCATGTGTTTCTCTGCTGACGTGTGCACAGTATGTGTTAATTTTACTCTGAGAGTGCATAAAATGGAACCAAATGGACCCGTAAGGTAAGGTCCGTTTGGTTCCATTCGTGCGGTCTACGAGTAAAATTGACACCCAGACATTTTACAGTGCGTTTTCCATTTCGCAAAGTTTGTTTACTGTCCTTCACAGTTCTGGCGAGGGGTCGAGAACTCATTTTTATTACGCTGCTAAAACCTTGATAGGACAACGGCGCTGCGCACGGAGCGAGTGAGAGAAAGGCGTGTCAAGGAGAATCACTCTCTGGAATGAATTGCATTTCCCTGTTGTCAGACACAAGTTGCAGGTTGTTAAATTGTGTCGCCGCCGGTTTTTCCTTGCCGTTTCGTTTTGCCGGTCTGTGCTATTTTACCATATTTTCACGGTGGTCATTTTGCTCTTATGTGTCACCTTCAGGGGGTGGGAAGTGAAAATGGCCGCCATGTAAATACTGAATGTTCAACCGTGTCGTTAGGGCGGCCGCAACTGAATAGGTAGAGAGCCTGCTGGTTGGACCCTCGGCTCGCACACAGTGTACGTCTCTAAGTGTCCTTGAGCAATACACTTAAGTCCTGGCCATCTGAGCAGCAGCTATCTGCTGGGTGAAGCTGTAAAATGCATTACCCCTCCCCTGGGGACCAGAAAAGCCTCCCTCTCCCCTTGTGCTTGACCTCTCCGAGGATTGGAACATTAATGATCTATTTCTGATACCTAGTTGGAAAGATCATATGCTGTAGGTTCCTCCAGCCAATGATAAGAGGACATGGTGCAGACTTTCACCTGCCTACTGTAAGTTTATCCAATAGAGGTTTTGTGGTTTTGTTCTTGGCCAATAGTAGTTGTTTGTGCTTTGTTCTGGCCTGTGCTTTCACAATAGGTGATGTAGTGGTGAGAAATTGCCGTTTTTCCTTTGCTCAGGATAAACCGCTAACAGCCTATCGCTATATCCCATAGCTGTCAGATGGCTGGTATTACAACACACGCACGCACACACGCACGCACCCACCCACCCACGCACGCACGCACACACACGCGCACCCACGCACACACACACACACACAATATCCATTAGGAAAAAAATATGTTCACCTCTTTAAAGACTGGCTGCTTTAAGCAAAGCTTTTTGCCCAATAAGTCAATGTGCACCAGCTAGCTAAACACACACGCACCCACGCACGCACGCCCACACATACACACTATACGTTTTGCTGTGCTTTTATCCCCAGCAGGGCAGAAATAGAGACAGAGGTGGCCGTGGCTGGCTCCGCAACTAGACGTACCGCGACCCACATTCATGTATGTATAGAAATTCACAAAAAAGCAGATCGGACGCACACTGAAGCAGTACAAAAATACTCCTCAAAAGGTTGAGGAGACCGGAGGAAGTAGGCCTGATTTATGCTACGTCGGACGGCCGGTGTCGCGCGTCGAAAATATGCCGACATACAAGCTCACAACGCGCCGCGGATGCGGTGTGTTGTGAGCTTGTAGGTCGGCTATTTTCGACACGCGGCACCGTCAAGCGACGTGGCATGAATCGGGCCTTTAGGCTGTCAAAAGGATGGCAGCTGTGTGGTGACATATATTCCCTCAGGCCCCGTCCCACAACTCAAAGTTATTTCCCAGAGAGCATTGCTTCTCAACTTTGTTCTGCTCTGGGACCTGAATGTTTCATCTTCAATGTGAAGTCACACAAACCACTTCACCAACATGAGTCAATTCTCCTCTATGGAAGTTATTCTCCGTAGAGCCAGACAGATATATATCTCTTTGGCCGAAATGTCGGCCATTATTTGACTTTTATTGACGACGTCGGTGTCACTGAATATGTGTCCCGATTTTTTACCTTTCATATTTTTTCAAAAATAGCCGATCTACAAGCCCACTAGGGAGCTTGCACGTAGACCGCTATTCTTTGAAAATGTTTGAATAGTGCTTCAATAAAATAAAGTTTATTATCTTGCTTGTTCATTGTATAATTCATATATTGAAGTGTAATATCGTCTCTGTCGGGTGAAAACCTCATATGTCCAAAACTGTTACTTCTCATGATTCAAATTGAAAAGTATCAAAAGTGGCAGATCTAAAAGCTCAAAACGAGTCGCTTTGCGCCGTGTTTCAAGCTTGCCGATCTGCTACCTTTGATACTTTTTGTGTGACACTGTAGTATGATCAAGTAGGGCATTGATTTACGAAAAAACACAAAAAGTTAAAATATGGAGATAAGAGGTTTCTGCCCGACAGAGACGATAAGTTAAATGTCGTCAAATAGAAACTTTTTGAATGTTTTATCAAATTCATTTCAAGATTTTTGCACTCTTTACAAAACACGGGTCAAAACATCGGTAATCGGTGGTCTACTGTAGGACTCTCCAAAATCGGGAATGGCATCGGACCCCAAAAATGTGCCATGCGGGAGGGGCTCTGGTTTTCTGTCTCTGACACCTCGTCAGAACATCTCATGGTCAACCTTCAGGTCCCAACCTGCAAATCGTCTCTGTCGGGCAGAGACCTCTTATCTCCATATTTTAACTTTTCGTGTTTTTTCGTAAATGAACGCCCTACTTGATCATACTACAGCGTCACACAAAAGCATCAAAAGTAGCAGATCCACAAGCTCAAAACGCGACGCGAAGCGGCGCGTTTTGAGCTTGTGGATCTGCTACTTTTGATGCTTTTGAATTTGAATCCTGAAAAATAACAGTTTTGGACATACTGTATGAGGTTTCCACCCGACAAGAGACGAAATTACAAACAATCACATTGCCACTTTCGAATTAAGATTTTCTTTCTAAAAAAAAGTAATCTTCAAATTTAGAAAATCACTTTTAAATTCACTTGAAATTAAAAGGTTTGACAACCACTGGTCTAATTTACCCAGCAACATTTGCTAAATGTCTGAGCGTCTTAATGGCACTATGAGGGGTAGAGCAGTGGTTCTCAAAGTGGGGTTCAGGGGCCCCCCAGGGGTCCTTGAAGTCATTCCAGTGGACCCCAAGCGAAATAAGTAAGTTATCCTTACGTTAAGTTAATGCGTTTTTCTTATTTTATACTTAAAATACTTAAAATTTAGCCGATCTACAGGCTCACAAAGTGTCGCATCGCAACGCCTTGTGAGCTTGTAGATTGTCTGCTTCTGAATCTTTTTAACATCTTGAAAACGGCCTAATATATTTCAATGTGGGGGTCCTTGACATGAACATGTTCGAGGACCACTGGGGTAGAGAAGTGGGCGACAGGGCCTTCCTGGTCGTCGTCTGTCTGTGCTCTTCAGTGACCAATAATGTCAAGGTTCAAAGGTCTTTGCGATGACCTGGACGAAGGCCCCCATTCCACGGCGGTCCTGTGGAGTGCCTGACTGGAAAAGCTGGCACGCTCCCGGTGTGCTTGGGCTGGTTGAAGCCGGGTCTGGCTTGGTGTTTATTGTGTGTGTGTGTGTGTGTGTGTGTGTATGCTGTAGGAACAGTTCTGTGTGCACCAGTGGTGGACAAAACAAGTGCTCAAGCCCAGTACTTGAGTCGAAGTATAAGATACTCCTACAAGTGCAAGTTGCTCAGTCAAATTCGAACTTGAGTTAAAGCACTGGTAGTACTTGCTTTTAAAAAATAGTATTCAAAAGTACAAATTACAAAGTACATTTTCTTTTCAATATCAATGCATTGCTGTATTGAAATAAATACATTAAAAACGTTAAAAAAAAGTAAATAAAAAAATCTTCAACCGCTTTGAAGCGTTGAGAGATTGTAGATCTGCTATTTTCAGTATTTCTGAAACAGGGCTTAAGTGGTTAACATATTTTGGGTTCCCGGGGGGTCCCTTCCTAGAAATGTCTTGGAGTCAAAAGTACAATATTTGTCTTGTGTGAAATGTGTGAAAGTCATCAGCTTCCAAAAAAACTAAACAAATACTCAAGTATCAAGTACAGATACTCAAAAACGTGTACTCAAATACAGTACTCAAGTAAATGTACTTCGATACTGTCCACCACTGGTGTGCACAAGTATGTATGTGTACATGTGTGTATGACCGTAAGAGGGAGAGAGAGAGAGTGTGCATGTGTGTGTGTGTGTGTGTGTGCGTGCGTGCATGCGTGTGTGCGTGTGAAAGAGTGCATGTGTCCATGTGCGCGCGTATGTTGGTCCACTCGTCCAGTTCAGAAGCTCTCTACAAAGCTGCCGGGGAAGAGGCCTGTGCGTCCAGTCCTCTGCAAGGTACCCTTGTACCAGCCGTCCTCTCTCTTCTTATGCACAAACACCACGTCGCCCTCCCGCAGCTCGATCTCTGCCTCGCTCTGAGGGGGGTAGGGCACCACCGCACGATACCTGGCCCAGAGAGAGAGAGAGAGAGAGAGAGAGAGAGAGAGAGATAACAACATCAATCATGATTCATGACATTACTATGTTTTTTTTTGTTAGTTATTTTAACCCATTGAGACCTGAAGCCGATTCCACATGTCTCCTAAATCCCAACAGTTTTCTGAAAAATGTATGTTTCTATATCAGTGGTGCTCAATCTTTTTCATGTCAAGGACCCCCAAAATTATATGTATTTGGCCGCGGACCCCCATCAAAATATTTTGTTCCAGGGACCCCCCAGAAGCAAAGATTTGAGTTAAACATATTCGCTTTAAATATGTATATATATTCAAAGATTTGCACACATTTTCACGATTTTTCAAAAATAGCAGATCTACAAGCTCGTAGCGCGGCACTCGGTGCCGCGCTATGAGCTTGTATATCTGCTATTTTTGAATAGCCCAGAGTGTAAAATAATGCTTTTTAGCTCAAATCTAAAAATGACACAGTTTCAGGTCTTAATATTAACCTGAGGCCGATTCTACAAATGCTATCTAATTCAGTAGTTCTCACACTTTCAAGATTTTTTCAAAACTGTTAAAAAATATCAGATGTGCAAGCTCACAGCACGGCATGAAGTGAACTATCAACACATGAAATGTAAATGCTATTTCCTTTTAGTGCAACAGCTACTTTATTCAATTATTATATGCTTTTTCTCAAGGCTAAGAGTGAAAAAGAAAAAAAAAGAAAGTTGTAATAAGTGCAATCAACCAATGTTTCGACAAGTGTCTTCATCAGATAACTTTCAACCTAGCATCTCTCTATTATGGGCATGTTATTATAGGAGAAAAACATTTATTTTCACAAACTATTTCTAAATGTTTCTAAAATAGCAGCTGTACAAGCTCACAACGCCTTGCAATGAGACACTTGTGAGCTTGCAGATCAGCTATTTTCATGTGACACTGCCGTAAAGCAAAACTGTGATGAAGACACATGTTAGTTGATTACAGTTGAGAAAAAGTCTTGTTGAAAACTTTTTCCTATCAACCATGTACCCAAGACCGCTCCTTCTAATTGGTTTGACAGTTCTGTGAGTGAGGCATTGATCTTAGTTGGCCAACATATTGATATTTTACTCTTTCTTCTGTGGAAAGTTGCAAAATGTTTGTTCATTGTTGTGTATATATATATACTATTTTCTTTGATGTGTGCATTCATGTAAGACCAAAGACAACCAACTACTTGGGCATTGAAACAGAGAGACAAAATAGTTCCTGTGTATTGCTGCTATAGAAGTGGATTGCATAATGCATAATGCATATCATTTTTGCGACATCAATATATATATACATCAATAACACTGCAGTAAAACTTTCAAACTGTCACTAAACTGCTAACTCTTAACTCTTAACACTCAAGAGTAACGTTTTTGCTGGATACACATTCTAAATCTAAACCCGAATCATAACCCTTGATGCAGCTACCGCTGTTTACCTTGTTATAGTTGCATGCTGTCTAGACAAGCTGCCAACCCCCCCTCCAGAGGAATTTCATTAGCCTCGGCTTGAACCGAGAGTTCTAGTGCCACATGGTCTAAATCAGTGGTTCTCAAAGGGGCAAAATGTGTTAATATAGCATCACAATACTTTTTACCACTTTAACCTTTTATACTTTGGCTGAGCATTTGTGCAAACCTTTGAATATATATTTTTTAAGCGAACATTTGTAAATCTTTGCTTCTGGCGGTCCCTGGAACAACATATTTTGAGATGGGAGTCCGCGGCCAAATACATATCATTTTGGGGGTCCTTGACATGAAAAAGTTTGAGAACCACATGGTCTAAATGCTGCTTCACAGGCCTTAATTCCCACCCTGCCAAGAAATGTTTCTCCAGGAAATACTGCTATAACCCACGGACAGGATGATAGCATGAAAGAGCATACATCACTCAATGATATGAGTAAACACAACTCCAACAAGGCTCTTGGTCCCGGCTGGAGACACATCCATCCGCAGATGTTTCATTTTGTTCCCTTCACTTGACAAAAGACAGCATGAAATTGATGTATGTGTGTTTGGCTCTCCCAGAATGAGAGCATGAGTCGACGAATTTGACAGTAGAAATAACAGAACAAAACAGAGGCCAGACATATCGTTGCTGTCGGGGCCAGTGATGGAAAGAAACTAAGTACATTTACTTAAGTACTGTCCTTAAGTACAATTTTGAGGTCAATTTCCAATACTTTTACTTCTACTCCACTACATCTCAGAGGCAAATATTGTACTTTTACTCCGCTACAATTATTTGAAAACTTTAGTTAATAGTTACTTTGCAGCTATAAATTATTACATTATAAAACATACATTAACCACTTTAGCCCTATTTTACACCTAGGCTATTTAAAAATAGCCGATCTACAAGCTCACAACGTGTCGCATTGTGAGCTTGTACATCTGCTATATTCAAACATTTTAGTAATTTTACTTTTGGTACTTTAAGTACATTTTGATGCCAATACTTTTGTACTATTACTCAAGTCAATTTTGAATTCCGGACTTTTAATTGTAACAGAGTACTTCTGCAATGCAGTATTGATACTTTTACTTAAGTAAAACATTTGAGTACTTTTCCCACCACTGATCATACTACAGCGTCACACAATAGCATCAAAAGTCTGCAATCTTGCAGACCTGCTACTTGTGCAATTTTTCAATTTGAATCCTGATAAGTAACAGTTTTGGACATATGAGGTTTATACCCGAAGATATATTCCAAGTGCCAGATGCGTATATTCCGTGATGACAAGTGGCTAGGCATGTCACGATTCACTCAACTCACGATATGATTCAAATCACAATACTAGGTCCACGATACGACTTTTCACGATTTTTTAAACACAAAATGAGTTTCCAGACAAATGACCGAAACATTTTACAATACTGTGTTTTCTCTTATCCTCTTTTCAGTACAGTAGCAAATGACTGAATACTATTTGTTTTAACCCTTTAAGACCTGAAGCCGATTCTACATGTCTCCTAAATCTCAACAGTTTTCTGAAAAACGTTTGTTTCTATATCAGTGGTGCTCAATCTTTTTCATGTCAAGGACCCCAAAATTATATGTATTTGGCCGCGGACCCCCATCAAAATATTTTGTTCCAGGGACCCCCCAGAAGCAAAGATTTGAGTTAAAAATGTTCGCTTTAAAAATATATATATATTTCAAAGATTTGCACACATTTTCACGATTTTTCAAAAATAGCAGATCTACAAGCTCGTAGCGCGGCACTCGGTGCCGCGCTATGAGCTTGTATATCTGCTATTTTTGAATAGCCCAAAGTGTAAAATAATGCTTTATTAGCTCAAATCTAAAAATGACACAGTTCCAGGTCTTAATGGGTTAATCAATTCTCTTACAAAGATCCTGTATTTTCTTATTTTTTTCCCCTGCTGTTTGCATCGCGATACATTTTTTATCAAATCGATTTAAATTGTCACCAGTTTTGAATGGATTTCAATCAGTCAGGGCTGACATGCGTCCCTTCCTCACAGCTCAGCGGAATTCAAAAGTTTGCGAGTGGCAATCTTCCTTTATTCTTGGGCCTGACATTTGCATGGACTTGCGTGTAGACAGATGATCAAAGAAATGTAAATGAGTGTGACATTTAAGCTAACTGGGGGCCGCAAGGTCATATTTACTAACACAGGGTGTTAACCATTTAAGCCCTATTTTATATTGCGTCGTACGGCGGTGTCGCCCCCTAAATAGTCGATCCACAAGCTCACAACGTGTCTTGTAGATCGGCTGTTTATGGCGAGGAGATTTGATGTAGTGTGAAATACTAATGGACTTAGAGTATAGACCTCTGAGGTACTCCGGTCAACTAAGTCTATAGGCTTGAAGTGGTTAAAAGAGAAAACAAGCTCTAGTGAAAACTGAAAACATGAAAGGTTTACACACAATCTTCTTTTTCTCTCTCTTTCTTATTCTCTCCATCTCTTGTGCCATCCCAATCTCTCCCCTTTTCTCTCTCCCTCCCTCCCTCTCTCTTTCTCTCATAGAAGATGGAGGAGTATCCATGGTTAGTTGTGATAAACAGATCTCCTGGTTCACTCTCCTCCCTGGCCAACTCTCTATTGTTAACTGCTACCTCTCCAAGATATTCACCTCTCTCACACTCACTCACACACACACACACACACACACACACACACACACACACACACACACACACACACACACACACACACACACACACACACACACACACACACACACACACACACACACACACACACACACACACACACACACACACACACACACTAATTACGTCTCGCAAGTTTGCACGGTATGTGTGTGTCTATTATGTGCATGCGTGTGTTTATTGATCTCTGAGGGACGTGACTAGTGTGTGTGTGTGTGTGTGTGTGTGTGTGCGTAATTACAGGGAGCAGACCTTGGGTCCTCAAGCCCGGCGGCACAAAGCATTAGATACTGATACTGTGTGTGTGTGTGTGTGTGTGTGTGTGTGTGTGTCTGTCATAGCAGCCTCTCACTGAGATAAAAGGCCGATCTATATATCATTTCCAGCTATATAAAGTGATGTTCTTGGTCAGCAATGAAGGACAGGCTCCCTAAAGCATCGCTTTGGCTCATTGCCTATTGTGTAGAGCTCTATTAACTCTGAGAAAGCGTGGCCGGACGCACGCACACACACACACACACACACACACACACACACACACACACACACACACACACACACACACACACACACACACACACACACACACACACGCATACTTACACAATAGGCAGAACAGATAATCACAGATGGCGTACAATGCGCGACACAGCTTATCTTTTAACCACATGAGCCCTAGCGTCCCTATTCCTTTCTTTATTTTCATAGATCTTCTCTACAGAGAGAAGTCCCACAGTTTCAGCCTCACCCTGCTGATGGCTGCTCAGATAGTCATGATGAGCACTCGGGCCGTCGCTGTTAGATGGTTATAGTGTCCTGCTCAGGGACACTTTGTCACGTACGGAGGCAAACCGGTGACCTTCTGAGAACCAGACCGCCTCTCTACCCACTAGGCTACGCCCGCCCCCATTCGGCAAAAGCAGCAGATCTACAAGATGACAACATCTTGTAGAGCGGCTATCTTCAGTGAAGATATTTTAGCGTAGAGCGAAAACAGGAGGTTTCTTGGGAATCCGGTCAACTAAGTATATGGTTTAAGTGGTTAACCTCTTGAACCCCAGCATCCCTATTCTGGGAGGAACATTAGCCAAAAGATAGCAGATCTTCAAGCTCACACGATGCGTCATGTTGTGTCGCGTTGTGAGCTTATATATCTGCTATTTTTGGTGACGAGATTTGGTGTAGAGTGAAAAAAAAAAGAGTACAGTTGAAACTCATGTCCGTTTTAACGCCGCGCTGAGAGCTTGTACATCTGCTATTTTAGAATTTTCTTTGAAAAACTATAGAATATTTTCTCTTGAATATTTTCTTCTTTTTACAAATCTTTTGGGGGTCCATGGCACAAAACCTTTTCAGATGGGGGTCCGTGGCCTTATACATATCAATTTGGGGGTCATTGGCACGAAAAAAATTTAGAACCACTGATATAGAGGGTTGAAGTGGTTAAAGGGATAGTTCACCCAAAAAAGTCATCAAATTATTGGCTTCGGAATGCGACAAAAAAAAAAGAAATCCATGAATTGAAGTCTCCATGCGGTGACTAATCGATAGATAAAAAGTAATTTTGGGGGTGAACTATCCCTCGGCATCCGTCCGCCCCCTCCAACCCACCTCTCCCTGGACAGGGGCTTGGTCTCGGGCCGCAGGGCCAGCAGTGCGTTGCAGGGGCGCGTGGCGGGCGGCGACAGGGGGAAGTTGGTGTCCAGCGAGCCCGACTTCCTGTGCAGGGGCTCCAGGCCCACGGCGCCCGCCATGTCGCCCTCGATGGGACAGGAGCCCGCCCGCCCCTGAGCCTCCACCAGGGGGCAGGAGCCGGAGCGAGCGTGGTGGTGGTGGTGGTGGTGCGGGTGGTGCTTGGGGTCCGCCGCTCGGGACTCGTGGGTCGGGGGCGACGACGGGGGCGACCGGGACTTTTTCTTGGCGGCGGCGCCCGACAGGAGCTTCAGCAGACCGCCCGCCTTCTTCTCTTTCTGCACCACAGAGAGAGAGAGAGAGAGAGAGAGAGAGAGAGAGAGAGAGAGAGAGAGAGAGGGAGAGGGAGAGGGAGAGAGAGAGAGAGAGAGAGAGAGAGAGAGGGGGGAGGGGGGCGGAGAAGGAGGCAAAGATAAGAGAGAATAATCACTTTCTGTTGTCTTTCATTTGGAAGGCTTAATCTGTCCCCTAACTGAGAGTGTCTGTATGGCTGTAAGCACGTGTGTGTGTGTGTGTGTGTGTGTGTGTGTGTGTGTGTGTGTGTGTGTGTGTGTGTGTGTGCGTGCGCGTGCGTGCGTGCGTGATGTGTGTGCGCACATGCTTGCCTGCATGCATGCATGTCTGGCTGATAAATGAGGGCCAATGGCTGAATAGTAAGCTGAATGTGAGCCGATGAGGTCCAGAGATAAGCCTGTGGCTGCAGGGAGACTATAGCAGCAGGTAGGTTAAAGGGGCTGGACAGTGTAGTTCTCCACAATCAGCCACTAGAGGGGAGTATACGCCCAGAGTTTAATTACAAGGCGTTTTATTATCTGTTCTGTGCATGTCTCTCGCTCTGTTCCAGGTCTTTAGAGCTTGTGCTATTTTGTATCATTGGTGTGGAGGTTTGTGAGGCAGTCGTGCGTGTTCCGTGTGTGTGTGTGTGTGTGTGTGTGTGTGTGTGTGTGTGTGTGTGTGTGTGTGTGTGTGTGTGTGTGTGTGTGTGTGTGTGTGTGTGTGTGTGTGTGTGTGTGTGTGTGTGTGTGTGTGTGTGTGTGCATGCGCAAGTTGGTAGAAGGTGAGGGGTGGAGTCAGAGGCAATTATCAGCATGCACCAAAGAGGTGTCTGGCTGACAACACGATTAAACACATTGCACGCACACATACACACACACACACACACACACACACACACACACACACGTTTTCACTCTCTCTCATACTCTCACATCCACAAGCAAGTGCAACACAACCCCCCCACCTCTCTTCACCCAACCTCTCCAACACCCAATTACAACACCCACCTATACACCCACGCCACAAACGACGCTCAGTTAAAGCCCACCTGTCTAAACACAGAGAGCCGCTTAGGCCAGTCAAACTGCTGGCCGTGGAGCTCTGAAGAGGACAGAGTCATCGAGAAACAACTCAGTATGTCCCACACGCTGTGCGTCACGGTGTGAGCGAGCTGATGGAGCTCCCCCAGTCCCCCAGGCAAAGTGTCAGGGAGCGTGACAGTGCAGTGAGCGCACGTTAGCCTAAGGCAGTGGTTCGACACTTCACGGACCCCGTAACGACTGGGAGTATACAAACGGTGATGCGATGCGAGAGTGCCGTCTAGCCCATTGGTTCTCAAAGTGGGGTCCGGGGACCCCCAGGGGTCCTTGAGGGGGTTCCAGGGGGTCCCCAGCTAAATGATGGATATTTAGGAACCACATGGACATTTATGGGTCTGTAACGGGTCCATTTGGTTACATTTGTACACTCTCAAAAATCAATTAACATTGATTTTACAATAAAAAAATTGGGGTCTCAGCGATAGAAATTCCATTAAATGGGGGTCCGTAGCCTAATGCATGTCAAACTGGGGGTCCTTGAAATTAAAATGGTTGAGAATCACTGCTAGAGCTGTACAAATCTTCTCTTATGGGGGTCCGTGGCATATCTTTTCAAATGGGGGTCCGCAGGCTGATAAGTGTCAAGTTGGGGGTCCTTGACATGAAAACGTTTGAGAACCACCAACTCGCGGGACTCCTGAATTGTTGCCGCTCCACACCCTCCTGCCCGGCAACAGGGTCTTGGGCTCTGCGGTGTTGTTAGCTCCGCTGGGTTAGCTCCCACAGTGTCCGTTTGCTTTTCTACCAGTTCCGGGTGCCTGACGCAGCGCCCAGCCAGCCTCATCCTTCTCTCTCTCTCTCTGACCTTGTCTGTGACCCGTGGTATAGGTCCCCGTGGAGGTCCACGTTTCTGATGTGGTCCTCCCATGTGACACCTAGTGCTATTCGTAGCATTCTTGTGTAGACGCCATCCAGGGCACTTTCCTGCTGTGCTGCGAGTGTCCATGTCTCCCCAATGGGATGTGCTGAGCTAGTGGAGCTCTATTTTAATGATGTCACATGCACACACACGCATGTGCACATAGCCGCTCAGCTCAGTGCTAGTTTTATATAAAAGCCCTTTAGACTCACCCACACATAAGTAGGCTACTTAAAATAATCAGACAACTTGTCTTTACTTGAATTACCTTATCAAAAAAAGATAGAAGATTACAACATCACTTACATTGCTTTCAAAACTGTGGTTTTAAAACAATCATATGAACAGTCATAAGAACTTCCAACAACGGACAGGGATAACCTTGTTAGTGTCTGGTGCAGCTCTCGCTCTTGGGTCCTCAACTAAGCATGGGATCTCAGCCAAGTTATCACATAATCTGTAGGGTCCCAGTCATCTATAGGTGGCCAATGTAACTTGATGAACATCGAGGCTCTTACCCGTTTAACCAGTAACTTTGTACGGATTGGGGTGATGATTAAATTCATCTGGCTGAATCCCCTTTCGCACTCTGCAGTGTTATGCAAAGCAGCCAGGTAGAGGGCTATTGTTCTAGGTGTTAACGGCGCGTTGACGGCTCTCTCGCGGGTGTGGGGCGCGTGCGTGCAGCTTCAAAGCTAGTGGAGCTGAGCTCCACTAGCCTCCACCGGCAGCCCACCCCTGCATGCGTCCCCATACAGCAGCACTGACTCCACTGTAGCTACAGTACGAACAGCCGCCTCTTGAGGTCTTCTCCCATGTCAGATTTCCACACTCTTCTCATCCCATGCAGGGCATTCCTGCCCTCCGGACCTTCAAATCCTGTTCTGTTGAAGCAGTCCAGGCCCCGAGAGGCCGAGACTACCTCAAGCACTGTCCCAAAGTTACAGACCTGTAAGTGTCTATTTAGAACCCCCCCAAGGAACCCTACGGTCTAATGCTTATATGCTGTGTTGTGGGCCGAAAATAGCAGGTCGAAAAGCCCAAAACGCCTTGCGGAAGTGTGAATCAGGCTTAAAATGATTTGTCGCTTTGGTACTTTTGATCTGAAGTAGGGTTAACAATGCATCTGCCAAACAACTATTTGTTTTTGCCAGACAAAACGAACTAAAATGCAATACACTGCGTCTTCAAAGAACTGGATTTTCACCACTCTGGCACATTATACCATCTGGGATCGGATCTCTAGGCTTTCCTTTGTTTGCTTGTTTTTGAGTGTTATTTGTTTTTCCTCCTTTTGTAACTCTTCCTAAACATAGTCTTGCGATGCCAGACAAACGGAGATCTCCGCCTAACGATACATCTGGGGACTTCTAGATCCAAGGTGTGGTTTGTGCTGGTGTTATAACTATTGCTTAACTTTGTGGTGTGTGTCCATTTGTAACATCCACTATACTATAAGCCCTAATACCTATAGCCTATAACCAATAATGAAAGCCAATAATTAAAGTAGCTATTCTTCTTGATAATAAACACAATTTGTAAAGTGATATACTGTAGTTATAGCAGTGACTGAAACAACAGGCTGAAAAACTAAGCCAAGTGACAGCTGTATAAGTGAATGCACACATGCAAGTCCGCTCAACTGGTTGTGGCCCTCATCAAGTCACCTTCCGTGTAATGTGGCCCTCACCCCGAAACGAGTTTGACACCCCTGCGCGTATACATCTGTATACTTCATATTTTTTGACGATGTCAAATTGTTCTGCACCAGACAGGATAATTGTATAGGGTGTATACAGTACGTCTGTATACTTTTATGAATATTTTATTTGAGGGTGTCTTTCTTGTGATGTTACTCTTCTGTACCTGTATACTGTACTCTATGCCCTGTATCTGTAACTTTTACTGTTGTGCTGTCACTGGCACCTGAGTTTCCACCGAGGGATCAATAAAGGTATCTATCGAGTTGCTAGAACGGCGGAGAGAACGGCCGCTAAACAAACGTACGGCTACAATCAATCTAGCCTTGTTCCCAGCCTTACTCATCTGCAAAGACAAAAGCCTGGTCACGACCTAAAGCAGAGAGTGTCTATAGGGGCTGGACTTCCGTCGTACGTATTTCCCCCGGAAATTATCTTTTTCGACCAATCACAATACTCGTGTCATTCACAGAGAATGTAAACAGATTTGTAAAGCGGCAACGTCATTTCCTTGTTTAATTCCGGTACTTCTGTTTAGACATTCAACCAGCAAGGTCTTGCCCAGCGTGCAATCAATCATGTCACTGCCCCAATATGAAGGACCGCCCTAGTCACTGATTGGTTCTGCAATGCACGTTCTTTTCTTTCACTCTTTAATTGCTTCCACCCAGTTTTAACCTCCTCGGGCTCTATAGCCGAGGGAAGAGCATGACTTGTGAGTCTATATCCTAAACACTGTTGGATTAAGTAGGTTAACGGGGGCTAAGTGTGTGAAGGTTTTCTCGTACACCCCGGCTGTTTAAAAATAGCTCTTGGGAAGCTGCAGTTGCTAATGGGACGGTGGTGACGGAGCCTTCGTCGTCTTCTGTTTCATAGTCAATGAAGTCTTTGTCAGCCGAGCCATGTAGTTAGATTAGCTGGAGCAGCCAGTGGAGCCAGCGGTGAAACAAATTGTCACTGTCGGGCAGAAACCTCTTATCTCCATATTCTAACTTAGTGTGTTTTTTTTCATAAATTAACTTGATCACACTACAGCGTCACACAAAAGCATCAAAAGTAGCAGATCCACAAGCTCGAAACGCGGCTCGAAACACGGCGCGAAGCAATGCGGTTTGAGCTTGTAGATCTGCTACTTTAGCTTTTTTTTCTTTTTTTTTCCTGAAAAGTAACAGTTTTGGACATATGAGGTTTTCACCCGACATTGACGAAATAGAGTTGAGACAGTTGCCAGCCAAGCCATCCATCACTGTCAGCCCTCCACTGATTCTAACGTACAGACAGAGAGAGATACAGGCTGATCTGACGACGACGACGACGACGACAACACACACACACACACACACACACACACACACACACACACACACACACACACACACACACACACACACACACACACACACACACACACACACACACACACACACACACACACACACACACACACACACACACACACACACACACACACACACACACACACACACACACAAACTGGGTTATGTGTGTGTTTGTACCACACTACTGGTATACCACAAATCCAGAGCGTGAATTTAACTCTGAGAGATAGTTAGGTTTGTAACACTCTCAGAGTCACAAAACGGATAAACGAACGTGTAGTGCAGGCCACTAAGTCCATTTTTATGTTACAATAGTTCACTTTGTGATACAAGCGCCAAATTTGGCATGAACAATGCCTAGGACCTACTTTTGCAGAAAAGCCCGTTAGCCACGCAAAAAAAAACAATATGGCTGCCATTTTCCAAAATGGCTGCTGGCGAAAGACATTTTATGTGTATTTTGACCTGGATTGTGATTGGATTTAGATTATTTTGGTATTAACATATAGTTTGGACTCCCCCCGCCCCCTCCCCCGTTAGCTACGCGAAAAAAAAACAATTTGGCTGCCATTTTCCAAAATGGCTTCAGGCAAAAGGCATTTTATGTGTATTTTGACCTGGATTGTGATTGGATTATCCAATTTTGATTATTTTGGCATCAGAATATAGTTTTGACTCCCCCCCGCCCCCTCCCCCCGTTAGCCACGCAAAAGAAAACAATATGGCTACCTTTTTCCAAAATGGCTGCTGGGGAAAGACATTTTATGTGTATTTTGACCTGGATTGTGATTGGATTTTGATTATTTTGGTATCAACATATGAGCCCCCCCCCCCCCCCCATGTCTGGATCACAAATTGTTGTAATCGTCACATTTGCAGGCACTCAGCTGTGTGCACTGAACGCCAAAGCGGTAGCACTTGCATCTACCACGACGTTAAGTCTTGCACCGGCTTTTGTCAGTTGTTCACAGATCTGGGCAATTGGTAGAGTGTCATCCACGCTACTTGCCAAATGTCATCTTCTGCTCGCCATCCCCAGCTGGCAGGGCTCTCTGTATGACATTTGACATACAGTTACCTGGCTTCAGACAGGGGCAACTTGATAAGTGGCATGCTTCACATGATAGAGATGCCCTCATCATAGGACCTCTGCTTCCATGCAAACAGGTACAATCTTGCATCATCAACCCCATCACCAGCGCTGTTCTTTTCATGCACTGTTACTGGTGGATATTGACTGAGCTTCTGGAAGACATGAGACACTTCAGGCCACACTTGCCGGGTTTGCCATGCTGTCTTTTTGCCTTTTCCCACGAAAGGTTGACACGACATCACATCCAGTGAAAGTGTGAAAGAAAAGGATGCCAATGGATTTTTTAGGGCCTAAATTCTTCACTAAATCGTGAACTGGTAACCAACAACAATACAATACAGTACAGTACAGTACAGTGCTGTTCAATAACAATACAGTACAGCACAGTACAGTACTGTGCTGTACAATAGCAAAACAGTACAGTACTGTGCTGTACAATAACAGAACAGTAGAGTAAAGTACAGTGCTGTACAATAACAGTACAGTACTGTTTTGTAATATGTTCGTTTGTCCTGTTTTAAGCGGTTACTTAGTTTTTACTTTACTGTTGTGTTCGTTTTATTTTGTTGTAACGTTTCCTGTCTTGTCTCATTACCTTGTGATTAGTTTTATTTCTCCACCTGTGTCCCGTTAGTCCCTTAGCTCAGTGGTGCGCATTCTGCGCAACCTTTTTACAGTACACCCTCAGAAAACCTTGGATTATCCAATCACAATCCAGGTCAAAAACCACATAAAATGTCTTTCGCCGGCAGCTATTTGGGAAAATGGCAGTCATATATATATTTTTTTGCATGGCTAACGGGGGGAGGGGGTGGGGGGGAGTCAAAACTATATCCTGATGCCAAAATAATCAAAATTGGATAATCCAATCACAATCCAGGTCAAAAACCACATAGCATGTCTTTCGCCGGCAGCCATTTTGGAAAATGGCAGCCATATTGGGTTTTTTTGGGTGGCTAACGGGCTTTTGTGAAAAAGTAGGTCCAGAAGAAACTTTGTGGAAAATTTGGCGCTTGTATCACAAAGTGAAGTATCGTGGCACTAACAGCCCCTACTAGTGGAGGATTATAAGGTGCAGCTGTCTCTGCGTGCATGACAGTTTATACAGTGGCCTTTGGAATACACAAGTTGGCTGGCTTGCACACACACACACACACACACACACACACACACACACACACACACACACACACACACACACACACACACACACATAAACACACGCGTCGCGCACGGCCGAAGCACACGCCCACAGACACTGGGGTGTGAAATCTAGATGGCATTTCAACCATCTTGGCAGACGCAACACAGAGAAATCTATGGATTCTGGACGGTCTCATTCGCGTGTCACACGGGTCCGCGGCCAAATCCATGCAGCCTCATTAAAAATGCATCAGATGAGACCTTTCCTTTCACATCCCTCCTGAGACACATAACTTCCACATAGTTGTGCATTTCGTCAGAGCAGCCCCCATTAATCTCCTCACTTTCTACAGTTACTTTCCACTGCAAACTAAACACAAAAACACACACAGTTTAAAAGTAAGGAACAACTTTTGGTAACACTTTCTATAAAGCCTGTGTCTATGATGCAATATAGACACACTTTAATGATGCATTATAATCTGCTTATAACACTGTATAGTTATGGTTATAAGCACTCATAAATATTCATAAATACTTCATGAGAATAATCATTACGAAGCATTACCATTTTGCATGGATCAGTGTAGTTGTAATAAATAATCATTTATTATTGCAATATTACCACTGTTTGAATTATAGCGTGATTAAGTCACCATAAGTGGTTGTTCTTGCATAGATTTAATGCTACTTTCTTTTCACTTAACTGCTTTAATGTGTTATGAGTAATGCTATAAAATCATTATGAGTGCTTATATAATTTGAATTATAGTGTTAAAAGTAGTATTATTGCATTTATACTTGACCTCATAAGTCATTATAAAATGCTTTATAATATATTATGATTATTGTTCTATCTATATAGTATTTACGAGTGCTTATGATAATAATACAGTGCTGTAAGCATACTGTAATGCATAATAAAAATGTTTATAATGCATTGTAGTGGGTTTCATAGAAAGTGTTTGTTTGTGTAAAGACGAATCCACAGACGCGCTGCCTGTAGCTGCCTGTAGGCGGCCATTTCTGCAGTGTCGCGGTGTAGGAGCGTTGACACCGCAGCTATGGCTGCCTACAGGCAGCGCGTCTGTGGATTCGTGTATACAGAATCCGCCACTCACCTTCTCTTTGGGGGCGCACTGGGAGGGGCCGGGCGACGGCGGGTGGGAGGTCTCCCCGTTGAGCAGCGCCGCCGAGGTGTTGGGCGGGGTGAGGCAGGAGAGGGGGGAGGCGAGGGTGAGGAGGGGCCGCGAGGCGGGCGACGAGAGCGGCGAGGGCCCCAGGGAGGAGGAGCCCGGGCACACCATGGAGAGCGGGCGGCCCGATTGGCCGGGGGAGCGCGAGGGGGAGGAGCAGCTCTGGGGTCGCAGCGGCGAGACGGCCACGGTGGGACGCTCCGGGCTGCCGGCGGGGGGGCTGTGGACTGGTGGAGACGGACACACACACACACACACACACACACACATGTTTGTACAACTATACTGGTGACAACATCAACATTTTAGGACAATGAATATTGTTTGAATTTGAATTTGTAGCCTTAACCCTAAAGCCGAAAATAGCCGATCTACAAGCTCACAAAGAGTCATGCTGCGACGCTTTGTGAGCTTGTAGATCGGCTAGTTTCGGTGTAGGACACCGAACATAAATCAGGCATAATTCCAGAATTGTCCTCATAATGTTTATTTCTCAAATTCTACCATACTTGTGTGGACATTTGGCCCCCGCAAGTACGGTACGATACGCAAGCACACACACACACACACACACACACACACACACACACACACACACACACACACACACACACACACACACACACACACACACACACACACACACACACACACACACACTCCATGTCAGGGTTCGCAGCCACCTGTTTGGGCACAGTGACAGTGCAACACACACGCACACGCACGCACACCAATTTGTAAGTAGGCATTTTGGTCATGTGACTAAACAGTCCAACTAGCAGAACTACTGCACTCATACTCTACTAGTCTGTAATGGAGACCAGCTGTGTGTGTGTGTGTGTGTGTGTGTGTGTGTGTGTGTGTGTGTGTGTGTGTGTGTGTGTGTGTGTGTGTGTGTGTGTGTGTGTGTGTGTGTGTGTGTGTGTGTGTGTGTGTGT
>NC_139954.1:37920858-37940858 GCF_963454915.1 Gymnoscopelus microlampas | reverse complement strand
TGAGGGTGTGATGGAGTAGCCTCTATATAGACTATATCACTGCGTGGATATGAGTGTGGTGCTTCTATGACAACGTTTTTTTTTCCAAGGGGCTGGATCAAAAGAATGGCTCTGGACGCAATTGGTTAGACCTACAACCAACTACCAATTACAGTCTCCCATATTTGAATACTGGGCCCTGATTGGTCACCCCAGACTTCGGGAGCAGGAAGTGGATTCACAACGGAGCGGGGCCAGACCCAAATCGCAGAGGGCAATTTCTTTTTTGCACTGGCAGATTCTTCTGGTCCCAGGCTAGTGATGGAGTGTAGCGGGAAAGAGAAAGATACTGTGAGTGTGACAGAGATAGAGAATAGAGTAAGAGAGAGAAGTATAAAAGGGAGAGAGATACAGTAGAGGATGAAGGACATTGAGAGGAAGAGCCAGAGAGGGAGAGAGAAGGAGAGAGAGAGAGAGAGAGAGAGAGAGAGAGAGAGAGAGAGAGAGAGAGAGAGAGAGAGAGAGAGAGAGAGAGAGAGAGAGAGAGAGAGAGAGGCCCGACAAAGAAAGCAGGAAAAAGAAAGTTAACCCATTCAATCCGGGAATGCATCGGTGTCATTTTAAGATTTCTTTGGCTATTAAAAAAAAAAATGACACAGATGTGTTCCCGGTCTTAATGGGTTAAATAAGGCAGGAGGTGGGCAGGGAGAAACACATGCGCGTGCACACACACACACACACACACACACACACACACACATACACGCACGCACTCGCACGCACACAGAGTGACAGAGAGCGAGAGGTATTAAGTAAAGATCACAGAGTGTGAGTGACACAGAGGAAGGAGCAGTCAAACAGTGGCAGAGAGAGAGAAAGCCAATGCTGCTGGTGGTTGCAGCGGCGGCGGACCATCTCCACCTCCCAGTCACATGCTGTTAGACCTGATGACAGATAACCTTCACATCGTCATCTGTCATCTGCGATGCTCCCCACAGATAAATCACCGCACATCACTCACTCTAGGACCCCTTTCCAGATCTCTACTCTACAGGATCCTTCCAACCGTGGGCGAGGGGGGAAATGTTGAGCAATTATAGAGCTGCAACCATCGATTATTTTACCACTGATTATTCCATCAATTACTTTTTCCATTATTCGAAGCACTTTTTTTTTGCAAATCCCAGAATCAACATGAAAAAAAAAGTAAATAGATTTTTATAATCGACTAAATGATTAGACTGATTAATCACTTAAGCCCTATTTTATTCCACATTTACTGTGTAGCACAAAAATATCGATACTTACTTATTATCTGTTGCACCCCTATATGAGATTACTAATCATCAGGAAAAGTTTAGGAAAAAATGTAGGAAAAGGAAAGGGAGACCTCTGTTAAGCAATTAAGACCGGGAACGCATCTGTGTCATTTTAGATTTTAGCTATAACCATTACTTTATACTTTGGCTATTCAAAAATAGCCAATCTACAAGCTCACAACATGTCGCATCCATAGACCGTAAGAAATGATGGACAGCGTCACACCCTTGGTTACTACAGACCGTAAATGAAGCCTTTTTTGCAGCAATTTCAAATCCGCCATCTTTCTATATCCGGTTGACATCCGGTCCGAAATGCTATTAGCTGAAACCGCAGTGTGGGTGGGTCTTCACTCGGTAGAACCAGTAGAAACCCTAGAAACATACCCTACTTTATCATTAATTTTCAAATTAATGGGACCATAATTTACCAAAACGCATATCATGGTGATTAAAAGAAGACTTTAAACTAGCGACTGGAAGCATACAGTATTTATGACAATGTTTATTAAGGTAATAAAATCAAGTGTAAAGTTCGGCCAAAAACCCATCCGCTTGAATAGAGCCTAATTGCTTCTGCAACCAGCAGCGGTGAAACAACGAGACTACAGGCCATTCATATGAACTGTCACACTTCCTATATACAGTAGGCTCAATTTACAAGCCGGATGCTAGCCCCTTGGTCGCATCGCTATTATGGCACAAGTCTACAAGCAAGCGGCTGTTTTTGGTGAAGAGATTTGGCTCAGAGGGGAAAAAGCGGTCCAAGTACAGAGCCCAGTCAGGTCCAGTTGACTAAGTCTAGAGGGTTTAAGCGGTTCATGTTTTTCACAATCGTGCCTTGCCTCGCTGCACTGATAACAATCTGTCGTCACTTTCATCAGTTCCAGCGTCCGTTCCGTGGGAGAATGAGTGATGTGAGTAACATGATCTCCTGGTGGGCCGGGTATGAGCGTTATGGGGGGCCCCAGCGGGCCCCGGGGCCATTGTGACGGCTCATCTACTCATGTTACTGTCAGGACAGGACTGCTGAATGGCAGAACAGTGAGCCCCGCGCTATCGACGCCGACGCAGAGGTACTCGCGTTCTCATGGCCGCTCATCGACGTCCCGTCACACGCGTGCAGAGTTATGGCGGTGTACGTGGTGGAAGTGTTTATGTGTTTGTGTGTGTGTGTGTGTGTGTTGGAACTAAGGAAAGGAAGGTAAGAACAAGAATAATCCCCATGTGGAGCGAAATGTACAGTGCAGCCAAAACAACACATACTTGCATGATTATGACTATAAAAAAAGCGCATGCACATACAATTCACACATGCACGCATGCACACCTTAATCCTTTATCTATCCAAGCTCTCTCTTTCCACCTTTGTGTGTGTGCGTGCGTGTGTGTGCGTGCGTGCGTGCGTGCGTGCGTGCGTGCAGTGTCTGTATGTGTGTGATTCAGTCTTTGGCAGCCTCTCATTATCATATTGAGAGATTTCTGAGCTGCACTGCAGACAAAAGGAGAGGGGGAGACATAGCCCGAGAAAGAGAGAGCAGAATAACACAGGGAGGGAGAGAGAGAGAGAGAGAGAGAGAGAGAGAGAGAGAGAGAGAGAGAGAGAGAGAGAGAGAGAGAGAGAGAGAGAGAGAGACAGGGATTGAGAGTCCGCTTGCGTAAAAATAACAAATTGCCTCTCATTTGATTACCCCCTCCCCTCTCTCTGTCTCTCTCTCTCTATCTCTCTCTCGTCTGCTCGTCTTCCTGTTTGGATGTGCTCGTCTCAGCCTTGTTTATACTTAGTCGCATGGCGGTGTGTTGCGTGGCCAAAATAGCTGATCTACAAGCTCACAACCGCACAGCGAGCTTATGCTGTATAAATCAGTTATTTTTGGTGCGCGACACCGTCGTGCAACGTAGAATAACTGAGGCATCAGATTGCGTAACCAGTAAACCACTGGATGTGAGAACCATTCAAATCCAACCCGAGGACACCTGCTGTTTACATCTCTTTCATCTCATCTGCTACCCCTCCTCTCTCTCTCTCTATCTGCCTCCCCCTCTTATGTCTCTCTTTCGCTAATCTCTCTCCCTCTCTTTCTGTCTCATTCTCCTGTGCAGTGGTGGAATAAGTACTCACATTTTCTACTCAAGTAAAAGTATCGATACTGCAATGTAGAAATACTCTGTAAGTAGTAAAGTAAAAGGCCCGTGTTCAAAATGTTGCTTAAGTACAAAAGTATTGGCATCAAAATATACTTAAAGTACCAAAAGTAAAAGTATTAAAATGTTTGAAAATAGCAGATCTACAAGCTCACAACGCGTCGCGATGCGACGCGTTGTGAGCTTGTAGATCGGCTATTTTCAAATAGCCTATATATAAAACAGGGCTAAAGTGGTTAATGTATGTTTTATACTATAATAATTTATATCTGCAAAGTAACTAGTTACTAAAGTTTTCAAATAATTGTAGTGGAGTAAAAGTACAGTGCCTCTACATCTCAAAGTGCCTCTGAGATGTAGTGGAGTAGAAGTGAAAGTATTAAACATTGGAAATACTCCAGTATAGTAAAAGTACCATTTTTTTTTTACTTAGGTACAGTACTTGAGTAAATGTACTTAGTTACTTTACACCACTGCTCCTGTGTCTCTCTCTTTCTCCTCTCTTTTCCTTTCTTTTCCACTGTCTCTCCCTTCTCTTATCTCTCTCTCTCCTCCTCCTCTCTCTCTCTGTTGTCTTTTCTCTTTTCTCCGTCTTGTCTCTCTCCCTCTCAGCAGTACTAAAACGCATCAATCCCAGACATGCTCCATAGAGCAGAATACAGATTGGGGGAACAACGAGTGCTAATGTCCTCGCGGGGCGCTGAGTCTATCGAGAGCTCCAGTGATCGACGGGCCTGATAATGACACTGACGATGATAATTAAATCGGCAAATACGATATTAGTCCGCCGAGGGAAACGACTATTGCTTTTTGCATTCATTTTTTTAAATGCGCCTGTTATGATTGAAAGCGATGATCACAATGGCAACAGCCGAACTAAAGATGATTGTGGCTGCAGGAGTGTGTAGCAACGCCATTTTGGGACCTGGCTGTCTTGTTCTGAAGTTCTTCTTCAAAAAAAGAACTTCAAATTAGTTAGATAAGTTGGTTGAAATGGATATTATACATGAAAATGGATATTCTGTGAAGGATCTTTATATGCATGTGTGTGTGAGTATGTAAGTATATTTGTATGTAGGTACAAGTAGGTGAAATGGAGCTATGTGTGGAGGTATATTACTTGTATTATATTATATCAAGTTTTTTATCTTTTATTTCTTGTATTTTATTTCTCTGTTTTATTATTTATTTATTTTCTGCTATATTTGGAGGCCTGTTCACCGTGCTGTTAGGATTAGGAGTGAATCAATGGAATATCTGTTGGCAAACTGCCATGGCCTTTGAAATCGAGGGGAAAAGGAATGAGAACTTTCTAAAGGACTGATGTTGCTTTAATATAGGATCCCTCTCTTCTGGACTGCATAGCCCGTAACATGAGTGTTAAAAAAAAAACTGAAATGTACTCATTTTATTGTACCGTGATGCCCAAGATGACATGCTTGTTCTAAAAACAAAAAGAATAAAAATAAAGTATACAAAAAAAAAGAACTCTGATAAGTTGCACCAAACTGCTTTACTCTCCTCTGTGGTGCAGAGGGAATCCAAAGCCCCCAAAGTACATGTATTTTTTTTAATTAATTCTAATAAATTCAATGCAGTGGTGGTCCAGTGTGCACGGACATCGGTTAGAACTCTATGCTCTCCTCGCTCACCTGGACACCGGGGTGACGTAGTTCCCCGGGAAGACCCCGGAGGCGGCGGTCCTTAGCGACGTGCCTTTGAACCAGCCGTCCTGGCACTTCTCCGTCACGCGGTACATCTCCCCTTTCCTCAGCTCCAGCTCGTCGGCCTTCTGGGGTTTGTAGGCATACAGCGCCAGGTAGCTGAGCATACAAAAGGCCACAAAGCACACACACGCCACTGTTAGAAGACAATAGCAGGATAAAACACCACACAGCCCGGGCCCCTGTTATGAACTTCCCCCGAGTGGATTTCCCACAAATTGGAGAGCAAAATGTTTGAGCTGACTTCATGTGGAGCTTTTACAGTAGCAGCCTCGGTCCACACAACGGTTATTGACAGCTTTAACAAGCTTTTTAAAAGCTGACTGTCTGGAAGGTCTCGAAAAACCCTGGGAGTCAGAGTTAGATGCACTTCAAAGCACACGCCAATATCCTTGTTGAGTTTCTCACTGTACATGCGAGTAGAGATGTTCCAAAACTAAACCCTGTCTAAATGTGATACGACTGCTAAACATTGTTGTATGGCCCTGGAGCAGGTTAACCCATTAAGACCGGGCACGCATCTGTGTCATTTTAAGATTTCTTTGGCTATTTTTTGGAAAATCGTGGAAACTTTGTGCAAATCTTTGTGCTTCAGGGGGTCCCTGGAACAACATATTTTGAGATGGGAGTCCGTGGCCAAATACATGTCATTTTGGGTGGTCCTTGACATGTAAAAGTTTGAGAACCACTCATACAGCAACATACGTTTTTTAGAAAACTGTTAGGATTTAGAAGACATTTGTAGAATCCCCAGAAGCAAACATTTTAGTTACAAATGTTTGATTTAAAAAAAATATATATATATTCAAAGATTTGCACACATTTTCACGATAAAAAAAAAGAAGCAGATCTACAAGTTCATACAGTGTAGCACTTGTATATCTGCTATTTTTGAATAGCCAAAGAAATCTTAAAATGACACCGATGCGTTCCCGGTCTTAAAGGGTTAAACTATTTGTGAAACATGAACAAATACGTACAGAGAATGGATGTCATTTTGATAATTACTTTTCGCTAGCTCTGACTAATGTCTCGGCTAGCACTGCACATGGTGTTTGCCCTGTGTAGAGCGTAAATGAGCTATCATCACGTGATAAATGACATGATATTGGATCGCCGCACAGACTGGCGTACGCGCCGAAACCCGATCCAGCTTTTTTTAGGCAGTGTCGGAGGCATTTCCGATACTGCTTATCGGTTTTGGAACAACTCTGGAGGCACACGGTACGCCTCGCTGATGTCACAACTTAAGAATTGGACACACTGTTCAGTGTTTTTGGTCTCCCTCCATTGAGAACAGCAGTAACCCACAAATCGACCGACTTAAATCGGAGAGCTCCTCTCGCACTCTCCTTAGCAGCGTCTTTCCCAGCAAAGGGAAATGACAATTTAATGTATTTACAGGTTTTTAGGAAAGGTAAAAGAAAAGGCCAGTATGGGGCCTGTGCGGTCAGTATCATCCGTTCTATGGACCTCGAGCCAGTTTGTGGAGAACAGCTGGTTCCAACCGACTGTGTGGCGTGTGCGTGTGTGCGTCATCTGTCTTCCTCAGCCAGAAATGACTCATTTCACATTGCTGAAAGACTAGACCAGTGTACATGACAATAAATTACACCACTTCAATGCAGAAGATTAACAGCAGATATATACGGCACATACATACTAGTAGGCTGTGAATATTGATTACTCTTTTATATATGATGACGATGGTGCTGGATGTTGTTTATATCACCGTTTCTCAACGTCCAAACGGATCTTTGCGGGTCTGTAACTCTGAGAGTGTAGAAATGGAACCAAACGGACCCTTACGGGTCAAATAAACACTGAAGATTTTACAGTGTTTACATTTTATACAAAAATGGTATCAAACAAGCCTATCAAACTGGGGGGGGGCCTTGATATTCAAGAGCTTGAGAATCACTGGTGTCTGTGTTTGCGTCGGTGTGTGTGTGTGTGTGTGTGTGTGTGTGTGTGTGTGTGTGTGTGTGTGTGTGTGTGTGTGTGTGTGTGTGTGTGTGTGTGTGTTCAGGCATTCACAGTGCAGAGGAGAGGGCCAAGTAAACAAGCTCTATATGCTGCTGCCTCGTGGTTTCCATGGCAACAGATGGAGGGGTTAGGTGTGAGTGTGTGTATGTGTGTGTGTGTGTGTGTGTGTGTGTGTGTGTGTGTGTGTGTGTGTGTGTGTGTGTGTGTGTGTGTGTGTGTGTGTGTGTGTGTGTGTGTGTGTGTGTTTGTGTGTGTTGGGGGGGGTGTGTCTCCCCATGGCAACAGGGCCGGTTGCCGGGTCAAGATGGAAACATCCGATCTCATCAGTAGGACGACCCGCGCTCTGGAGGTTGTGCACGCAATGTGTGTGTGTGTGTGTGTGTGTGTGTGTGTGTGTGTGTGTGTGTGTGTGTGTGCGAATGCACGTGCGTGAGTGTAGCGCTATTTGTAGAGTGACGATATTAAACCTGACACTGTTGCCTGTATTCCACTCGCATCCTGTAGGCAGGACAACAGCTCTGGGTAAACGGTGTACACACACGCACAGGCGAGCGCGCAGGCACGCAGGCACGCACGCTGGTGCTTGCCATGTGGATTAATTACCAGGTAACATTTAGAACGGTCTAGTTCAGCAACTGGCATGGCGTCTGACAAGCCATCTGGATCTCACATTGTCTCATTTTAATTCTACATGATTCCTGAGGTTATTTGTCCACCGTGTGTGTGTGTGTGTGTGTGTGTGTGTGTGTGTGTGCGTGTGCGTGTGCGTGTGCGTGTGCGTGTGCGTGTGTGTGTGCGCGCGTGCATGCGTGTGTGTGCGTGTCTGCCTGCGTTTGTGCATAATTGCATGCACCTGTGCACTTGTGTAAACCCTACTGTATATACTTAGTGGACCGGGGTCAAGTACTTTTGTACAGATGTATTTCTACATTGTGGTATTGTTACTTTTACTTAAGTAAAGAAGAGTCTGAGTACTTCCTCCACCACTGGTGGTAACACACTTAGCTCGTGGCGCTGTGGGGAACATGTCCTGTTCTTTGTAAACAAGGAGAGGGCAGTGCTGGAACACCAGGGTCCACGCTGCGTGTGTGCGCGCAGGTGCATGCCTGCGTGCGTGCGTGTGTGTTGCACTCACATGTTGAGCGGCAGCTGGACCT
The DNA here is from genome assembly GCF_963454915.1 of Gymnoscopelus microlampas. Lineage (NCBI taxonomy): Eukaryota > Metazoa > Chordata > Actinopteri > Myctophiformes > Myctophidae > Gymnoscopelus > Gymnoscopelus microlampas. The sequence continues at coordinate 37,932,548 of NC_139954.1, read as the reverse complement.
TGGCGTGTGCAAGCAGCTCTGAGGTCACGGAGGCCACCCTGGGGGGCACCAGCACCCCCACTGAGGAGGGGGAGGGGCCTGGAGGAGACGCATCCTGCAGAGACACAAACACAAACACATCAACACACACAGGTAGACGGAGAGACACACACGCACACATACGCACACACAAACACACACATACACTCACAGGTGGACAGCTGCGCATGTTAAGTGCAGCCAAACTCCCCACCGGCACATGAGCGTGCATGCATGTGCACGCATACACACAAAACACACAGACACAGTAGTTATGTGTCAGAGAGAAGTGCAGCATACAAAGTAATTTTGTACAGAATTCTGTGTAATGTATGCTACCATATGGTAGAATGTCTATGTACGTGTGCGTGTGTGTGCGTGCGCGTGTGTATAGTAGAACATGAGAAGCAGACATTGTGAAGACAATTTCCCTGGTCCTCACAAGGACGTATTTTGTATTTATTTTTAGGCTTACAATTAGGAAAAGGTTCAGGTTGGGGTTAGGATTAAACATGTAGAGGTTAGGTTCAGAGGTTGGTGTTATGCCTCATTTATACAGTATGTAGTTGTGCACCGTGTCGCTCACTGAAAATAGCAGATCTACAAGCTCACAATGCGTTGTGCCGTGAGGCTTTGTGAGCTTGTAGAGGCGTGTGACACTGGCACACAATTAATTATAAGTCAGGATTGAGGCTTAGGGATAAAAACGGCATTTATTAAATGTATGTAAAATGTTGATGTCCTCACAAGTATAGTACCCCAAACATGCGTGTGCGTGTGTGTCAGTGTTGATTTTTTTTTCACTTTTTAAAGTGAAAAACTAAATAAAAACAGAATAAAAACTAAGCTAGGATGACTGAAACTAAGACTAAATATATTCGCAATTTCGTCAACAAATAAAAACTAGACTATAGTGGAGAAGAGATCCAGTAGAACTAAAAGACAAGTCATTTTATGTTTGGTTGCACTCAGGCGTTGCGCTCTGAAAATACTGTAGCAGATCTACAAGCTCACAACGTGTGAGCTTGTAGATCGGCTATTTTCAGCATGCAAGCAAGTGTAAAATCAGCCATTACGACGCCAACAAGGTCTGCCAAAATACATTTTAGTCGACTAAATCAACTATAGATTTAATCGACTATAATCTTATGATATTTAGTCGACTAAAGCTAGACAAGAACTAAAACTTTTCAGATGACTAGAATTTTATTCAAAAGACTAAGACTAAACTAAATCAAAACTTGCTGTCAAAATCAACACAGGTGTGTGTGTGTGTGTGTGTGTGTGTGTGTGTGTGTGTGTGTGTGTGTGTGTGTGTGTGTGTGTGTGTGTGTGTGTGTGTGTGTGTGTGTGTGTGTGTGTGTACCTGTATGCGTGCTGCAGCTCGTGGGTCAGAGGAGCTGATGAGGACAGGGTGGGAGATCTCCATGCTGTGTCTGTTGTTGAGCTGAGCTGCCCTCTGGCTGACTGACAGCGCCGTGAACGAATGGCGCTTCTTGGCGTTCTTCTTCCCCTCCCCTCGCCTGTGGCCGCCGCCGCCGCCACCGTTCCCATTGGAGGGCGAGGGGCCGGGCGAGGGGCCCGGGGAGCAGGGTCCCAGCGGGGCGGGGTCGGAGCTGCTGGGACCCGGCACTGCTGGGGCAGGCGTGGGCTTGTCGATCTCCATCAACTGCTTGGCTGTTTCATTTAACTGAGAGGGGAGGAGAGGAGAGGAGAGGGGAGGGGAGGGGAGGGGAGGGGAGGGGAGGGGAGGGGAGGGGAGGGGAGGGGAGGGGAAGGGAGGGGAGGGGAGAGGAGAAGCAAGGTAAGATTCCATCTCTCTATAGTTTACATCTGAGCAACAATGCCAACAAGGTCACAAACACGCACGCACGCACGCATGCGCGCACACACACACACACACACACACACACACACAGCTTTGGTTGCTGGCACATGCGGTGCACTTTGCGTGCCCTTTCCTCTGAGCTCACTTGTTCTCGTTGGCATCTCTTCAAACCGACAGGCTACAATCATCACTTTACAACAACCAGTCATGAGAGACTTTCCTCAGAGCAACGCTCTCCTCTCGTTCTTTCTCACACAAGCAGAAAACGGATACCCGAATATCTCACCCCAATTTGCTGAGCTTCCCTTTCTGCATAGCCTAGGTTTCTCTCTCTCTCTCTCTCTCTCTCTCTCTCTCTCTCTCTCTCAAGCACTTAAGTACAATTTTGAGGTATTTGTACTTTACTTGAGTAAATCCAATTTCCAATACTTTTACTTCTACTCCACTACATCTCAGAGGCAAATATTGTACTTTTACTCCACTACAATTATTTGAAAACTTCAGTTACTAGTTACTTTTCAGATATAAATTATATTATAAAACACGGGGCGACGCTTTGGGGGCTTGTAGATCTGCTATATAAACATTTTAGTACTTTTACTTTTGGTACTTTAAGTACATTTTGATACTTTTGTACTTTTACTCAAGTACATTTTTAATTCCGGACTTTTACTTGTAACGGAGTATTTAGATATTGCAGTATTGATACTTTTACTTAAGTAAAATATCTGAGTATTTTTTCCACCCCCTGTCTCTCTCTCTCTGCAAGCTTTGTTCCATTATGTTTTTCATAGTTTTTGTGCCAGCTCGGCGGGAGACAGTGGAAGGGAAGGACGGAGAAGATGAGAGTGGAGAAGAGAACCCCCCCCCCCCCATTATGTTTGGATTAATTTCAAGCCTTTTTCAGCCAATGCTGTTACCCGGGAGCGACTTACAAAGCAAAGTGTATAGCCTCGGAAATTAGCTGCATCGTTTTTGTAAGTAAACAACATCTATAAATATATCGTAGTAGTGGTTCTACTGTAGGATTCAAAAACAACCTTTTTTTTTTCTTGGGGGGAGGGTCGTTGGGACTGACTATCAGGGGCTTTGCAGGGGGAGGTTCAGTTTGGCGCGCGACAAAATGTCTTGTGGCCCGTTTGGGATTGCCACCACACACTGAAGACACACATACACAACACACACGCTCATATGAAATGCTTAGTAATTTCTTCTGATTTGTTTTTGCACCAAATAGAGTCCTTATTCTGGGGGGGAATATTCAACGAAAATAGCATGCATACAAGCGCGTTGCAAGTGAGCTTGTATATCAGCTTTTTTCAGTGAATAGATTTGTTTGAGAAAAAAGGAAGGGACCAAGTGTAGACCCTTGGGTGACCCCGGGTCAAGTACAAGGTGTTAACTCTTTAGGTAACTTTCCTCTTCTACCTCAGATTTGGACCGGGGTCTCTTACGCAAGTGCTGACATTTTTTACCATTGAGCAAATAGGACCCAAAAGTAACAACAAAACAAAGTATTTCCTTGCTTGCAATGAAAGTATTCCATAAGTGTTGCGCTGGGTGGACACAGTCGTCTCGGAACAAGGAAGTGTACTGTAGTTGAACAAATAGAATAGATTTTTGGTTACTGCATTGTCTTGAGAGCAACGTTTAGTTGTAAATGACATGGTGTGTTTGTTTACATGGCTGTCATGTTGGATACGGCATGAAATCAAGCAGCGCAGGTTGATATGAGCAGGTGCTCTGAGTCTTTGATTAGACATCGGTCTGTTATAGAGCTCATCGGTCATTATACAGAAATAACACACCGCTGTATTCAGCGATTGACCAATCAGAATCAAGCATTCAACCAAGCCGTGTAATAAGTTGTATTAACATACTGTACCATACAGATTGGACAAATTATATTTTATTCATTAAAAAAAGAAGTCACATAGTGCCGCTTTAGGTGGTTAAAGTTTTTTAAAAAAACTTTTTCAACCCTACCCCAACCACACAACATGGAAATAAAGTAGACTTTCAGGGCTGGAGACTAGAAGCATCATCTGGCCTCATTTGGTTCTGAGTCATCATCCTCACTTGTCTCTCTCTTTACTACTCTACTCTTTTAGTTTGTCTCTGTGTCTCATCTCTCTCTTCTCTCCTATTGCTTTCTGTCTCTATGTCTCTCTCCTGCCTCTATTTTGCTTTTTCTTGATTCTCTCTTTTGTCAGTTTCTCTCCTTTCTATTTGCTCTTTGTTGCTGTCTCTCTCGTCTCCTCTCGCTGGCATCGTGTTCCCTTTGTGCTGTCTGTCAGTGTCTTTTCTCTTCCTCTATTGCTGCTGTTTGTGTCTCGTCTGTCTCAGTCTCTCTCATTCCTTTTGTCATTGCTGCTTTCTTCTTGTCTGTCTTCTAATTGTTGTCTCCACCTGATTCGGATGCTATCAATGCATAGAATGGGAGATTATCACTTAAAACAAGGCTTATGTGGTTGAATTAAATAAAGTTCATTTTACGTGCATCCTACATTTACTCGTTTGCTTGTTCATTTCAATTAAATCAAAGTTAAATGTTCTTTTCATAAAAAAAAGGTTAATTATGTTTATTTAAATTCATTTGTTTGAGTATGTTCACAAATAGATTCTGTAATCAAAACTTTTTTCACTTCGTTATATCCATTAAAACATGGGTAATCGTCGGTGGTCTAGGTCTCTCTACAATCTGCATCTGGACCGTCACGGTGCGGTTCAGGTGAGGACCCAGAAGCAGAACAAGGCAAGCAGGCAGATCAAGCCCAGTATTTATCAACACCAAACAGGCTCACAGCAGGACAAACACAGGCAGGGACACACTTTAACAATGATTATCAATTGACCACAGGGAGGTTTAAACAGACCCAGAGAGAGAGAGAGTTAGGACACGCTTTGATCTCACCACAAAGCGGTCTGAAAAGTAACTAATAACTAAAGTTTCCAAATAATTGTAGTGGAGTAAAAGTACAATATTTGCCTCTGAGATGTAGCAGAGTAGAAATAGTGATCTCATTGACATGAGCATTTCCGCATTCCACTCTTACAATGGGAGTCAACGCTAGTGTCTTCACTCTCATGTTGGATCACGCTTGGTTTAAATAGACACAGACTAACAGGACACAGGTGAAACATAATTGCAATCAACACATGATTGGCTGAAACTGAACAGGACTCAGGTGAACTACATTTGCAATACAGACTGGTGATACAAGACAGGTAGCAACAACTAGGGCAGACAGGAAACACTAGGAACAACACTACATAATAAAAGGTACCCAACAGACAGTTCATGACAAAATGTGTCATCAGTCGGGCTCTAGACAGCAGCGCCATGTGATTGAGACTGTCCTGGCCCACAGTGCTCCTTAACCATGTGTACAGCCGGCACAGAGAAGCACTGAAAGATGGTTCACAACTTCAGCTGCTTACAGGGAGATGCTGCTCAGTGCCACTTGGAGGACTGATTTCAGGGTCGGAAACAACAACATATAAACGTCAAGCAGCTTGAAGACACTGAGAGTATATGTCAGGAATGGATGCTGCTGGGGTTTGGGGTTTCTTTTTTTTCACCAAGAAATGTTTTGCTAGCAGTGCCTTTTGTGACAGTAGCTGGATTCCTTAGTGTGTTGCAAGGTGGTGTTTGAGACTGGGTGGCACGCCTGTGGATGCCCATCACGAGGATCTGCTCCCACGCCTTTGAGAACTGATTCTCAAGTTCTTCAGTCATTCGGTCCAGACAGGGAAAGAACAGAATTCGTCGCTGTTTGGATGGAAACCTTGTATCTTAAAAAAACAACATTGTTTTTCAGGGAATGGAAAGACATTTTTTAGAAATAGTGAAAAAATCGTCTATTTTCACTACTTTTGCTCGAAAGTGACGAAAACAAACGAAAACATTTGAAATATGGCGATACAAGGTTTCTGCCCAACGAGATGCAGTTGGAGACGCTCTGTCGTGCTGGAGTCTGAGCTCTTTAGTACCGCATGATGACAGATACAATTTTGGCATTTAGCAGGCGCTCTTATCCAGAGAGATTATGCGTGCAAGATCGGAGTAAATGTCATGAACCCTAGTCAATAAACGACAAGGAAAATGATCTCATAAGTAGAGCGCAAAGAAAACAATTAAGTGCTACACAGTAACTAGATTCAGAGTTTTCAGATTGCGGAGAAAAAATGGGGAGTGAGTTTCCAGTCCTGACTGGGGGCGGCAGTGTTGATTTCGTCGACTAAAACTGTGACGAAAAATGCTCGTCGACTACCTTTTTTCACTGATGAAAACTAAATAAAAACTAAGCTACGATGACTAAAACTAAGACTAAATATATCGACAATTTCGTCAACAAATAAAAACTAGACTAGAAAATGTTAGGGAGGGATGAGTGGAGAAGAGATCCAGTAGAACTAAAAGACAAATCATTTTATGTTTGGTTGCGCTCGGGTGTTGCGCTCTGATAATAACCGATCTAGAAGCTCACAACGCGTCGCGCTGCGACGCATTGTGAGCTTGTAGATTGGCTATTTTCAGCAAATCAGCCATTACAAATCAGCCATTATAAATCAGCCATTAAAATCAGCCATTACGACGGCAGCAAGGCACCGCCAAAATACATTTTAGTCGACTGAATCAACTGTAGATTTAGTCGACTAAAACTAAAACATTTCAGATGACTAAAATATGACTAAAACTAAATGTAATTTTATTCAAAAGACTATGACTAAAACTAAATAAAAATGTGCTGCCAAAATCAACACTGGGGGGCGGGGGTCATTCCAAAGTTTGGAAGCCAAGGGGGGAGAAAGATTCCACCACATCCTCTTCTGTTTGCTTTCTCAGACCAACAGAGAGGGCTCCTCTCGGATGTTTTGCAAACAAACGTTTGCGGTGGTCTACTGTAAACCCTCCTCTGCCATCTGATCACAGACAGCTGTGTGGTATGCTGCAGCGTTTGGGGCGAGGTCCCACACTTTCCCTCTGCAGGTACTTGTGCAGTCCCTCTGTGAGCGTGAGCAGGTTTTTAAACATAGCGTGAAGCATGTAGACTGACGTGAATTTGCCTCAGCCTGGACCGGAGTCCTACAGCTGTTGGTGTGTGAATGCTTTCTAAACACTGGGTAACAGCAGGGAAGCTGTTAACCTGGCATGATCACTGACAGATGGATGAGCTAGGCTTTTTCTTTTGTAGCCGTTTCCGAACAGCAGCACACTTGTCATGGTTGACAAGCGACACATTGAAAAATTAATAGAAATTGACTTCCTTCACTAGGTCAAATAAGTTCATGGCTGTTGGCAGTGGTTCTCAACCAGTGGTCCGGGGACCACCAGTGGTCCTTGAGGGGATTCCAGGTGGTCCCCAGCTAAATGATGGTGAGTTGGTAACCAAATGGACCCTTATAGATCTTTAACTCTTGAGGGTGTAAAATGAAACCAAATGGACCCTTACCATCGGTTTAATTTTACACTCTCAAGAGTTGAATTATTGTTAAACATCTGCATTACTTAATTTACAAGAATTGTTATTTTGATCAACGTTTGCCTGTTATCTCTCCTATGGTACAAACATCAACACAGAATGGAATTGTAGACAAAATCGTATCCAAACTCATGTGCATAGCCATGAGGACATTGCAAGTAGGCACCCAAATAATTTCCCCCACCCATCTGACTACACAGCAGACAAATGGCTGCCGTGTTAAGTGGTGAGAAGGGTGGGCCATGATGAACACTTTTTTCAAAATGGACCCTGATACGGAAAAGGTTGGGAATCACTGACATAGACTCGGCAGCCTCTGGGTTTGTTTTTACATAAAGGTGCTAGCGCAACCACCAACTCATCACCGATGCACGTACCCGGCGCTTTCAAATCTATGCCAGTGGAAAGCAGCAACTGCTGCATGGTGTCAGTAATTGACTGCACATCAAACCCAGCTCAGCTTTTTTAAAGCTAGGAAACGTTCTTTAAACAATGCCCTCTGGAACTATGTACCACACACACACTATCCGCCAACTGTTCAATGTGCACCTTGCCTCATCCGCCATCACAGAATGTATCTTAGCTGCCTTCATCTCTGGGAGGATGTTCTCCACAACGACTTCAGCGCAGCATGTGATTCCTTCACTTTGGAAGATGGGGATAAGATAGGTGACATGTGATGGTGCAGGCATAGCTTTGATGAAAAGGGCTCAAATTTGATCCCTAGTGTCACTATTCTTGGTAGGTCATAGGCAAATATTTAACAAAATATCTGCAAGTGTGCTGTGATCTACAAGCGTGTTGCTGAAAAGTTGTAAGCTATTCTCGGAAAAGAGATTTGTGAGTAAAGGGAAAAAAGGAGTGGGGCAAGTACGGACGGCTGGAGGATGCCTGGTCGATTTAAGCATAATAGGATTTAAGGTTAAGGAGTTTCATACACTGAGTGAACTTCAACTTCTTCAAGTTGAAGATGCATTGATTTGAGGCATTCCTCTGTTTTGTTGTTCCCTCACAATGGTACTCCCTGCTTCCCCATTAACCCTTTACAACCGGGAATGCATCTGTGTAACCACTTAAAACATTATTTTATACTTTGGCTATATAAAAATAGCAGATATACAAGCTAATAGCGCGGCACCGAGTGCCGTGCTATGAGCTTGTAGATCTGCAAAAAATAAATAAATCGTGATTTCTTTTTCTTTTTTTTTAAGCGAACAGCTTTAACTCAAATCTTTGCTTCTGGGGGTCCCTGGAACAACATATTCTGAGAAGGGGGTCCGTGGAAAATTACATATCATTTTGTACATTTTTTTTGTACTTTTGTAGAATCCCCAAAAGCAAAGATTTGAGTTACAAATGTTCGCTTAAAAATATATATTCAAAGATTTGCACAAATGTTCACGATTCTTCAAAAATAGCAGATCTACAAGTTCGTAGCGCGACACTCGGTGCCGCGCTATGAGCTTGTAGATCTGCTATTTTCGAACAGCCAAAGAAATCTTAAAATGACACAGACGATGCGTTCCCGGTCTTAAAGGGTTAAGGCGGTAGCTGGCACAATGCAGCGCAGGTGTTCCCTTCTCTCTGTGATCTCTCGTACGCTTGCAGCTTACAGTTGCTCGACAACATAGTACGACTGGTTTTGAAGCTCTCCCTTACACACACACACACACACACACACACACACACACACACACACACACACACACACACACCAAAGTGGCCTTGTGCAAAGCAGTCTTTTCATCATCTCTGAATGTGTCCAGAGCAGACTTCTTTTCAATTTGAAAGAGCCTGCCGCTTATTAGAGAATCCATGTTTTTGTCTCGTCTAGCTGCTGCTTACAAAGCAGTCTGCAGGTTAAGCGGACTGCCTGCATTTTAATTGAGTGAATACTCCCGACTATTCAAAATGCGAATACCGGTGGCCACACAGTATGTGTGAAAGTTTGCACAGTAGCAGCAGCAACACTAAATGGATGCTATGCATGGTTCTGTCGTTTCTCCGTACGGACGTTTTTTTCTTTTATGTTAGATGTATTAATCACATGAACCCCAGTGTCCTTATTCTGGGCATGACATAATGGGAGAACGTTCGGTTCAGATCTACTAGGGCACAAGCTTTTAGATCACCTATTTTCAGCTAAGCAATTTGCCGTATAAAGGGAAAAAAGAAGGGGACTGGGGACACAGGTCAACTAAGTACATAGGGTTTAGGTGGTTAGAAAAACACCCGGACCACAATAAAACAAGCCCCTGGGGCTTCTCTGTGTTATCCTTTTAAGCAGAACTTTTGACTGTACTACCCGTACTGTTAATAATCTTGTTAACCCGTTAAAACCGGCAAAGCATCTGTGCCATTCAGTGTTGGCCATTCAAAAATAGCAGATACACTATAATCTGCGCTCACAGCGCGTCACTTTGTGCCACGCTGAGAGCTGCAAGAAAATGTGTGCAAATCATTGAATATATATATATTTTGAAAGCGATTTTTTTTACTCAAATCTTTGCTTCCCGTGTTCCCTAGGGTAGGTACCCTCACAAAAACATACAGTAATCCTGGTCACTATACTGCCTCCCCCTGACCAGCCGGGGTGCCTGATGGAGGGCAAAGGAACTGGTTGGAATAACGTGTTCCTTCCACCCAGGGAACTCTCCCCTGTCAGGTGATAAGAAGGTCAGTTGGCTCTCATGCATTGAAGGAGGCATGAGCTCGGCCCTGGCCTCCCTAGGTTGGCAGAGGGAAGGTAGTGCCCAGGATTACACAGACAATTGGCACTGGGTGTAAAAAAATGGGGTTACAAAAATCGTGGGATAATAATTAAAAGAAGAAAAAAAAAACCTTGGCTTCTGGGGGTCCCTGGTACAAAATATGTTTAGATGAGGGTCGGCGACCAAATACATATACATTTTGGGAGTCCTTGACATGGAAAAGTTTGAGAACCTCAACCACTGATATAGCAACATCAGTTTTCAAACAACGGTTTTAGATTTTGGAAGACATTTCAAGTCTTAATGGGTCAATAAAGTATTCAATCAATCAAGGAACAAACAGTTGCTTATCACAACATGGCTCGTGCTACAGAGCGTCGGTCCAGTGCAACGTGTGCTGTGGAAGAAATAAAAAACGTGGTATGACTTCTGAAAAGGGAGGCCAAAAAAAAAAGCGGATCGATGCCCACGAGGCAAGTGTCATGCAGCCACCGGAGGAGGAGGAGGAGAGCAGACTGCAGTGCTCTCTCTCCGCTGGACCAGCGCATGGGGGCTGCTATCCTGCGCCAAACAGCTGCCACCAAACATCCATGGAGACAGCCATGCCCAGAAGTTATTTTGAGAAATGTAACGGCTCATTCATAATGATTTGCACAAGCAAGCGGCGGGGAAAAGGTTGCGTTGAACCGAAGAGACATTTAGATTTCATGCAAATATATCGTGGAGAAATAAACTAGGGAATTCTAATCTTGATCTTGAGCAGAATACACCAGTTTAGCCCATTAAAGACCGGGAACGCATCTGTCATTTCAGATTTCTTTTGGCTGTTCAAAAATAGCAGATCTACAAGCTCATAGCGCGGCACCGAGTGCCGCGCTATGAGCTTGTAGATCTGCTATTTTTGAAAAAATCCTGAAACATGTGTGCAAATCTTTGAATATATTTTAAAAGCGAATATTTGTAACTCAAATCTTTGCTTCTGGGGGTCCCTGAAACTAAATATTTTGAGATGGAGGTCCACGGCCAAATACATATCATTTTAGGGGTCCTTGACATTGAGAACCACTGATATAGGATTTAGAAAACATTTTGTAGAATCGGCCTCAGGTCTTAATGCGTTAAACCGTAGCGTCCGTATTCTGGGGTGAACGTTTGGCCAAAACGTGTCGGAGTGAGCTTGTAGATGGGGCTATTTTGACAAAATATATTTGTGTGAACAAAGAAAAGGAGTGGACCAAGACTATTCAGCAAAAAAATCATCCCATTTTATTATTGTTCCTGCATGATCTACGATTGTGACTCTTTCTCCCCAGAATACATTGTCCCTGAAAATCTGCATACACCACCAGCAGTAGTACTGTATGCAGAGAGGTACAGTATGCACCTGTCATGTCTAGTTTCCTTTATACTGATCTCAAGAGCTTTGCTCAGCATAAACTTTATACATTGATACATACAGTACTGTACAGTATGGGCCCCAGGTGTGTTGAAAGGCTCTCTTCCGGAGTGCAAATCAAACTGAGATGAATGTTAAATGAGTGTGCGACCCCTATTTCCATATTTGGGAATGAGTGAATGTGAGTGATTTACGATGTCCAATGTAATTTACTAATTATGGGCTTATTGTTTTTGGCATGGCTCTTTGCA
>NC_139954.1:37910858-37915858 GCF_963454915.1 Gymnoscopelus microlampas | reverse complement strand
CATGACCCAGCGACAGACCTATTCAACTGACAAAAACATAAATATACACGGCCACCCACGCAAATGCCCCCCCCCATACACACACACACACACACACACACACACACACACACACACACACACACACACACACACACACACACACACACACACACACACACACACACACACACACACACACACACACACACACACACACACACACACACACACACACATTATAATTAATGTTCATGCAGACATACACAAAAGGACATGCTTGCGCACACGCACGCACGCACAGTACACAGCATCAGTGGCAGACTGTCTCATTGTGAGTATATATCTTGAAAGTTTTAAGGCTGTTGGTGTTTATTTTCACCTTTCCGTTTCTCAGGGAGTAAAGGGGATGAGAGGAGAGATGGGTAGAGGAGAAAATAGGAGAATAAAAGAGAAGAGAGATGGGTAGAGGTGAGGAGAGGAGAGGAAGCAGGAGTGATAATAAGGCTTTTGAGCAGAGTAGGGTGAAAGGAGTTGGAGGAGAGAGAACCAACAAAAGAAAGATAAGGGATAGATTCCACATTGATCCAGACTCTGTGCTCGTTTGCTCTCGTTTTCACAAGCGCTTAAACGCCTGTTTTACTGCGAACACACGTTGTATAAAGTGACCTCCTTTATGTAAGAACAGAGGCATTGTAAACGACTGTAGTAAACTAGATGCACTTGCTAAAAGCTGGCCAGTCTTACAGCAAAACCATTATATTGTCGCTGTCCGGAGGAAACCTTGTATGTCCAAAACTGTTACTTTTCAAGAAATTGAAAAAATAATGTTCTAATGCATTCAATATAAGTTATTATTTAGGGGGGTTGAAATATGGAAATACGAGGTTTCTGCCTGATAGCAACGATATACAGTATACATAATCAGTATGAAGTATGTTCCTTCCTATAATCTTAAAGCAATACTGTAGGTCTAGATAGATACATACATACTTTATTGATGTCGAGGGAAATGATAGCCTTTTCCAATTCCAATTGTACATTTTATGTCTCATTAAAAGCACCTGATACCAAGCATCCCTCTAGCATAGGGTTTAAGTGGTTTAGAAAAAAGTGACTATAAGAGTCACATTCTCCTTGAATTTTGTGTTCATGGAGACAGACAATAGATCAGCTGAAAGGGAGACACATGAGATGAATAAACCAGCAGGTGTACGTGAGGTTCTGAAGAGGTCCACTGGCAGACACAACACCGCATAGGTCTCGGCTCTTTTCCACTACAAGAACTAAGCGAACCATGTAGTGCCGTGGAACGCATTTCACAGTTTCTTGGATTTGTTTTTCCATACGCTACGGCTCTAAGAACCTATTTATGTGCCCTGTTCAGGAGGTGGTATTGAAGTGAGTTCTGGGAACCCAGAACTCAATGAGTTGAGATTGAAAATAGCAAAAATATAGCTGTTTTTATGACGTACTTCACCCTTCTGGGGTGGCTCTGGTTATAGACAAAAAATCATCACAGAATTTCACAGGCTCTGGAAAGTCTCAGATTATGCCAGGTTCCGAGTTACGCTTCATAGTTGAAAAGAGCCATTACACTCCGGTGCAGTTCTGCTGACAGGCTAGCAATGAAACTTTATTGAGGAAACCTTTTGGTTCTTGCTTATCCTGTTTAAACTGCAAGTGGGAGACAGCGTGCCGGACTTACTTCAGGCCTTGGCCCTATTGATTACCCTGTCGCTGCAGTGTGTTAGCAGGGACTCACAGAGTCAAACAGGATTGCTGTGTGTGGTCCACGGCTGCTATACACGCATTTGCATGTTAAACATTATACGCAAATAGCTGACACTCTTGTCTGGAGCAACTTACAACAACCGTACCGTCACACACAAGGAGTACAAGGGTCACAAAGCTGCTGTGATCGATAACATAAGGAGAAAGTGCAGGTGTACGCAGTAAAAAAGTATATAAATAAAATCTTCAGGAAAACGAATCATGAAAATGATATAATACTCCTACAGAGCTTTTAAAAGGCATATGTATTGAATTTTATTTCCCCAAAAATAATTATGCTTGTGAAATCATTATTTTAATCATTATAAAATGAGGCAGCCATCGTGTTACAATGTTGCAAACTGCATGGATTGCTGCCTTATACAAACAAATCAGAGAAATAAGGCACCTTATGCAACAGAGGGATAAAGGACCCTTACGGGTGTAAGAGTGTAACAACTGCTACAGAGGAGGGGTCGATTATATAGAAAGTACTTGTCACAGATCAGGATGGAAGTGAATTACTGGTAGGGGGCTCGAGTCACAGTGGGGGGGGGGGGGGGGGATTGGCAGAGAGCGCTGACTTCTCCAAGACATGCTTTTCCATTCGACGGTGAGCGAAGGGGAAGAGAAAGAGCGAAACGCAATAAAAGCATCCTCTCTGAAATATTCCGTTCCCCTAATGTGGACAAACGGTTGTCATTTCCTGGACTCAGCAGGTTACCGCTGCTACCGGGGCGCCTAAGGTGCTGCATTCCCACTGGGGCCACCCATGCTAGAAATAGATGAGTTAACTCGACTGTATCCTGTACCGCGCCCGCAAGTGGGTAAAACATATCAAACAGTAGGAGCCACCCAAGAAAAGAGCACACAGCTTTGGCAACACCGCAGCCTGAGAAAACACTTTTGGCCAGAAGAACAAGAAGGGACAAGGACGTAGACATTAGTCACATTTTGTGGTCACCATCATCATCTTATAATAACAATAGTGTGTGTGTGTGTGTGTGTGTGTGTGTGTGTGTGTGTGTGTGTGTGTGTGTGTGTGTGTGTGTGTGTGTGTGTGTGTGTGTGTGTGTGTGTGTGTGTGTGTGTGTGTGTGTGTGTGTGTGTGTGTGTGTCTGTGTGTGTGCGTGCATGTGAGTGAGATTGTGAAGCAGGGCATTGCTGAAAAAAAGCATTCCTGCTTAGCAAACCTCCCCTGGATGAATAAAGATACAAAAAAAATATAAAAAATGTTGCCCGGCGGGCACAAAATCTAGAAAATGATCTTCAAAACAAACAGCATGTTAAGGGGGGAAACGCGGCTTTGTATTTTACATAGAGCGCAGATAAGTTTCACTTTGATTTTTAATGGTTTAGCCTTTTGAATAAACACAAAAAGGCTTTGATCCGAAAACTGTAGCTGATAAAGAGAACATGTAACAAACCACAAGACAGTTTAACTTTATTTGGACGCTGTTCACCTTGTATGCTCCGTTGCTAATGAGACAGTCGGCTTTGTTCGCTGCATTCAAGTGCTGACGTCTGCTTGCAGCTGCATATTCCTGGCTGTCGGGCAGAAACCTTGTATCTCCATATTTCAACGAGTGTCGCGGTGTGAGCTTGTGGATCGGCTATTTTTTTGCTCCTTTTGAAAGTTAAAGTAAAAGGAGTCCAGAGTGTCTGTGGGTTTTATAAATATTTAACCAGTGAATTAAAAAAATATATATATATTAATACTAATATTAACAAGAGCTTAAGACTAAATAATAACTACATTGGATCCATTGTTAGTTTTTTTTTCCTATCCTTAGAACTAACTGTTTTGGACATACAAGGACAGCGACAATATATGAATGATACAGTTGCTGTGTTCAAGGCTTGTGATGATGAGCACTGCAATGTTCATTTGTATGAATATGGCTTCAAGCTATGGTTAACTACAGATAACCGCCAACACTCCAAGTGTACAAACGTGTACACTAATGGTGTGTACGTGTGTGTGTGTGTGTGTGTGTGTGTGTGTGTGTGTGTGTGTGTGTGTGTGTGTGTGTGTGTGTGTGTGTGTGTGTGTGTGTGTGTGTGTGTGTGTGTGTGTGTGTGTTTGTGTGTTTGTGTGTGTGTGTGTGTTCCTACCTCCACATAGAGAATGGGGAAGATGCCAATCTTGTCTCCCAGCATGCCCTCTGCCCAGTTATCATCCACTCGCCTGATCACTGTCAGCACCTCATCCTAGAGAGAGAGAGAGAGAGAGAGAGAGAGAGAGAGAGAGAGAGAGAGACACACACATTATAGATACATTACATACAGTACACACACACACACACACACACACACACACACACACACACACACACACACACACACACACACACACACACACACACACCTTTAATTAAGGTGCAAAAAGTGCAAAAAGTACAGGGGGGTCCCCAGCTAAGATAGAGAGGAACCAAATGTGTCTGTAACTCTGAGATTTTACAAATGGGTCCATTTGTACACTCTCAGAGTTAAATAAACCATGAGGATTTAACCGTGTAGATAGAATTGGCATCAAATGGGGGTCGTATCGGTGGACTAATGCATATCAAACCGGGGGGTCCTTGAGAGTAAAACGTTTGAGAATCACGCTGCAGAGAAACCATCCCGGCGGTCTGTGAATCAGCCTTCAGCAACAGCAGCAGCACAGCGAGCACCTCAGAAGTGCTCACTGTGAAGTTTGCCCGGCAACACAAAGTTGCTCACACCTGCAGGGATAATGTAATCCCTGCACACAGCAACACTTCACAACGCCACCTCGCTCTCCCTCTTTAAGTGCCAATTTCGTTTCACTTCTCCTATCGTCTCCTCTCCTGTCCTTCTCCTCCACTCCCCTATCCCTCCCCCTCCTCTGCTCTCCTCTCCTCTCCCCCCTCCTCTCCCCTCATCCACTCCTCTGCTATAATCTTCTCACCCCACCCTTCCCCACTCCTCTCTTCTCCTTTCCTCTAATCTTCTCTTCTCTGCTTTCCTCACCCGTCCCTTCCCCTCCCTTTTCCTCTACTCTCCCCTCCTCTCCTCTCCAGTGGTGGAAAGTAACTAAGTACATTTACTCAAGTACTGTATTTAAGTACACTTTTGTGGATTTTTTTACTTTACTGGAGTATTTCCAATTTCCAATACTTCTACTTCTACTCCACTACATCTCAGAGGCAAATATTGTACTTTTACAATACAAGTTATTGTACTTTTTGTAGATCTGCTATTTTCAAACATTTAGTACTTTTACT
>NC_139954.1:37898358-37908358 GCF_963454915.1 Gymnoscopelus microlampas | reverse complement strand
AGGGAGAGAGAGAGGGACATGAAGAGAAAAGAGAGAAAAAGAAGAGAGAAAAATGAGGCAAGAGGGGAATGAGGGAGGAGAGATAAGGAGTTTGAGAGAAAAAGAGGGAGAGTATACGAGAGAGAAAGAGAAAAAGTGCAGAGGCTGGGACGAGTGAGAGGAAGAGAGGGAAGGTAAAGTGAAACTGGGTGCAACGGGTGCACAAGGCTGTCCATATTCTTTCATATCTCTCTCTCTCTCTCGCTTGCTCTCTCTCTTTCTACCTCCCTCTTCTACCCCCCCCCCCCCTCTCTCTCTCATCTCTCCAGAAGTAGCTCTCATTATATGAGCAGAGATCAGGGTATAGGCAGGGCGGTACATGTACAGCATGTGTAGAAGAAGCCCAGCTGTTCCACACATCAAACTCCCACCTCCAAGTCACCAGAGGTGCTGTAAATTATCTTAACCCGATAAACGTTTCATTTATCTCTTTATTGACACGCGGCGTGGAGCTAAACGGGCTAAGCAGACGTGGGATATAGCGCTGCGGACCGAACGGAGACCTCCGGAGGAGGAGGAGGAGGAGGATTTCTTTATTAACCCTCACCCGACTACAGAGCGCACGCAGCATTACTCACTGTAAATGCCCTGAGGGATGAGTTTCAGAGGAAGTAAGAAGAGTTAATTACGTTCATGTACGCTGCAGATCGGGGAGGCTATAGGCCTACAACGGGCTCGTGCTTGGTGGTCCCCTGGGAGTTCCAGAGTGTGGAAAGTAATTTGCTTCACCTTCCGGGCGTGCCAGTCGTGTGGAGGTTGAAACCGGTGGACTCTCAAAGAGTGCGACCGGCCGGCCGGACGACATTGTCTGATATTTGTGTCACTTGCTAATACACTCGCAGATGTGCGCCGGGACCGGTCACGTTACTTTTACATACAGTACATACACACAGCCATGTGTGTTAATAGAAAAGATGTTTATAACCTTGAAGTAAGGACACAGCACGCTCAAACACCATAAGCACTAGGACCAACTGACACACTGCTATTTTTCTTAACCCATTCAATCCGGGAACACATGCGTCTTCTAAATCCGAACAGTTTTCTGAAAACCGTATGTTGCTATAATATCAGTGGTTCTCAAACTGTGTCAAGGACCCCGCAAAATGATATGTATTTGGTTGCAGACCCCCCATCTCAACATATTTTGTTCCAGGGACCCCCAAAAGCAAAGATTTGAGTTACAAATGTTCGCTTTAAAAATATATATTCAAAGATTTGCACAAATGTTTTTTTCACAAAAATGTTTTCAAAAATAGCCAAAGTATAAAATAATGGCTGTAGCTAAAATCTAGAAAAATAAGGAGGAAGTCCGCACACTGTTCTCAAGCTCCAAGAAACTCGCTTTTTATTTATGCAACGTTTCGACCTCCTAGGTCTTCATCAGGCAAATATTCTGTAGCTAAAATCTAAAATGACACAGAGGTGTTCCCGGATTGAATGGGTTAATACTACAATTCTTTGAGTATTCCTTGTATTAAATTCACCTTGTTGTCGTATATATGTTTATTATTTTCATTACTGTTGCTGCTACAATGTCTGCGGAACCAGAACAAAATGATTGTACTCTTTGTACCCATATACACAAGATGTAACAATAAAGAAACCTTGTGCATACTGTACCACTGGCTCCTTGCTGAGGAGAGGCGAGGCCAGGATGTCATGTTTGCACACTTTCAAATTAGAAGATTCTTATAATGACCTTATATTGTATTGTATTGCTTTTCCCCTATTGACTGTAGAGGCAAAATTCTGCATTATTCTTCACACCGAATGAAAAACATCTGTTGAATTAATGACAAAAAAAACCCTCATATGACTCTAATGTAAATGATGGAACAAGAAACTCCTGCCTGAGGGTCCGATTCTACAAAATGTCTTCTAAATCCTAACAGTTTTCAGAAAAACGTATGTTGCTACAGTATATCAGTGGTTCTCAAACGTTTTCACGTCAAGGACCTCCTAAATTATATGTATTTGGCTGCAGACCACCATCTGAAAACATTTTGTTCCAGGGACCCCCAGAAGCAAAGATTTGAGTTACAAATAATCGCTTTAAAAATATGTATATTCAAAGATTTGCACACATTTTCACGATTTTTCAAAAATAGCAGATCTACAAGCTCGAGCTTGTATAGCTGCTATTTTTTGAATAGACAAAGTATAATATAATGGTTTAAGTGGTAACACAGGCGCATTGCTGGTTTTAATGGGTTAAAACACTTTTCAGCCTGTCAGTTTCGGTGCATTTGTATATTTTGCTCTTTGAAGTCTCAGCCATTAGCATTTTGAAGGTCATTCAGTATAAACCGCAGTCAGATCCTCTTCAAAACAGTAGTCAAAAGACAATACATCAAAAACTGTAAATCTGTCCTAATGGGTTTTCGGAGCACACTGTAATATATGGCCATCTGTTGGGGACTGCTGGGAGGCTCGTGAACAGTTTTTTCTATCTCCCAGATGATGTCTGTCTGTCTCATTTGTCCATCTGTCTGTCGCTGGACGGGGAATTGTTTAACGGTTAGCGTCCCTAATAGGGAAACAGGCTGGTTTGTGAGCATTCAGTCAGACGCCCAATCTATTTTATTGGCCAAGTACGTTTATCACATAAATGAAATTGGCTCTGGCTGGTTACACTCTTGTTCCACGCAAACACCAAATGCACAGTATGACATACTGTACGGGGATAATGTGTAGGAGTACAACATCTGATGATCTGATGTGTATTTAGTATTTACAGACTTGCTACAGAACATTAACCACTTAAACCAGGGCTCTATACTACTGTGTCTAACTGTAGGTCGCCTTCTTTTATACTATAGGTATTATAGGTAAACATATTTTTTTAAACGTCATTCATAAACTTAAAGGCATTGTACTGTATGTAACTTTGCCCTGTGTTTACATAACAAAATAGAACATCAAATATTTTATCTTTTTTTTACCAATCATTCCCCTCTATACCAGCAGTCATCGCCCACTGGAGTAGTGTGTTGGTGTTTACCTGCAGAAACACATTGCTCTCTTCCTGCATTTTGGTGTTTCCACTGTTTGTTTTGGTAGACAGGGATGTTTTTGGGCTACCAAAAACCACCACACACTATTCCAGTGGAGGGAAATTATTGTTAAAAAAAATGTAGTTTTTTTTTTTGTCAGGGACCCGGGTGTTTTTGGACCCATATGCAGCAACTCAACTTTAAAGTAAAGGCAGGAAACCAAGGAGGACAGTTTAACGACGACCTTACTGAATATAATAAGGCCAACAGAGGCACACCTTACAGGGCGAAATACAGGACCCGGGGGAATACACTGGAATACCTGGAATAACATACAACAATGAAACAATGATCCAGCACAGACAGCAGCCACAGGCAGCCTCTGAGGCTCGTTAGCCAACTAGGCAGTAGGCACAGCAGACACCCACAGGTGAGTCCACTCTAGGGAATCAGAGTCCAAAGAGGAGAGGGGAGGGGCTGGGGAGCTCAGGAGGAAGACGCACTGGGCAAAGTCACCCCAGGGAAAGGGCACATTACACTAGCCTGGCGTAGCCAGACTATATCACTGCGTGGATATGAGTCTGGTGCTTCCATGAGGACGTTTTTTTTCCCAAGGGGCGGGATCAAAACAATGGCCCTCGACGCAATTGGTTAGACCTACAACCAACTACCAATTACAGTCTCCCATATTCGAATACTGGGCCCTGATTGGTCACCCACGTCTTCTGGAGCAGGAAATGGATTCTCTATGGAGCGGTGCCAGACCCAATCGCAGAGTGCAATTTTTTTTTGCACTCGCAGATTCGTCTGGTCCCCCAGGCTAACATTACACAGGGCAGGGGCAGAGGCAGGCAGGGGCAGGGGCCGATTGTGACAGTTTTGTTATATAAACACAGGGCAAAGTTACGTACAATGCCTTTAACTTACCGTCCTAAAATACTGCTGTCCTCGCAAGTAGAGTAATACAAACGTGTGTGTGTGTGTGTGTGTGCGTGCGTGCGTGCGTGCGTGCGTGCGTGCGTGCGTGCGTGCGTGCGTGCGTGTGCGTGTGCGTGTGCTATATGCTACCTTGCTGAAGGCCAAGCAGTCCTTGTCCTGGTCCTTGTCTTTGACCTCGAAGTCGTACAGCGCCTTGCCCTGGGGCGGAGTCTGGCTCAGGGGGCGGAGCAGCTGGATGTAGCTGGCGGGCAGGAAGCCGTGGCAGCCGTTGAGCTCGCCGTGGTACCAGTTCTCGTCCACCTTGCGTCGCAGGATGATGATGTCACCTTTGTTGAACTGGAGGTCCCCGGGCTCCTTGCCCTCGTAGGAGTAGAGGGCCTTGCCGCAGGGCAGCGCCGGGACATTCTGGAATGTAAATCACACGTTTGTTAGCATACTTATGAGGACTTTCGTTCCACTTTCAGTGACTTCATTCATTCATTCATTCATTTATTTCGTTCATTTGCCAAAACCCCTAATTCTGAGCTTCGAATTAATCCTAAACATAACCCCATGACCCTAAAACAGTCTCTTGAAAAGCGATGACAAAATATCCTAATTTTCAAGGAAGCCCAATTTAAAGGGAAAAAAAGAAAAATAACCTGTCCGTATATACAGATTTTGCATGGTTATGTACAGTACTGTATATTACGGCTGTGTAGAGTTTTTAACAACTCTTATTATGTCTTAGCTAAAGTTATTTGGCTGCGTAGTGATGGTTTAATGAAGCATTTAGGGGGAGTGTGCAAGCTCATTAGTATGTATGGCCAACTGTTCAATCTTGTATTAACATACACTACCATACAGATTGGTTCAAATAACCTTTTCTTAATTAAAACAAGTCCTAGGTGTGTGTGTGCGTGCGTGCACGTGTTTGGGTGCTTGCATGATGAGCGTGTGTGTGCACATGTGTTCCTTCCTCCGTTCCGTCCTCTCAAGGATAATGACAACTTCTTGAAACCTTCCCAAACATTATATTCCTGAGTGTATGAGAATACCAGCTTCCCACAATAATTGATTATCTCTTTTCTTATAACCGACTGATACTAAATATCAGGTGACAATGACTTCCATTATCTCTACGTGACTTAATGCATCAGAGAGTACACACAGTCTCCCTACTCTTCAATCAAGCCAGAGAACACCATTCAAAACCCAATAGCACATGGCGGCACCATGTTATATTCGGTTCCTCAAGCTATATTGAGAAATTTAGACCCTGGTGTCAGGTAGGAGTCACAAGTAGTAGGCAGTAGGTAGCACAAGTAGTCGTGAGTATCACAGCCTGAAGCTCATAAGCCATAATATCTCGCCTGGCCACGGAGGGAATTGCCTCTTGCCCTGAGCGGACGATAATTGCTCTCCCAAGCAGGAGAGCGGTTGCAATTACCTCTCTCTGTCGGGAGAGGACATGAAACATATCGCTGCTGTCAGGTGGAAACCTTGTATGTCCAAAACCGTTTTTATTATTTATTTTTTTTAACTTAAAAAAATGTTTTTCAAATTACTTTTGTGTGACACTCTTACAGTATATGACGAAGTATGGCATTCATTTACGAAAAAACATAAAACGTTGAAATTGATGTCCACGCTATGGGCTATGGATTGAGTGCAGCTTTAAATGAACACTGAGGAGTTTACAGTGTAGGGGGGGGGGGCATGCATACACCTAACACTCCAAAGACCCAGTGGAGCTGCATCTCATGGAAGATGCAAGTAAACACACAACACGGTGTAGAGAGCAAACAACAGAGAGAGAAGGGTAAACAACACACAGAGAGAGAGAGAGAGAGAGAGAGAGAGAGAGAGAGAGAGAGAGAGAGAGAGAGAGAGAGAGAGAGAGAGAGAGAGAGAGAGAGGGCCAGGGGGATGAACAGAGAGAACAGCAGCTTTTTGTTCTTCTACTCTAAGCAGGTGTTTACAATGAGGCTGGCAGTCTCTTTGGTATGGGACTACTGCTGAGACACAGGATGACGCATTCTGCTGCAAGTGTGCCGCACACACACACACGCACACACACACACACACACACACACACACACACACACACGTACACCCCCTGGACATGACTCTAGTTATGTCACAGGGACTAACCCCGCAATCCAACCCTTGGGTTTTGACATTGGGTACCATTTTTATAGTCTTTGGTATGTCCCAGCCGGGGGATTTAACCCCGACCTCCCAATCAAGGCAGACACTCTTACCACAAGGCCACTGAGCTGGTAAAAGTACCAAAACAATCCCCAAAAACTCCCAAAAAAGGCTCAATATACAGAGTTATACACACAAACAGTCGCATGCACAGAGACACAAATACAGGCGCTGCCACGTGCTTATTGATTCTCCCTAGACTAGTAGCCTGAAGCGTGCTGTGCTCTATAGCAGATCACACATCAGTTTAAGGCCTGGAGGCCTCACAGCCTGTCTGCTGTGTGGATGTCCTCAGATCAGCACTGACGCAACAGGAAGAAAGACAGCACACGCACGCACGCACGCGTGCGCGCACACACGCGTGCGCGCAAACACTCCGCAAAAAAACTAAGATACAAGCTCAGATTTACGGAAAGACGCATGAATTTGCACGTATGCAAGCGCACACACACAGAGACATAATAATGATGATGATAATAATAATAGTAATGATAAACACATATGTATACACGGTGGGAAAAGAATAATCAAAGAATAGCAACAGTATTAAGAAAAACTACATTTTGTCCGTTGGTTCTAGCTATTAAGCTGCTTGAATATGCTGTGTGCTAGGTTCTTACTCCTACCTACACTAACACAAACACACTCTCTCACACACACACACACACACACACACACACACACACACACACACACACACACACACACACACACACACACACACACACACACACAAAGGCAGACAGTGTACACACGTGTACTTACACCTACACACAAACACATGACACACATTCGTGCAAAACTAATTGGACAGACAAATTTAGATAAACGCAAACGCACACATATGGGGAGCATCAGGATAAAGCTGTTGCCTGCTGTGTTCTCCTCCCCCCTCCTCTGCAAGGAACCATGGGAGAAGAGAGGGAAGGGGGGGTGAAGACAGGGAAGGGGGGGTGGGGGAAGAGAGGGAAGGGGGGGGGAGAAGAAAAGGTGGGGAGAGGAGGATATACACAGAAAGAGGAAAGAAAAAGCGTCTTGGGAGAGCGGAGCTTAGCGGGTGGTTACAGGAAGGTGTCATCTACCAAGATAATTGGGAGACTCCGGAGAAAACGTTGAAGGGATTTGAAGTCAAAATGTGAAAGTGACACGAATGCGACGGCAATCATGGAGTGAGAAAAGCACATCGCGCTTTGTTCGGTCTGTGTAGCGTTTGCAGCACTTCCAAGCGGTCAAACTTGTAGCGATATGCTGACTGAAAAACATATTGTTTTCAGATTTCAGCGTACAATTTGCCTTTTAGATTTACCACTCAACCCATTAAGGCCCGAGGTTCCGATTCTACCGATTCAGTTTTCTGAAAAACGTATGTTGCTGTATCAGTGGTTCTCAAACGTTTTCATGTCAAGGACCTCCAAAAAATGTGTTTGGCTGCAGGCCCCCATCTGAAAATATTTTGTTCCAGGTACCCCCAGAAGCAAAGATTTGAGTTACAAATGTTTGCTTTAAATATATGTATATTCAAAGATTTGCACAAATGTTCACGATTTTTTTAAAATAGCAGATCTACAAGCTCATAGCGCGGTACTCTGTGCCGAGCTATGAGCTTGTATATCTGCTATTTTTGAATAGCCAAAGCATAAAATAATGGTTTAAGTGGTTACACAGATCCCGTTTTAATGGATTAACCACTTAACAACATACTTTGTTGCCCGCAGTCCCCCAGGGGTCTATATTTGGTCCTTTCTTTTTCCCCCTCTACATCAAATCTCTGATAAACAGTATAAGCTCACAACGTGTCACAATGCAACACGTTGTGAGCTGGAAGATGTGCTATTTATTTCACTGAATGTTCACCTATTATGACATACAGTAACCAGAATAGGGACGCTAGGGTTCATGTGGTTAAGCCCTTTGGATAGTGAATTTAGCAGAGCTACAAGCTCACAAATTGCCTTCTTTTGTTTCCACATTTCCATCCATTATGATGACATGCTCAAAATAGGGACACCAGGTTCACAGTAGCTAAGGAGAACAGGTCCATCAACAATATTTACACGGTGGACATTTTACTCTTAAAGGAGTAGTTCACCCAAAAAAATACATATTTTCTATCAATTACAGACCCCATGAAGCCTTGAATTCGTAGAGATTTTTTTTGTTTTTTGTCACATTCCTAAGTCAATAATTTGATGACCAGAGTCTCCGGGAGACTGTCAAACGTACCTGAGACTCCTTAAAATCCTGAAAATGTATTAGAACAGCACATAATAATATAATCTGTACCATTCTCTAGAAATCTCTGTAATTGAAATCATCAGTCATTATATTTAAGGCAAGTGTACTGTGTTTACATCATGCGGGGAAAATGCACGTTGAATTTAGTTTAGCTATCTTCGCGCTGAGACAAAAACATGGAAGCAAATGGAAGTGCTGTGAGATCAAAGAAAAGAAACGACTAGGAAGGTGAGGAACCGATGAGTAATATGTGCAGGTGTGATGTAAAACAATCAGATCAATGATAATCATAAAAAACACCTCACCTCCAGGCTAACGCAGTGAAAGGAAAATGAAATCTCAAACACTATCATCACGAATAAAAGAACATTTGTGTCTACTTGAGCGTAAACATTTGTTCAGTCCCACGTGCAGTCACCTGTTATGTAATCCCCCCCTTTCTCTCTCTCTCAGTCTCTGTCTCTCGTTCACTCTTTCTAGTCCAGGGGTCTTCAAGAGGGGGTCCGGGACCCCTAGGGGGTCCTCAGAGCTACTATAGGGGGTCCGCCAAATCTTTGTGTGATATGATTTCTTTTTTTTTACATTAACCACTTGAACCCTAACATCCCTTTTTTTCTGAGGAGAATTTTAGCCAAAAATAGCCGATCTACAAGCTCACAACGCCTCGCAGTGCGAGGCGTTGTGAGCTTGTAGATCGGCTATTTTTGGTGAGGTACAGGTGTAAAAAAAAAAAGAGTTTAATCTGAAACACAATTTTATACAATATAGAGGGGGTCCCTGCTTCGTCTCTCTCTCAGCTAGGGGGTCCTTGGCCTGAAAAAAACGTTGGAGACCCCTGCTCTAGTCTCTTGTTTTTGTAGACCGCCGTGAAATCCATTCTGGGTGTTTTGGATTATTCTGTCTCGTGGTTTAATGAAAGGTGCTTTTAAAAAGGTCAACAGGTCTCGCTCTGGGTTTCCTTTGTTATTTATAGATAATGACCAGTGTTGGTGGAACTTAATTTAAGTTTTTGGAGGAAGTTTCTCATTGGTTTAACAGGGTCTCTCTTCATCCATGGAGGCAGAGGTTAGTGTAGCAGCGTGTAGACATTAAACATAGAGAAGACTGCAACCGCTACCATCACACCACAGGGAGGGAGAGAGAGAGAGAGAGAGAGAGAGAGAGAGAGAGAGAGAGAGAGAGAGAGAGAGAGAGAGAGAGAGAAGATGGGGAGAGGGAGAGGGAGAATGAGTGAATAGAGGGAATGAGAGAGAAATGGAAAGAAAGAACGGAGGGTGGAAGAGGAGGAGAGGGGTAAGGAGAGAGAGAGAGAGAGAGAGAGAGAGAGAGAGAGAGAGAGAGAGAGAGAGAGAGAGGCGGTGAACATGACTCCTTATCCGTTATTCATGAGAGCTTGGAAAGCGAGAAAGATAGGGAGAAAAACAGAGAGAGAGAGAGAGAGGGGGGTGTTTGGAGAAATGTGAGAAAACCAAGGAAGGGGGCAGCAGGCAGTGTAGAGCGGGATGACAGATGAGTAGAGAGGAGAGGGGGAGGAGAGAGAGAGAGAGAGAGAGAGAGAGAGAGAGAAAGAGGCTTCGTGGCTCATTACCCACACATCATGA
>NC_139954.1:37875858-37895858 GCF_963454915.1 Gymnoscopelus microlampas | reverse complement strand
CAGGTGCACTCATCCAATGTCATTTCAACTATGCATGCACCTCAAAGGCTTTAAAAACAAAACAACACCAGAGGGAGCCCCACTGATCTCACTGAACCCAGTTTCGGCACAAAAATGGGGTCAAATTCATTCTACTGCTATGCCGCCAGAATGTGGAATGCTCTGCCAACAGTCATAGAAAAGTGTGACTCCTTACCCTCCTTCAAAACCACTCTAAAAGAGCACCTACAGGTGGCTGCAACTTGTAACTGGTCCCTGTAAAAAGTAAAAAGTCTAAGCTCATCACTGGAAATGAGACCCCCCCCCCCCCCCCCCCACAACTGTTTACTGTACATATCTTTCTTTCATATGATATTTTTTGCATATTATTGCTGTTGTTTGTCTTTAAATGTCTCGATGAATTGAATACACAGGACCTTAATGGAAACAAGCCCTGAGGCTTATCTGGGTCATCCGTTTAGCATCCTTTTGTATAAAGCTGTGCCACCGTGCCTTGTTTTTGCAAACTGTTAATAAAGTATTCAATCAAATCAATCAATCAGAGATACAAAGCTACAGTCTACCATTCATTTTGGAATGGAAGGCAGCGACATGAAGATACAAAGCGACGCCCAACGTTTGTAGCCGCTACAAAATCTACAAAATTACAAAATCCAAGTTGAGAAATCCACCAAGTGTTGTTTAACCGCTTCCACTCACTGGTTAAATTGTTGACTTAATTTGAGCTTGTTGTATTACTTAAATAGCTGCATATAATAAGATGTGTTACTGGGTGATAATGCCAGACTTGGAAAACAGCTAAATGGCCATGTGCCAGAAAAGGCCCTGCTGTAGAGACTCAGAACCTGACACATTAAACTGACTTGTCCACAGACATCCGGAGATCAGACTGGGAGACGTCGCTTGTTAAAAGGTGTTAACAGTTGCTCATGCACAGTGTTGCCATGTCTGCTTATTATAAGTGGCTTTGGGCTTGTTTTTCTGAAAATATTGGTAGTTGCGGGTTGTGTCTTTTTGGGCTTGTTTCTAAAGTGTAGTTGCTTCCTAAATGCTTCCTAAATGCTGTTTAAACCAGTGGTTCTCAAACATTTTCATGTCAAGGACCTCCAAATTAATGTATTTGTCCGTGGACCCCCATCTGAAAATGTTAAAAAAGATACACATGGGATGCATAGCAAGTGCTACCAAGATATAAAAAAAAAACACTTTGGTTTCCTCCAAGAATGTTTTGAAAAAAGCAGATCTACAAGCTCGCGACGCGTCACATCACCGCGCGTTGTGAGCTTGTAGATCGGCTATTCCGACGTATATATAGGTCTAAAGTCCTCATGTGGCCTAATAGTCGCCTCTTTTGGGCTTGTTTTCATAGACCTGGTTGCGTATTTCTTTCACAAACTCTGGCAACACATGCACACAGCATACAGACTGCAGCTGCCAGTCAGTTCATATAACTCTTCTCTGCACCAGCGTGAGAGGAAATAAATCTGACACGCTGAGTTGTAGAACATGCCCCCCGCTGTGGGCAGGGCTTTACTTGTTTGTCTGCAACATTGACATTGACATTAAACATCAAGTTGGTTCTCTCTTTTTTTGGGTTGTGTGCTGCTGTGATGTTTACGCTCGCTCAGGCTGGGGCAAAATGTGAGAAAAGAATCATGGTTGAGCCAGACAATATGGCCGCAAATAAACCATCGCTACAGGAGCAACCGCTACAAATAAAAACATGTCTGTCATGATCTGATCAATCCTGATGTTCTTTTACCAGAGATGAGTGTGTCCGTGAAGTCTGTGCATCTCTCTCTCACACACACACACACGCACACACACTCACTCACATGCACACACACGCTGGCTCTCTGTCTAGCTCTAATGGACTTCTAATGGACCTCCACTGAGTCAGTTCATAGGGCAGAAAGACAGAGGTCATCAGGG
This sequence comes from Gymnoscopelus microlampas, assembly GCF_963454915.1. NCBI lineage: Eukaryota > Metazoa > Chordata > Actinopteri > Myctophiformes > Myctophidae > Gymnoscopelus > Gymnoscopelus microlampas. Next base: position 37,893,926 of record NC_139954.1, on the reverse strand, counting down.
CATTAAAAGGGTCTACCCATGGATTAAAGCAAAAATAAAATAAAAAAAGTTTTGTTTCCTAAACTATTAACACAATATGTAAATGTATGATGTTTTAGTAATACTGTTTCTGCTGTTCTACATACTGCCAACCAGGTGAAGGATTGAGGCTTTTAACCTTTGCTTTTACATGAAATAACCGAGACTATTAAGATATGGAAGCTTACGCTTCTGAACGTATTGCTAGTTTGACCACTTCAAATGCTCCAATCTTATAAATAATAACCAAAAATAGCCGCTATTTACGCTGAGCATTATGCTTCCATTAAAAGACATGCTGGCTTCTATGGAATCCAAATGACTGAAATCAGTCGTGTGGCGACTGATAACTTTAGCCCATTAAGACCGGGAAAGCATCTTTTTAGATGTCTTTGGCTGTTATAAAAAATAGCAGATATACAAGCTCATAGCGCGGCACCGAGTGGCGCGCTATGAGCTTGTAGATCTGCATTTTCTTTGAAATCATGAACATTTGAGCAAATCTTTGAATATATATATTGATGATATGTATTTGGCCGTGGACCCAATACAATACCCCAGAAGCAAAGATTTGAGTAAAAAATATTTGCTTTAAACAATACATATATTCAAAGATTTGCACCAATTTTCCCGATTATTCAAAAATATCAGATCTACAAGCTTGTAGCGTGGCACTCGGTGCCACGCTATGAGCTTGTAGATCTGCTATTTTTGAATAGCCCAAAGAAATCTAAATAAAAATGACACAGACACGTTTAATGGGCTAATCCATAGGCGGTCTACCAGAGTCACCAGACCACCAGAGGGGACTGCTTTGTGCAATACAGTTAAAGCCTCCCACTAAAGACTGGAACAGTCTTCCTATCTTCAATTAATAGAGAGCACAAATTATCTAACTTTTGCATATAAACTTTAAAGGGAAAACTTTCACCCCCAAAATGATTTTCTTCCCCTATAGTTCACTAAACCCGTGATGGCTTTTTTCCCACAATCTTTTACGGTGAATGAAGAATCCCAAAATGAAGAGAATAGAGTTGGAAAAGAAGAGAATTTAGGGGAAAAAAATAGGGATTCAATATTAACAAAAAAAAAGAATAAAGTAAAACTTTATCAAAAATCTGTTTATAAACCCCAAAACAACTCTCGCAGTGGAATCCATGTGTCCTTTATCCAGTCTATGTACTCATTACTTTCAACTCTATCTCTTTGTTTTTGGATTCTTCATGCACCGTGAAGGAATGCAATACAAACAAAACGTCTTGTATTCAAGCCATCACAGACTGAGTAATGATAGAGATTTTTTTTATTTTTTTTTAGGGTGAAGCATTATTTCTACAGCAAACCAAACAATCATAGGTAATCATACCTTATCACCTCAATTCTGACACTGCTCTTACATGCCCTCACTGTTTTACATAATTCTGTAACTGTTATTTTTGCCCTTATATGTCTGTTGTATTGTGTTGTATTGTACTGTATTGTACTGTATTGTACTGACAACAATTCTAAGTCAACAATGTTAACAACCTGTCCAGGGACTACAGATGAAAATTAGCTCATTAGCTAACTCTAGTCTGACCCATTTACACTGATGTGGAAATTGAACGGTTGATTGATGTGCATTGTCCCTGTTAATTAAATAAATAAATACATTCCTGCACGTGTGTGTGTGTGTGTGTGTGTGTGTGCGCGCTGTCAAAATTATTTTCCCGGGTCGCACTGGGCAAATGCGAGAGAGAGATCTCTCCGTCCTCTCTGTCTTATCGATGCGTAGCCTACTGTAGATGTCTCACTACCACGGCAGGGTATACTCCACACATTCTACAACCGATTTTAAGCCATGGACACTAATCACTAATCGACATCCTGACGTCCCAACATCCCGACATGGACTTAGAGTGTCAGGGCCTTAAAAGAAAACCTATTTCTTTGTTAAAATAATGATGTTGAAAACTTTTAATTACATTTAAAAAAAAAAAAAAAAAAAATCTTATACCTAGGCTGGAGTTCCTGCATTTCGCACTGTGCACAGGTTTGTGAAAAATCAATCAATGGGAACATTATTCACTCAGTCGGTACACAACCCACAGCCAAAGCCGTGGATAATGGTTGGTTGCTTGTCACCATGGGAGATGAAGCAACGCCCAATCGTGCTGCTGACAAAAACATCTATTAATAAATGGAAATTAATGCAAAGAGAGGCGACCATCCTACACAATCCTTCCAATACAAGTAAAGTGTTGGAGTAGACAATACAATTATTTACAGTATATCGGATAGAGTCTGGACATGGCAAGCCGAATACAGCGTGTCTTTGTGTCTGTCTGAGGCTAATCTTGCAAACCACTGGACTGATCATCATTACATTACATGCTGCCAGTAAGCCAAGGAAGTAAATCCATTTATGATATGCTTTTGGAAATATTCAACTTTTAAGAGATGACAGATAGTCCTGACATCATGATACTGGCATCCTAGACTGGACACATGACATCCGAGATCCATATGAAGCTTAGGCAAAAGTTCAATAAAGATATTTTCTCTCACGCAAGCTTTCAATGCACTCCATTTCTGTTCTGGGGATTTTAACCATGTCACTGGCTCTTTCCAAAACGGTCAAAGCCTTTCATTCACAATTCTAAGCGTGAGCTCTACTAGCTCTATCAGATTCCTTCCATTTGCAGTTAGCCAATCATGGCGATGGACTCCTGTTTTACAAATATCGCTGCCTCTCAACCGGTCATTGTCTTTTCAGAAGGTACATTGAGCATCCCACCTCCCCAGCTCCACCTTGCAAAGTCTCCATTGTCCAGGAGTTCAGCGGGAAAGCAATTTAATCTGCACCACCACCGTCTAGACTCCAAGGGGAGTTCTCTCTCCTATCATACAGTAGGCTCACCATCGTCCTATCTATGTGTTCATTTAAAGTCTAATCGGCAAAACTTGAAACTTCATTTTTTTGCTTCAACTCGATCTCTATTGTAATGGAAGCTACGTCATTATTAGACCCCGTCCTGTTACATCATCTCCCCCAGTGTCCAAGGTTGCAGGTTTACACGGTCAACATTTATGGAATGTAAATGTATGGAAGTGGCCAGCGGGCAAGTTACAAGAAACTACACAGGGAACATACTTTGGAAAGGGAGACGAGGCAATCGGGGGGATAGGTTGCTGTTGGGACTGTTGGAATGTGTCCCAAATATCCCTGAATCCTCGGCTCATTTATCCACACCAGCACTCCGAAACACAAACATTCCCACGCTGCCTTGGCCCTGTGCGTACGTACGCGCGTGTGTGTGTGTGTGTGTGTGTGTGTGTGTGTGTGTGTGTGTGTGTGTGCGTGCACTTGGTGTGACAATAAATAGGACAGGGTGTTCCTCTCTTCTCATCCTCCTCTGCTCAATTCACCACTCCCCTCGCGTCTCCTCTCCTCCCCTCCCCTTGCGTCTCCTCTTCTCCCCTCCCCTCTCCCCTGACCCCCCCCCACCCCATGTTTCCAGTGCTAGTCCATTGTGTGTTCCTCATGTCCTGTTCATTTATTTCCTCCACATTTCTCTATCCCTCTGTCTCAACTGTGATTACTCTGCTCTATATCGCCTCCCTGTCCTTGGCAGGGCACCCAGCCATTACAACTTTTTCCTCACTGCGTGTGTGTGTGTGTGTGTGTGTGTGTGTGTGTGTGTGTGTGTGTGTGTGTGTGTGTGTGTGGACACGCAGTAATAGCATAGTAAATCTGCAGGGGGCTCTTTCCTACTCTAGCTATGAGGGCAGCATTCTATCATCTCTGCACTTTTATATTGGGGCAGACGCAAGTTCAGCACACACCCCCCTCTCCGTCTCTCTCTTTGTCTTTGAAACACACGCACACACGTACGCACGCACGCACGCATGCACGCACGCACGCACGCACGCACGCGCACACACACACACACCCCGCATAGCAGCTCATAGTTCTATGACACCAAATAATGAGCGGTCCCAGACTGTTTTAAGAATATTTAAAAGGTAAAAAAAAATACTCCCCCCCCCCACACACACAAACACACACACACACACACACACACACACACACTGTCAGCTTGTCTGGCAGTAATTCACTGCGCTATTGATTCACTTTCCATCTATTATTCATGATGTGACACACACCTTAGGTTAAGTGGAGACATACATGCATGCACACACACACACACACACACACACACACACACACACACACACACACACACACACACACACACACACACAAAGACGCATGACACACACATATGGCTGACAATATAGACTGTCAGGTTCTGAGAAGCAGAGGCCAGAAACACAACCCCACAGTCTGTATATCAACTTCAATATACTGTGACACGCACACGTTGGAACCTCAGCTCCAGCCTGTACCTCTCTCTCTCTCTCTCTCTCTCTCTCTCTCTCTCTCTCTCTCTCTCTCTCTCTCTCTCTCTCTCTCTCTCTCTCTCTCTCTCTCTCTCTCTCTCTCTCTCTCTCTCTCTCTCTCTCTCTCTCTCTCTCTCTCTCTCTCTCTCTCTCTCTCTCCTCCCAGTGTACATTCTTTCACTCTGGTCATAATCTCCCTGGTGCACTCCTCCTCACTCCCTTGTTTCCTCCTCTCATCTTCCTTCCCTTCTTTTCGTAGGGGGGGTGGGGGGGGGGGGGGGGGCAGTGAAAGACAGAAAGACTGGCTGGCAGGAAGAGAGAGATAGAGAGAGGGCAGAGAGCATTCACTCCAGAATGCTAGAATTTAAACACGAACATAAATTCACCCATGCTCATTTACACTAGAGCAGGGGTCTTCAACGTTTTTCAGGCCAAGGACCCCTTAGCTGAGAGAGTGGGTACAGTATAACATTGTGTTGCAGATTAAACATAGATTAGTTAACCCTAAATATTTAGTCAACTTGACCGTTGGCTCTGTACTTGGTCTGCTCTTTTTCCCCTCTACACTGACTCTCTGAAAAAACGCCTGTGAGCTCGTAGATCTGCTATTTTCCGCTAATGTTCCCCACCATACAAAGATGTGGCGGACCCCCTGTAGTAACTCTGAGGACCCCCTAGGACCCGCTGTTGAAGACCCCTGCACTAGAGGTCTTCACAGGTCCACCAGAACTGGAACTATATCTGAGAGAAGACCCCGTATTCAGCGCTGATCGGTAGGGAAAAGCATAAAGATGATTATAGGCTGACCTGGGATCAGATTACTACAGCGCAGTAGCTGTAGTAATCAGCCTGCATACAGTACGTGCAGGCTGCCCGCTGTCAGTTCAGTGACCTGGGAGAGTGGAGAGCGCATCAAACTATACCTCCATGACAGTGGTTTTCAACCCTTTTCATATCAAGGTCCATTATTTATTCGGCATTTGAGCCACGGACCACACTTTGATGAGATTTAGCCTCAGATCCAAAACTTAGAAACATTTTGTTGTCGTTGGATAAGAATTCCATGCTGTATTGATGTGGTGCCGCAGGAGAGAAAACAGGCCAACGTTGATCAAAAGAACAATTCTGAACAATTGATTAATTGTTTAAAAATAATTTAACTCTTGAAAGTGTAAAATGAAACCAAATGGACCCATAAGGGTCCATTTGGTTTCATTTTACACTCTCCAAGAGTTAAAGATCTAATAAGTAAAGGGTCCATTTGGTTTCCGACTCTCCATCATTTAGCTGGGGACCACCTGGAAACCCCTCAAGGACCACTGGTGGGAACCACTGCTCCATGGAATCAAAGTGTGCACCATGGCGTGCGCAGTCATCCTTCTTCATTGAGGTGAAAACATACCATTGTCTGTTATTGCAGGCTGCTGCATGGCTGCTGCATGGCGGCTAGGTTCCAGCCTATAACTGGCATCTATTGGCATTTTTGCCATCAATTGTAATCATTAGGTTTGTCACGTTCATAATACCCAACCATCGGGCTCAGTGCTGTAATATCTCTGAACAAATCGGATCTGGAAACAAATCTCACAGGTCCATTATGGGTTCTGGTCCATAATTTTGTACCTGTGAAGAGCTCTAATTTACACGTTCTCTCTCTCCATTCCCTCCTCTCTCTCTCACTGTGATTGTATTTTCAACATATTTTTCATTCATTCATGATTTGCTCTTGTTCTTTTCACTATTCTTGTGACTTTGTCTCTTTCTCCATTTCTTGGAGACAATTTCTCCGTCTCCCATGTTATATCTCTCTCTCTTTTTCTCTCTCCCATCCTAACCATTAGCAGTAGTGGGTGCTATTAATACAGCGCCCGGGGAGCAGTTATGGGTTAAGTTCCTTGCTCAGGGACACTTCGACACATAGACTGGGCGAGCCGCGGGGGAGAAACGGGGACCTTCTGATTCCCAGTTAGCCTCTCTACCCATTCATTCCGTGTGTGTGTGTGTGTGTGTGTGTGTGTGTGTGTGTGTGTGTGTGTGTGTGTGTGTGTGTGAATTGCTAGTCCTCCCTGGCCAATGTCTCTGTCATCTAGGCTCATAATAAACAGATTTGGTATGTGTACTGTGTATGACTGAATGCTTGCGTGTGTGTGTGTGTGTGTGTGTGTGTGCGTGTGCGTGTGCGTGTGCGTGTGCGTGTGCGTGTGCGTGTGCGTGTGCGTGTGCGTGTGCGTGTGCGTGTGCATGTGCGTGTGTGCATGAATGCATGCAGGCTTTTATTATATGTATGTTGATATATTTGCATCTAGCCCATTTCCATTTCAGTTACACACAAGACACACACACGCACACTCACAGTCACTACAGTCTCCGTGACAAGTAATTACAGCATGGATTATATTTTTAGAATATGGAAATGCACTGTTTTATTTTCTCTCATGTGTAACGATGCTGGCTGCCTGAGATGCCTTCTCAGAGACCCAGTATACGGCACAGCCGCTGTAAACTGCTGAGTGTTCCTTTAACTCTGAGAGTGTTACAAATGGACCCGGGCAGGGTCCATTTGTAACACTCTCAGAGTTAAAGGGACACCCAGGGTTTCTGTCTAGACACACGCAGGGCGCTTTTCTTTAATCTCTCCCTCAGACATTTGTATCCCGTCAAAACCAACCTCCATCCTCCGCTTCACTCACAGCGGAGGACCGCTCACGACCTTGCGCAGGCACCCACGCACGTGTGTGTGTGTGTGTGTGTGTGTGTGTGTGTGTGTGTGTGTGTGTGTGTTGTGTAGGTGTGTGTGCGGAATGAATGAACGGTGAAGAAATGGAGACAGAGAGGTTAGACTAGACGGAGCGAAAGAAAACCAGGAACGCCAGGGAAGGCGGTGAAAATTGGAAAAGAGAAGAAGTGACACAGAGAGGCTCAGGAGAAGGCGTCGGGAGCGTATGAATATTCATAACGACGCATTTTCGTCTGAGCTGTGAGCCGGTGGCTGTGAGAACACACACACACACGCACACGCACACACACACACACACACACACACACACACACACACACACACACACACACACACAAATGTGCGGACATACTGTACAGTACATGTGTACTGTATGCACACTCACACACAGATAAGCTTGTTAACCATGTAAGCCCTATATACTTCGTCATATGAAAATCAGCAAAAATAGCAGACCTATAAGCTTGTAGCTCAGCTTTTTTCATTTTTGGGAATTTGGGTTTAGAGATACATTTTTCATGAAAATGTGTGTACTTTTGAAAACTTTTTCGCCTAAGATGACAGGGCCCAAAAATAGGGATGCCACTGGGGTAATGTGGTTCAACATGGGCCAACACGGCGCCGAGAAACGACGGATGTCTTACCTGGTGAGAGATCAAAGGTGTGGACGACAGCAGGTGTGCGAGGCGGCAGCGGAGGAGAGGGTGGCAGATGGAGGAGGAGGGAGGCCGAGGGGAGAGAGAGGAGAGAGAAACACGTCATTAGCATGAGCATCCGCTGACAAACAGACCAGCGCCGTCACACAGCAATCATAACACTGGCTGTCTGTTGTTGTTTATGCGCCAAACCCATCAAAATCACATTCACTATCTAGAGCAGTGGTCCCCAAACAATGGCCCGGGACCCCTTTTTTTGGGGTCGCGGGACCCTTTTTTATGGGTTGTGGTCAAATAATTATTTCAAAAAGATTTTCCAAAATCTTCACACACAAAAGTCACAACAACAAAACAAGAAACAAACAAAACAAATATATTCTTAAACATTTAAAAAAGAATATACACACACACACACACACACACACACACACACACACACACACACACAAATCTATGAATACAAAAAAAGTTTTAAGAAATAGCACAGTATAATAATAGTGCTACAGGGAGTACAGACAGGCTAACAGGCTTTTCTTAGATCTGAATTTTATTAATTTCACAGTTTTATTATTATTATTAATTATTTTGTTTGTTTTTAATATGTAACACTTTGAGATTTGGTTCAAATATAACGTGTGTTACAAATAAAATGTATTATTATTATTATTACTAACAAGGCAAATTGTATATCAGATGCAACTGATGCCAGAGGATCTGGCAGATCAAACCTTCACACATCAACATCATTAAGAAGTGGGTGACTCTGGCTAATGTGCATGCCCCTAACATCAATGATGTGCAATCCTTTGGCAGATTTTTCTCTCTCAAGCTTCCTGATTTGAATTATCTCTCTTCAATTCTTGGGGGCTTCAACTTGCTCCTTAGATGTATTTTTAGAGCGCTCTTCTCCCAAATCCGCTTCCTCTAATAGGAAGTCTGCTAGAAGACATTAAATCCTATCTCGTGGACTATAAGGCCGTTGGGATCCCATGGCGATTCTTTTTTTCCCGTTCCTACAAGGAGATAATTCTTTTTTCTTTCTCATGTTCATCATTGTTATGCTGTACATGAATAGATTATTTCTTTATTGATAATTCACTTATCGGAAACGTAAGGTCATGTGCACTACTAGCAGTGGTGGAAAAAGTAATCAAATGTTTTACTTGAGTAAAAGTATCAATACTGCAATGTAGAAGTACTCCGTTGCAAGTAAAAGTCCGGAATTCAAAATGTACTTGGGTACAAAGTAATTGGTATCAAAATGTACTTAAAGTACCAAAAGTAAAAGTGCTAAAATGTTTGAAAAAAGCAGATCTACGAGCTCACAACGCGTCGTGATGCGACACGTTTCCTAGCCTAGGTATAAAATAGGGCTAAAGTGGTAAATTTTTTAATACATATTTTTTTAAGCGAACATTTGTACCTCAAATCTTTGCTTCTGGGGGGTCCCTGGAACTAAATATTTTAAGATGGGTCCATGGCCAAATACATATATAATTTTGGGGTTCCTTGACATGAAAAAGTTTGAGAACCACTGATATTATAGCAACATACGTTTTTCAGAAAACTGTTAGGATTTAGAAGACATTTGTAGATGCGTTCCCCAATTGGTTAAGTCAATGTAATGGCAGGTTCATGGTCCTCCTGATACATCAGGAGTCCAGTCTGTTCCTATAGTCACCTGTTTACCAGAGGAGCTTGCAGCTTACAATGGGAAAATACACAGGTTTAACTACATGTTCTGGAGGTGAAATTCCGACAACTTACTTGAAAAACCGAAAAAGTGCAAAAAATCACAGCGCTGTGTCTTTAAGTACGAACTCCAGAGGCAAAACAATTTGGAACAATTTGAACGTACATTATTTGAGGTGAAATGTAATATTTTTGCTGCATGTAAAAAAGAAATGTTCAAAGGAGAAACAAATGAGCATTGCTCATCACATTCTAATCTTAGATAGGCAATGTGCTAACTCACCATCTCCAAACAATACAGAGAACTTAAAACTCCAGAATGAGTTTAATCTCCTGTCCTCTTAACAAGCTGGAAGTCAACTCATAGTACGGCTATAGAATAGTAAGTAGAATAAATTCTATAAATGAGCAGCTTTTTGACCCGCGACAGAAGCCTCTACTAGCTCAAATGTATTATTTATATTCTGGTATTCTTTATTCAAAAATGCATTTGTTTCCTTTTATTCGGTTTTGTTTATTTTTTTCGCTCTACATTTAAATGTATGGTTGGATGTGGGTTCATGTTTGTAGCTATATGTCGTGTCAGGACTTATGTTTTGGGATAAGGGACAAAAAAATCTAATTCCTGCAAATGCTATCTGCATTTATTCATCCCTGATGTTCCATAAAATAAAGGAAATGAAAGAAAGTACAATCCAATCAAAAACTTGAAACTCTGTATTCTAGGTGGGTGTCTGCACACATAACTATATTCAAACCAATTCGGGCCATGAATAAATGAATGAATTCTCCCATCACCCCAGCATGTTATTTCAATCTCAGTTAAAAGACGTGTTGTTTTTAGGAGAAGAGCAGCGTCATTGTAGAAGCTCAGTGAGGGTCCTGGACGCTAACAAGAAGGGAAGCCAACAAAAGATCCCGCTAACTGGAGCAGACAGCGACCCTGCTCGGTTCACCTCTGACCTCACCCCCCCTACCCCCCCCCTGTGAAGGTGAAAGGTCAAATGTCACAGTGAAAGGGAGGGAAGTGACACTGGTGACAGGCGCAATGGGTGACATGACAGGGACAGAGGGGGGACAGAGGCAGAGAGACAGGGTGGATAGGGAGGGAGGGGGGGGGGGGCATGAAAGAAAGGGTCGGAACTAGCCCCCCCGCCCCCCAGTCAGGTTGGGGGGTCAGATTGACTGGGGTTGACAGGGTGTCTGTATATCCGCCCCCTCCTCTCCCCACACAGTGGTGGAAAGTAACTAAGTACATCTACTCGAGTACTGTACTTAAGTATAATTCTGGCGCGATGCGACACGTTGTGAGCTTGCAGATCTGCTATTTTCAAAAGAGGTAACGAGTACTTTTACTTTTGGTACTTTTAAGTACATTTTGATGCCAATACTTTTGCAGTTTTACTCAAGTACATTTTGAACACTGGACTTATCCTTGAAACAGAGTCATTCTACATTGTGGTATTGATACTTTTTCATAAATTAAAGAACTTGAGTACTTCTTCCCGAAACTGCCTCTCCCCCGTTCCCCGTTCCATTAACCGCGTTAGCCTGTTGCAGAGACGGCGGAGCTTGAGAAGCAGATGGTCGGTGGGTGTGGTTTTGGCGGCGGTGGCTTGGCATCAAGATCTGCGAGACGGTCCCCACGGTGACCCCCAGACACCTGTCACCTTAACATGACATACATTATCCCAGCCTGAACTCTAATAGAGCCGAGACGTCCGACCGTAATGTATGTCAGTGGTCCTCAAACGTTTTCATGTCAAGGACCCCCAAATGTATTTATATTATGTATTTAGCCGCGGAATTCCATCTGAAAATATGGGGAGGGGTGGGGAGCGACTTGTGAGATGAAGCGAGGAGATAGTCTGTGAGTCGGACGTTTCCTCCCGACATTTGAATCACGTCACGAACACACTGGTAGGAATGCAGCCGCCGTACGTCTCCTGCACGTTTTACAATGTGAAGAATAACGTGTCAAATGTGATGCTCGTGCAGTGAGAGAGCAGATACATCGGGCTGAATATATCAGGAAGAATACAGTGCCGAAGTGCCGCCAACTGTGTTGAGTAACATATACTGTACACATCACCGGCCATCAGATATACACTCATTTAAATTGCACAATGTGTTTACGTAAACATTATATTCTGTGCAGGGTGAACTCTATACTGTACTGAACTGTACGGGTGTCCAAGTCTAGTTTATACAACAGTACCTTGTCGTATGACTGAGAGAAAAAAACAATTTTCAGCAAATGACACGGTCATGACTCATACCACAAAGTGTGAATGGCATTGAGTTCACTCATGTTGTGTGGAATTGAGCCATGCTTCAAGCTCAATCTTGTCTGTCTCGTCTTCTTTTGAAAAGTGTAATTTAGTGAGAAAGCTTCAAAGTGCGCTTTCGCAGAAAAGCTTGTGTGTGTGTGTGTGTGTGTGTGTGTGTGTGTGTGTGTGTGTGTGTGTGTGTGTGTGTGTGTGTGGTGCCTTCAAGGTTCATGCTGTCATCAGCATGTGTGTGACTTCAACCACTTTGAACCTGGTGTCACTATTTTGAGCATATAGGCAAAATCTTCCAACGGTTTTTCCACATCTAAATATCATGCACAGTATATACCCGCTGCTATGTTCATGCACCTTATAGTATGTCTAGCCTCATGTGCATACTGTACAAGATGGATATGCTTTGTGTATAGAACATAGCTTATGTATATTTTTTGTTTAATCTTTCTTCATCCTTGCCCCCCTCCTCATTTTCTTTCTCTTTCTGGAAATAATAAAACGATGGAGCTTGCACAAAAACAAATTTATGTATCTGTAAACCTGTGACAATAATGCTGATAATCTACAAGAACGTGTCACGTGTGAGCTTGAAGATCAGCATTTTCTTTTTGGCATCCCAGAATAGGGATGCTATAGGTTTCAAGTGGTTAACTCTCTGGGTTATCGTTAGCCACGAGGATGTGGAACTGGTGCGAGGCGCCTGAACGAACTTAATGGCCGTTTGATGGATGATGCGTTTGGTAGACAGACGGGAGCGTTAAGTGGCAGGAAAAGCGTCTAGCCACTTTTAGAACAGTGAGGGCTACAGCAGTGGTTCTCAAAGTGGGGTCCTTGGAGAAGTTCCAGGGGGTCCCCAGCTGTTACCGTGGCTAATTAAAAATAGCAGATACACAGCGCATTACTTTGTGCCATTTTGTGTTTGGATTTTCTTTTACAGTTTAGATTTTTTTAACAGAAATATGGTCTTCTGGGGGGTGAGTCCCTGGCACAAAACATTTTCAGATGGGGGGGTCCGCGGCCAAATACAATTTGGGGGTCCTTGACATGAAAACGTTTGAGAAACACTGGTCTACAGTATACTGTAGTAGTAACTGTATCACACTGCTGCCTTGTTGGCTAGAGGGCACCTATAATGGAGGGATAGAAACAGAGCGACAGCAGGACATCTGTCACAGCCTAGAGCCCCAGTGCACATCTCCTCACCTCATCCATTTCAACACACAACTGAAACCCAGCAAAATGTCATCGTCTAACGATGTTAGACATCGTTAGACGATGTTAGACGTCCACACAAATGTAACTGTTGTGTGGACGTTAATATTATGACGTTTAGCAGAGTTTTGGTCGCAATACCAGACGACTGAATGTCGGTTGTTCTACGTCAATACAGCGCTTACATGAGATGTTTGGAAGATGTTGGATTTTGGTTTCTTAAAGGAGTAGTTCACTACTCGTTTAACACGCTTGTACTGTACCTTATAGTGGCCCTATTCTGGGGTGAACATTTGGAGAAGACTATCCAAATAAAATACACTTGAGCACTGAACTGGTCTGCACGTGTTTCTTTGTTTTGCAGGGGTGACTGCAAAGGAATAGATGAGAAACCTTGGGAGGGCAAATGAAAAACTATTGACACTTAACTGTAACTGTCTTGGGGTGTTTTCATTACTGAGTGGACTTGTACTTTAGCGATTTCCAGCCAAGCCAAAACCTCATCTATTAGCTCAGCTTGTCCCTTTGGTTCCCCTACATACAGTATCTCCTGTTCACCTTTAATCGCCTCACGTACAGTTACAATGGGCGGGCGACTTCATCCCATCACGGGAGAGAGAGAGGGAGAGAACGTTAATGACACGGCCATGCCCACTCTGGGGGATAGAGCACTCACTGATGTAAAAATGGAAGATGGAGATGTAAAACATAAAGTGTGAAAATGTAAATGTATATGCAGTCGGCGCAATCACAGTCAAACCACAGGGCGAGTGATTGACAGGCCGATGGAAGCCTGCGAGGTAAAACCGCTAAGTGTAGGATGTGAATGAAAGGAGGGAGCAAGAGGAGAAGAGAGGCGATGAGAGGCAAAAGGCGAGAAAAGGAGGGCTATTACGTCAATGGGGGAATTATCACGTCGAAATTCCAATGCATCTGACAGTGAAAATCGGTTAGCATTGATGTTACCTTAATCCATTACGACCGGGAACGCATTTGTGTCATTTTAAGATTTCTTTGGCTATTCTATAAATCTTATATTTTTAAAGCGAACATTTGTAACTCAAATCTTTGCTTCTGTGGGTCCCTGGAACAAAACATTTTGAGATGGGGGTCCGCAGGCCAAATAAATATCTAATGTTGCTATATCAGTGGTGCTCCAACTTTTCCATGTCAAGGACCCCCAAAATGAAACCAAGTATTTGGTTCCAGGGACCCCCAGAAGCACAGAGTTAAAAATGTCCGCTTTAAAACATATTTATTCAAAGTTTTGCAAAACTTTTTCACGATAAAAAAAAAAAAAATGCAGATCTACAAGCTCATAGCGCGGCACTCGGTACCGCGCTATGAGCTTGTATATCTGCTATTTTTTTAATAGCAAAAGAAATCTTAAAATGACAGGGATGCGCTCCCGGTCTTAATGCGTTAACAGCACTCAGGGCTGCCACAGCCTCAGCAACACAAAAGGCATCTTCATGTCGGAGCAGAGTGGGACGGGCCATGCCTTCCATGTGGAGAGAATCCTGTTAGCGATGCTTTGAATGACGGGTTTGACTCCCGTGTCGTGACCGCTGTGTAAACGTTGCTTTGCAAGGCTTTTGCCAGTCGGTTAGAAAAGGCGTTTCTATAACAAACGCTGGCCTGTGTTCATATATGAGGCACACAGGTGTCCTTTCAGATGCACTCTCGCTGTCTACGTGGAGTCTCTGCCTTCAAAGCTTCGAGATCCTATCGACTGTCTCCCCACCGCATTCGCTGTACTTCTGTTATAGTCTCTGCTCTCTGGAGAAGATAAGTGACATTTACTGTGGGGAATGGATTGGGGGTTAAGTCCCTATATGCGACATACAGTACTAGCGTCATGTCCAGGGGGCAGTGGTGGGAAAAGTACTCACATTTTTTACTTAAGTAAAAGTATCAATGCTGCAATACAGAAATACTCTGTTGCAAGTAAAAGTCTGGAATTCAAAATGTACTTGAGGCTTTTCACGAAAATAGCTGATCTACAAGCTCGTAGATCAGCTATTTACAAGGCCATATTTTCAAATGGCCGAAATGTAAATAGGGTTGAAGTGGTTAATGTAGCCTATGTTTTGTTTGTGGCAGCGGTGGCCTAGTGGTTAGAGGGGCGGCCTTGATACCGAAAGGTCCCTAGTTCGATTCCCCAATTCATCACATCGATCATGAATCACCGCTGAATAGCCCTTGAGCAAGGCTTCCATGCAGGGTCCGGCTGGAAACAAGTTTCGTACTTAGTCCGACACCCTGGGTAAACAACAAACTTTGCTTTGCTTTGTAATAATAATCAAAATCTACAAAGTAACTAGTAACTAAAGTTTTCAAATAAATGTAGTGGAGTACAATATTTGGATCAGAGTTGTAGTGGAGAAGTAAAAGTATTGGAAATTCAAAATATTCAAGTAAAGTACAAATACCTCACAATTGGACGTATGTACAGTACTTAAGTAAATGTACTTCCCACCACTGTGTATTTGTACATCATGGCTGGGGGATGCACTTGTACATCAAGCCGCATCACGCTACGCAAACAGGAGATAGGCTCCTATGGGCCACAGAATGGCTTGGCAAGGCTTGGAAGGCTGCAACAGGCTCTTCTCCTGTTTGCATCTGAACACTCACTTGTTGCTATAGATTTTGAAGTGTTTTCTTCTGAGGGAAACTAGAGAGATAATTTCTATACCCCATCATCACCTAGAAGAAAAACTACTTGGTTATAGTTCCCCTCTCTCTCTCTCTCTCTCCCTCAGACACAGCCCCAATGTGTGATTAATTGACAGCTTGTACTGTATACTTAGCCTGTGGTCGTTAATTTAACACTTCATTACAGCTCGTTAAAAATAGAAGGATGAAAACCTCAGCTGAGAGATTCTGGCAATTAACCCTGCCTATGAATCGGTTGCTTTGAAAAAGGTTATTCTGAGAAGCAGGGATGCGCAATTTCTAAGCTTATAGTGAGACTGTGAGACTTCACTTGAATGAGATGTTCTTGAACCACGGCGGGATAAAGACCACACACGCACGCGCATACGCACACGCACACGCACACGCACAAATATACACAGTAAGACGTGAGAGAGGAGCTTCTGTTTTTCCATCACTGCAGCAGGTAATAGACAGCTTACTCAGAGATAGTGTTGTAGTCTGTTTGAAATTGAGAAGTATCAAGTGGAGTGGATTGCCCACGTACACCCCGTGTGTGATGAAAACAAGCCCATGCAAACAAAAAACGTTGACAAACAACACAGAAAAATGACTTTTCAGTATTCTCTGCCATCATCTCACGTCAGCCATTCCAGGCGCCTTATTCTACATTCACAAGCCAAGGATGACAGTTTGATGGAGTCACGCTGGGTCAAATATTAAATATCACTCTGAAGATATTTCTCAGCAAGTGAAGACATACACTTGCTGAAGCACTAGAACCCGACCGAAGACAGATTTTCGGATCTGATGTGGATCCCGATTTTGCTGGCGTCCTAGACCATTGACTACCGATGTTTTGACCGATATTTGTTGCAAAAAAACACACAACACAAATAACTTTTTGATAGATAAAAAACAACTACTCTAAAACGGAACTTCATTTTACCTAATCCCTATTTAAGCCCTATTCAAAACACAAACACACACACACACACACACACACACACACACACACACACACACACACAGTCTGTCTTGGTTTTGGATGCAGAGTTCGGCAAAGAACTAGTGGATAGACTGAGATTGCTACTTCCATACAAATACACACGCAAACACACACACACACACACACACACACACACACACACACACACACACACACACACACACACACACACACACACACACACACACACACACACACACACACACACACACACACACACACACACACAAAGAAAGAGAGAGGCAGACAGACAGGGAAAACGAGGGAGGAGAAAAGAGACAAACAGAAAAGATGGAGAGAGACAGAAAGAGAAAGATTGGACCGTGGGAAAGAGAAAGTATTGAATTGTTCCCGTCTTTCCCTGTAAATTGACACTTGCTTTGTCACCCGGGCCGAGTCAAACTGTTCAGCCGCATCGATGCATTGTTCAGGCTACAACTGAAGCATGAGGTGAATTTAACATGAAGAATGAACTGTGATAAAAGGGCCTCCATTCAGTCCCAGAGGAACGTCATAATATTCAATGCGTCCAAGGCTGTCGCTGACTGTATATGTAGGTGAAGTGTTGAGTCTACTGTATCTCGGCTGTGTCCATTTGCCTAGGCTGTTATGGATCAGAGGTTCTTCTGATGAATCGTTTACTGTGTCCAGAGCACAGGCTTCAGGACAAGACTAAACTGTTACAACCCATTCAATCCGGGAACGCATCTGTGTCATTTTAGATTTCTTTGGCTATTCAAAAATAGCAGATATACAAGCTCATAGCGTGGCACCGAGTGCCGCACTATGAGCTTGTAGATGTGCTATTTTGTAAAAATAGCGGGGTTTTTTTGCAAATCTTTGAATATACTTCAAACTCAAATGTCTTGCAACAGTTTTTTTTTTTTTACGTATGTTGCTATAATCAGTGGTTCTCAAACTTTTTTCATGCAAGGACCCCCAAAATGATATGTATTTGGTTAACACTAAAGTGAAACATCTTGAAAGTGTGAGAACTACTGATTTAGAAGGCATTAGAATGGGCCTCATGTCTTAATGGGTTAAGTGTTTAAATGTGTAAATGTAAAGCTCATTAGTGGAGGGTGGTACAGCTGCCAGCCTTCCCTTTGAACCCAGCGAGGTCTGTTCAGTGACAGGATGGGATATCAGCACCAATAAGGAAGCAACTCTATCCAGCCATCCCTCCCACTCACATCTCTCTCTCTCTCTCTCTCTCTCTCTGTTCCTCTTCATCCTTTCACCCAATCATACTGTATCTTAACCTCTAATTCTAGACCTCCTCTGCCCGCCTCTCTCCACCGCTCCGTCGCTCTCTCAATCCTCCTCCACTTTTTCATACCTGTCTCGATTTTGTACTCTATTTTCTAATCCCTCTCCATCTCTGTTCTTACCTCTCTGTCATCCCCTGTCCTCTCTGT
>NC_139954.1:37865858-37873358 GCF_963454915.1 Gymnoscopelus microlampas | reverse complement strand
AATAGACGAAATAGAAATAAATCTATAAGCTCACTAGTGCGTTGTGAGCTTGTTTTTTTGGTGTGTAACACTGTCATACCACGGACTGTAAATTAGATATTACATGGATAATGTGTCTACAGCAGTGGTTCTCAAACTTCTTAATTTCAAGGACTTCCATAACTCTGAGAGCATACAAATGGAACCAAATGGACCCTTACGGGTCCATTTGGTTCCATTTGTACGCTCTCAAGAGGTCCATTTGGAACCCTTTCAAGGGACCCTGATGGGTCCCTGGACCCCACTTTGAGAACCACTGGTCCACACTGAAGCCATAAAGCATATGCGCTTCTTCACCTTTGGACGCCTCAGTTTTTCCACATCGCTGTGCTTCTTTTCGCACACACGCGCACACACGCGCACACACACACACACACACACACTCTGAACTTTCTGATGGTGATGTATTCTCTAGCAGCAGTCTTATATTTTATTCATCATCTCCCAAAACAATCGCAAAGCCAAGGTTAACCAAGGTTGACCAGGTGTGTGTGTGTGTGTGTGTGTGTGTGTGTGTGTGTGTGTGTGTGTGTGTGTGTTTTAACATAAACGCACGTGTGTGTGTGTGTGTGTGTGTGTGTGTGTGTGTGTGTGTGTGTGTGTGTGTGTGTGTGTGTGTGTGTGTGTGTGTGTGTGTGTGTGTGTGTGCGTGTGTGTGTGTGTGTGTTTTTTTCTTGGCACTTGTGTATGTCTGGGTGTTCTTGTCGTGTGCATGTGTGTGTGTGTGTGTGTGTGTGTGTGTGTGTGTGTGTGTGTGTGTGTGTGTGTGTGTGTGTGTGTGTGTGTGTGTGTGTGCGTGTCTTCTGGGAGCCAGATGAAGCCAGCGATATGGGGAGGGATGACAGTGGATTGTGTGCGAGGAGGAACGATAGATGTACTCGCAGATAAAACTTGGCACGGTGAATAGCCAAGTATGGCGATCGGTTACAAGTTTGAAATGTGGGAAGACGTCCTTGTTTGTCAGAGATCTGATCATGGAGATAAGTTTCCAGAGACTTTACTGGAGTGGGAATCAGGAGATTGATTTTCACTGTAAAATATAATTTATTGAAACAATATGTCTCTTAGTTATAGTTTGTAGCGTCTACAGCGTGCATTTTATCACATACCCAGATTTTATTTGACATGGGTAATAAGAGGAGTGATAAAGGGACCAAGAAGGTGATAAGTAGCCCTGGGGACCAACAGTTCCCGAGCCATGTGGCACATAAGTCAAGAGCCTACAGTAGCTTCCGTAGCGTGAGGCAACTGCCGCTCTGTCATTTTTACTCCCTAATGCGTCACTATAAGATTACAACAACTGAACAGCATGCATTGGTAGATGTAGTACAAGTTCACCCCCTGGACATGACGCTAATATGTCGCAGGACAGAGTGCCAAAAAGCAGGGAGGCACTGGGTAACATTTTTATAGTCTTTGGTATGACCCGGCCGGGGATTTAACCCTGACCTCCCGGTCTCAGCAGGGCAGACAGCGCCGGACACTCTAACCACAAGGCCACTGAGCTGGTAAGAGCGTGATAAGCTTGCCATGCAGCCTCTAGGGCTGATAAGAGCAGCTGACCAATTAAGGCATGCTGAAGGCATATCTTCCCTTGGGGTTATACAGCAGCTGACAAATCAGCGCAGCTTAAGTAGCAAGGCAGCCTGAACTGGCACTGCGAGTGACCTGCAAGGTCTAGAGAACACAGCGTGGAAAATAACAGCAACACTTTCACAGAACGTAATGGTGAGGCCTGCGGCCAGCAACACATGCTGTTTTCAACAACTCCCTCCCTACAGTATGGGGGAAACAACCTTTTGGTTCGTCTGCAGCATGTGGAATATTGGACGTTGTTCAAGGTCTTCTTTAGCCACACAGCAGATCTTCAGACAGAACATCAACCCAACTTGGCAGGACTGGTTTCCTCACATCCAAACTCTGGCACATCAGCCCAAGCGAAGCAACGGGCAAACTGGTGATCATTTATATTTATCCGCAGGGCTTTGGGATTTATGACCAAATGCAGCAACCATGGTCATGGCCATTGTGCGTCAGTAGATGTTTTATTAACTGTATTTTTTGGTAAACGATCAGCGCTACAAAATGAGGTATAATAAAAAATAACGGTTTTGGAACTACAGTACAGCTTACAGAAATGTGTTTTGCAGAAATTGCAAGGTGTGAGAAATCCGGCTTCAACGTTTTGACAAGGATTTTCACACTTTCTCATTTGATAAAATGATGCATTATTTTCATATTTAATAACCAATTTCGGTTCTGTCTTATAGGTGAATGATAGACAAGTATTTGGAGATTCTGAAACTGTGTTTAACACAAAAAAACACATAGTTTTTGAGCTCCCCTGTAAAGTGCTGGGTCACATTTGGCGCTTGGGAGAACAAAATGGTACCAGGCCAAGCAATTGTAACTCACATTTTAGAAACAGTCCACGTTTTTAAAGTTTCTTCCTAAAGCGATTTACTGCAAATTTGAACCAGGGCATTTACGACAGTTACGCGCTACCAATTAAATTACTTTATTGGTTCATTAGTTCATCATCGTGCCTATTGTCAGTGGAGCATGCCGAGGCGTGGATGCATAAAAGATTGACTGGATATCGTGATTTCCCCTACATGGGGAAGTCGTGTCCTGGTCAAAAGAGAAATGCTGTGTGTGATAATCAATATACCATAATTAATACAGTCCATTGACTCTGAAGAGACTGTGCTGCATACAAATGAGAGGCATGGACAAACATGAAAGTCAGCCAAGCAAGATTCACCATTCAAGAGGGATTCATTTGTCACTCGCTCATACAGGAACCAGCAGCCAAATGTTGGTGTGGCATGTTCTGCAAGACTGTGCTAACAACTATAATAATAATAATAAGCAAGGCATAATTGTCAGTGCGCTGGTTGGTGTTGAAAAATAACCCCAGACAGGATGATTAAACACAGAGGTGGAGCCGAGGTGTTTAATCATCCTGAAGGGGGTACTTAAAAAATGTATTAATACATTGACCCAAAAGTAACAACAAAACAAAGTATTTCTTTGCTTAAGTTAATGAAAGTATTCCATAAGTGTTGCGCTGGCCGTCCGCCCAGCGCGACACGGTCGCCTCGAAACACAAGGTAGTGTTGATCAAATAGAAACATTTTTCGGTCTTGTCTATTTCTTGCTTCAAATGTTTTCAAAAACATTCTTGAGAGCAACGTTTGGTTGTAAATGACATTGTGTGTTTGTTTACATGGCTGTCATGTTGGATATAGCATAAAATCCAAGTAGTGCAGCAGGTGCTCTGAGTCTTTGATTAGACAGCGGTCTCATTGGTCATTATCCAGAAATAACACACCGCTGAATTCAGCGATTGATCAATCAGAATCAAGCATTTAACCTAGTGAGACGAGGGAACAGGTTGAAGAGACTCTGGAAAGGTGGAAGCATGCACTAGAGAAAAGAGGAAAGAAAGTCAGCGGGAGTAAGACAGAATATGTGTGTCTGAACGAGAGAAAGGACCGTGGAACTGTGAGGATGCCAAGGAGTAGAGGTGGAGAAGGTGAAGGAGTTTAAATACCTATAGGGTCAACTGTCCAAAGTAATGGGGAGTGTGGAGGAGAGGTGAAGAAGAGAGTGCAGGCAGGGTGGAACGGATGGAGGAAAGTGTCTGGAGTGATTTGTGACAGAAGGGTGTACCAGCAAGAGTGAGAGGGAAGATGTGTAAGACAGTAGTGAGACCAGCCATGCTGTACGGCTTGGAAACGGTGGCACATACGGAAAGACAGGAGGCAGATTCTATTTAGGAGTGACAAGGATTGACAGGATCAGAAATGACTACATTAGAGCAGGGGTCTTCAACAGGGGGTCTGGGGACCACCAGTGGTCCTTGAGGAGGTTCCAGGTGGTCCCCAGCTAAATGATGGAAGAGTTGGTAACCAAATGGACCCTTATCTTTAACTCTTGAGAGCGTAAAATGAAACCATATGGACCCTTATGGGTAGCCTGGTAAACCCTCCCTCCGGAAATCTCATTTGTAATTTATTTCAGGAGTGAGTCTGGCACGATCGCCCATTCTGCAATGTGGCTGTGGGCTGGAGTTGGGCGGGAGTAATACCATTGACTGACAACCCCTTCAGCCAATCAGCAGTGTTCCCCTTCAGCCAGTGCATTTTTACCACCTCCAGACAAATGTGACGCAACGGGACTTTTGAGACAGCCATGCCCAAAATAGGTTGCCTTATTCGGATACTGTACATGCGTGTCACTACCCGCCCCTGCCGGTTCTCTGAATTTTTATTTCTAAATAGGCTCTGTCATGAGGGACGACGCTGATAGGCTCGTCCATTTGGTGAACGGGCTAGAAACGCCCAGACAAGCCTTCAGGCCAGACTCCTTCCTGAAATCAAATGCAAATGAGATTTCCGGAGGGAGGGGGGTTTACCAGGCTACCTTACGTCCATTTGGTTTCACTTTACATTTAACGCTCTTAAGAGTTCAATTATTATGCATTACCTAATTTACAACAAGAAGTCTACACAATTAGAGAATGTAGAAGAATTGTTATTTTGATCAACGTTTGCCTGTCATCTCTCCTATGGTACTGTACCAACATCAATACAGTATGGAATTGTGGACAAAATCTTTTCAAACGACAACAAAATATTCAAAGTTTGGGGTCTGAGAGGCTAAATCTCATCAAATGGTGGTTCCGTGGCTCAAATGGCGAATAAATAATGGCCCGTGATATGAAAAAGGTTGAAAACCACTGCATTAGAGGATCAGCCAGGTTAGAAGGTTTGTGGATAAAGCAAGAGAGGCGAGGTTGAGATGGTTTTGGACATGTGCAGAGGAGGGATGAGCGGTACATTGGGACAAGGCTGCTGAAGATGGAGCTGCCAGGTAAGAGGAGAAGAGGAAGGCCAAAGAGGAGGTCTATGGATTCAGTGAGAAAGGAGGAGTGACAGAGGAAGACGCAGAGAACAGAAGCAGATGGAAACAAGATCCGCTGTGGTGACCCCGATGGAAAATAGCCGAAAGAAGATGAAGAGAATAAGAAAAATAAAAAGAGAAGAATAAAGAATACAAGAATACAGCTTAAAAAACTGTGACGGCCCTGCCCCTCTGCTCCACTGTTGGTGATCAGTGTAGAGTGGAGCAGACCGTCAGACCAACTCAGTACAGCTGGGTGAGGGGTTTTGGGAAGGTATATAACTACCTCTCCTACCAACCTCAGGATCTCTGTCTCTTCCTTTGTCCTCCCTTTGAAGCAGTTGCTTTACACCTTTTTATACAACACTCACGCAGCACACTCCATACATCCATACACTGCAGACATGACTGATTACTGACTTTCTCACACCTCATACCAGTTTATGTGTTTATTGCGAACGCAGCGGAAGGAGGCGCGCCGAAGTGAGCTTACTATGAAACCGTGCTCGGGGTTGTGTGTGTGTCTGTGTGCACTGCCTGTGTGCAGCCGCGCCCCCATGTAACTCACGCTCTCATTGGCTGCTGACAGATCTCAGAGTGCACTACAGTGTGGCTGAAATCCGCCTGCCCCTGGGTGACTAATTACACTCCTCTGAGAGAAATATAGCAGCTACAGTCATAAATAACACATCTAAAAGCATCTACACAAGTTCATCTATTGGGATATCTAAGAATTCCATGTCATTTGTGCATATTTCAGGCCGGATGGCAAGTTGAAAACGCCTTAGTTTGAGGACAGTTTGAGATTTCTTCTTGCTAGCTAGCTATGCTGTAACATGGGATTCCAAATGACTAATTTGCACAGAAAAACAGAGTGTTATTTTCAAGCTGCGTTCGTGCGTCTTACTTGTTATTGCAATTCTTTATTTAATGTAGATCAAATATAACTTTAAATGTTTGACTTGTGTGTGGACTCCCTCTTTTGCCATGTATTCCCTAGTGCATGACAAAACTTTCACAGATAAAATAAAAGTTGGCAATATATGTGGGGGTGTTGGGGGGGGGGGGGGGGGAGGGGGTTGGGGCGTGTTACTATCTGGATCTGGATTATTATAATCAGCACTCACTCTGCTCCAGTTTCGGCCAACACATTAACACCTCTCTCTCTCTCCCTGTGTGTTTGTGTGTGTGTGTGTGTGTGTGTGTGTGTGTGTGTGTGTGTGTGTGTGTGTGTGTGTGTGTGTGTGTGTGTGTGTGTGTGTGTGTGTGTGTGTTGTCGTCTCCTGCGCTCTCTCTCTCTCTCTGGGAGACACAAACAGCCTGAGGGAGACAGGGGGAGATAGGGTACCACCATGTAATGACTTAAGCTGGCGAGGGAGGGGCCGGATCAGGTGGCGTAGTACAGACTGCATGGGTGGGCTATACATGCACACGCACCCGCACACACGTGCGCACACACACACTCACACTCACACTCACACACACACACACACACACACACACACACAGTAACTAAATGGAACGGGACAGGCAAGTACACAAGCACACATTGGCAGATAGATAAAAGGACATATGTACAAGCACATACAGACAAAGATGGCTCTTCAGAATAACATGTAAATGCATACACAGTGCACACACACACACACATACTGCTGAGTGTGACATATCGATGTGCGGCTGCCTTGCTGACCTCCCCCTGACTCAATGTGACCTCATAATCACCCCTAAACCATTAGCGGTGTGTGTGTGTGTGTGCGTGTGCGTGCGTGCGTGCGTGCGTGCGTGCGTGCGTGCGTGCGTGCGTGCGTGCGTGCGTGTGTGTGTGTGTGTGTGAGAGAGCGAGAGCGAAAGAGAGCGAAAGAGTGTGTATGTGCGAATGTGTAAGAGAGAGAGGGAGAAAGTGTGTGTATATGTGTTGGAGTGTAGAGAGAGAGAGTGTGTGTGTGTGTGTGTGTGTGTGTGTGTGTGTGTGTGTGTGTGTGTGTGTGTGTGTGTGTGGACAGCTGCTGTGCTCAGTCATTCCTCCATAGTACAGTAGCTGGTCTGTAGCTTCACAGATTGTGTGTGAGTGTCCCATGGGTGTTCCGAAACGCGCGCGCACGCACACACACACACACACACACACACACACACACACACACACACACACACACACACACACACACACACACACACACACACACACACACACACACACACACACACACACACACACACACACACACACAGCAAAATCTCCCATCGTGCGTCTACTCCGAGAGCAAAATATACTAACTTGTCTTATCTCATGTTCACTGTATCTCACACACATATCAACCAGTGTCCCTTTGTGGACATACTGTATGATGCAAACACACACAGACACACTGTATTTACATCTCAGACATGAACTCTTCACACGCGTACATGTATTGTACACACATACAACATTGTCACTCTTTCATAAGTGTACTTCACACACGCACACACACACACACACACACACACACACACACACACACACAACTCTATATCTCTCTCTCTTTCGCCATTACATACTGTAGATACATG
>NC_139954.1:37855393-37860658 GCF_963454915.1 Gymnoscopelus microlampas | reverse complement strand
AGAGAGAGAGAGAGAGAGAGAGAGAGAGAGAGAGAGAGAGAGAGAGAGAGAGAGAGAGAGAGAAACAGAGAGAGAGAGAAATATCACCATACTTCCAAATTCCACAGATTCCAAGCTTCAGTGATCTTCTGGTGCACCATGGCCGTGTCATTACTCTCTCTCTCTCCCTGTCTATGTTTTGGCGTGTGTGTGTGTGTGTGTGTGTGGGTGTGCGTGTGCGCGCGCGCATGCGCTAAACCACATGGCCCGAGGGAACTTCATCATTTGCACAGCTTGAGACACTTTACGATGTATAAATGCAGCTGTAATGTCATTACGATGACTATCTACAGTATCTATCTATCTGTCTATCTATCCATTTACAGTGTGTGTGTGCGTGCGTGTGTGCGTGACTGTGTGTGTGTGTGTCTGTCTGTCTGTCATTCTAAAGCAGGGGTAGGCAATTGAGATAAGCCTAGGGCCAATATCACTCCCAGACATTCCATCGCGGGCCGGGCCTCCCCGCGAACATGCACGCGCGCGCAGCGCGCGTGCGTGCACAACACGCGCCCGCGCGCGAAGCGCGCGGGCGCAAAATTTTTCGGGTCTAATTCGGGTCTAACTCGGTCTAATTCGGGTCTAATTTGGGTCTAATTCGGTTCTGTTTGACCAATATAAATCAACATTTTTTCCGGTTTAAATATCAGCACAGGCGATTTTTCTGGTGATTTTTTTTTTCTTCTCCATTTTCCTCTAATCTAGCTATAAAATGTTATAAATCCTTTAAAATGCATCGTGTTTATGAGTGCATGATTTCAAAAGTGGGTTCAAAATCAAAAAATATTTTTCTAAAAAAAATTTTTTTTTTTTTTTTCAAATTTTTTTTTTTCTCAAAATTATCTCACGGGCCAGATATTATTTCTGGGGGGCCAATTTCGGCCCGCGGGCCGCCTATTGCCGACCCCTGTTCTAAAGTATCTATCTGGGAATAATTGCAGATGGTACAATACGCAGAGAGAGAGAGAGATGAAGTGATATGGGCGAGGGAGGGAGGATGTAGGCAACGGGGAACGAGGGGGGGGGTTTAGAGGGAGGGAGAAGATGGAAAGATGAAAGAGAGGGAGAGACGGGAAGAGGGAGCAGCGAGTGAGCGAGCGAGGCTGGCTGGTCGGGGGGCTTTTAACAGGGCCAGTGGGTCAGATAACGCCTCTCTGATGGAGAGAGAGAGAGAGAGAGAGAGAGAGAAACCTGATCATATGATCCTCTCTCACTCTCGCTCTCTCCCTCTCTGACTGTCTCCCTGGTGGAGCCAGTGAGTCTTGTGCTGAAGCATGCAGCTGTCTGTCTGTCTGTCTCTGTTGGGCTGTCTGTGTGTCTCTGTGCCAGTCAGCAATTCTGTCACAGAGACTGACACAGGTTGTGTGACACATGACTCCGTCACTGTGACACAAGTAAACGCAACGGGAAGCGCAGTACACCCGCAAGTGTTAATGTATCCATGTGGCCCCGTTTTATACTTCGCCCAATGGCGACGTGTAGCGATTACAGCCGTCGTTCTACATGCTCATCTTTATTTATTTTTTTTACAACACTCACCTATAATGACTTGTCCAAAAAGTCACATTTTCTATTAACTCATTGACTGCCTATGACGAGATTTCTCGTCATTTTTCTCCATGGGTCACACCGCGAGATGACGAGATTCTCATCATGTGTGTTTTCTGTGGTTGTGCCTGTGAATGACCCCAGGAATCACCCAAGAAGAGTACACCCAAAAATCAAGTGATCACAACAAAATGAAGCTGGATTTATAAAAGTCGTTTTTCTTTCTGTTGTTTTTTGCGAAAACAAGCCACATTCAACTGCCCATAACTATGGAATGGATTAACCCGACGGCACGCTTTCCCCCCCACCCCCGATTCTCCGAGACCCCCCTACATCTTTTGAGGCGATCGCCGGGGTGGATCGCAGTGAAAAATAATATTGTATGTAGTATCATGTGAAAAATGGAGGGACGAGGGGTACAGTGGAAAAAGGATGCTGAAAATGGTACTGCCGGGTAAGAGGAGAAGATGGAAGGCCAAAGAGGGAGGTTTATGGATGTGGTTAGAGACGACATGCAGGTGGCAGAGTCAACCGAGGAAGACGCAGAAAACAGAACCAGACGGAAACCGATGATCCGCTGTGGCGAACCCCGATGGGATTTAGCCGAAAGAAAAAAGATTTAATGCAGTGTATATGTTGCTTTGCTCTCACAATGACATGTAAGTATGAGGAGTGGTGTACTTCAGCTTCAGTGCACAGGGTTATACGTCTCATTGCATTTTGTAAATCCAATAAAAACCACACTGTGCCGGTGCCAGGAGTGTGACGTTACATTACTGAGCGAGCATCGCGCTAATCTCCTAGTTCATTCTTCGTCTGTTCCGTCTCGCGGTGGAACCAAGATGACGGCGATGGTGCCACAATGTCATTTTATTTATTTTGCTCATTTTATGTGCGAGCCCAGTGCAATCTCCCAAATGTTACACGCTTATATCCCGTTGCCTCAGTGCATTACAGCTGTAGGCAGTGGTTCCACTGTGAAGAATATGATAGATAACTTATTGTGACAAAACAATAATAGGGAGAAGGTGATTGTTTGCCCAAAATGGTGAGAGAGAAAGAGAGGGTGAAGGAGAGAGGGAGGGGGAGAGACCGGGAACGCATCTCATTTTAAGATTTCTTTGGCTATTCAAAAATAGCAGATATACAAGCTCATGGCGCGGCACCAAGTGTCGTGCTATGATCGTGTAGATCTGCTATTTTTGAAAAATCTTGAAATTGTGTGCAAATCCTTGAAATATTTATTTTTAAAGCGAACATTTGTAAATCTTTGCTTCTGGGGGGGGGGGGGTCCCTGGAATAAAACATTTTGAGATGGGGGTCCGCGGCCAAATACATATCTAAAAATGTTTTCTAGAGGGAGGGAGGGGGAGAGACAGAGACAGAGACACAGAGAGAAAGACACGAAAGACAAGAGTATGGAAGATGATGTCGAGGGATACAGAGAAGACGTGAGGAGACGTGAGGAGATCAGAATAGGTAAGAGGGAAGGTGATGAGGAAACGAGACATGGTGAGAGGAGAGGAGCGGAGGGGCAGCCTGTTGTGTCCGTCTGTCTGTCCGTGTGTTTACAGATGGAGCTAGCAGATGGCCCCTGGCCACCACAGTACGGACCACTTCCCTTCCAATCAGTCGTCTGGCCCGGGGTGAAGCCCTCACAGCCGTAGATAAATCCCCCGGCAAATCCTGGCACGACATGATTACACACAAGCACACACACGCGCGTGCCCACGTAGCAACTTGATTGGTAGGGTTGCTCACAGACACATCAATTGGTATCGTTACAATACACGCACACAAATACATATACTAGTATGTACATCCACACACCAAGAACCCAAGTACACACGCACACACACACACACACACACACACACACACACACACACACACACACACACACACACACACACACACACACACACACACACACACACACACACACACACACACACACACACACACACACACACACACACACACACACACACACACACACACAAAATCTCTCTCTGACTTGTATCTCTTATTTCAATGTCTTTTTATGTTTGTATTTCAAATGCTGCCATTTTGGCCAGGTCTTGAAAAAGAGATAATTGAACTAAAATAAAGGTTAAATAATAAAACAAATCTTTCTCTCTCTCACGCACGCACGCACGCATGCACGCATGCACAGGCGCATATGGAAAACAGGTTGCAATACTGTAGCCTGGTCTAATAACTCCTAAGTGACCTTTGGATCGTGACAGCACACGGGACACAG
The DNA here is from genome assembly GCF_963454915.1 of Gymnoscopelus microlampas. Classification (NCBI taxonomy): domain Eukaryota; kingdom Metazoa; phylum Chordata; class Actinopteri; order Myctophiformes; family Myctophidae; genus Gymnoscopelus; species Gymnoscopelus microlampas. The sequence continues at coordinate 37,856,811 of NC_139954.1, read as the reverse complement.
TAGGTCCGTAGCCTAGGGGACGTAACAGGGCTTAGCCGCATTGAATAGTTGGGAAGGGTCACTCAGCCAATAATAACTCCAATAATAAAGTATGTTTCTTTATTGAGACAGGAGAGCTGAGAGAGGGACACTACAGTATGGCAGTGGTTCTCAAAGTGGGGTCCGGGGACCCCCAAGGGTCCTTGAGGGGGTTCCAGGGGGTCCCCAGCCAAATTAATAGTTAGGAGCCAAATTGGCCCTTATATGTCTGTAACTCTGAGAGTGTACAAACGGAACCAAATGGACCCTAACGGGTCCATTTGGTTCAGTTTGTACACTCTCAGAGTTAAATTAACACGACAGATGATGGTGGGTAACCGGAAGGCTCACCCCAAAACACGCTCTGATACAGTGTAGATTGTGGGTCCCCAAGATCAAAATGGTATCAACTATCAAATGGCATGGCCGAATGGATATCAAACTTGACAGACACGCAAAAAAGTTTGAGAACCAGTCCTGTAAGGAAATACTTACACCCAGAAAATAGGTAGCACTAGTCTAGTGGTGCAACAGTTAATCCAACTAGTTTCTGATTTAAACCATCATACAAAATAATCAATTTGAATGAAAAAACGATCCATCTTCAAAAGTACCTAAAATAGCTGATGTTCTGCCTGTGCCAGCTCAGTGGCCTTGTGGTTGGAGAGTGTCCACCCTGAGACTGGGAGGTCGGAGTTCGGTCCCCGGCCGGGTCATACCAAAGACTCGTACCCAATGCCTTCCTGCTTTACACTCAGCATCAAGGCTTGGATTGGGGGTAATTCCCTTTGACATACTAGTGTCATGTCCAGGCCAGGGGGGTACTTGAACATCAGGCTGACAGAAACAGGAGACAGGCTCCTGCCCTATGTGCCACATGGCTCGGCAAGGCTTACTTACTTACTTGCATACTGCCTGTACTGTGCATGTGCATTCTATAACCTTTCTGCATTTTGGTGTTTCACCTTCAAGACAGAAACAGAAGGTACACAGGCTCTTCCAGAGCCGAGCATCTTCAAAGGGCATTGGTTTTAATGAGGTCACACTTTGTCTCAAGACCTTTAAGGAGCTTTCACATGACAAGAATCTAGCCATGGAAAGCGGGAGCAACATTAGCTAGGTCAAAGTCCGAGTGGCGACTCTGTGTATCGTTGCAGGTGAAGCCTGACTATATTTTGTATGAAAATAACAGCTTTTTTGAATAGCGAACGCTAAAATCTAAAATGAGACAGATGCATGTTTTAATGGGTTCAATGCATTGCAAGGAACTTCACAAAACTTTACCAACAACACCTTTGAAGAATAGTTTCTTTCTCAAGTGTCATCCACACATCATTTTAACGCCTTTGTAAGACAGGTAATTATGAATTTTTCAGATATGTTTTTTGCTAATACACAAA
>NC_139954.1:37837893-37850393 GCF_963454915.1 Gymnoscopelus microlampas | reverse complement strand
CTGATGTATCTCTGTGTGTGTGTGTGTGTGTGTGTGTGTGTGTGTGTGTGTGTGTGTGTGTGTGTGTGTGTGTGTGTGTGTGTGTGTGTGTGTGTGTGTGTGCACGCGCCTTTGAGAGAGAGAGAGAGTTTATTATGTTTTGTTGTCTCATGACTGTATCAGTCATGAGACTGCCTATTAAACACAAGAGATCTTTATTCACAATGGCAAAAACACGCATGCATGCACATGCACGCACGCACGCACGCACGCACGCACGCACGCACGCACGCACGCACGCACGCACGCACGCACGCACGCACGCGCGCACACACGCACACACACGAGTGTGAATCAGGTCACATTCAACGCTCAAAACAATCAATCCAGTGTGTGTGTGACGTGTGTGTGTGTGTATATGTACATGCGTGAATATCCCGCTGAGAGTACAACTATTGTACTCGGATGGTTTGGGCGTGTATTTCTAATAGTCCATGCGTGTGTGTGTGCTTGTGTGTGCATGTGCGTGCGTGTGTGAGCTTGTGTGTGCATGTGCGTGCGTGCGTGCGTGCGCGAGTGTACGTATGTGCGTGTGTGTGTGTGTTTATGTGTGTGCGCACGCTGGCCGCGCGTGCGCGCGTTGCATTGTCTTGAACTGTAGTCGGAGATCAAGTTGTGTCTGCCTGAGTCTGTGTGTGTGTCTCTGTCTATGTATAGCCTGTGGCTGGGAGTGCAGACTTACAGGCTGACACCCAACACAAGCGTCAGTCAGCAGAAATCCCTGGCTGTATGTATCACACTGAAGCCTACTGCACTTACGCAAACAATACAGCCTGCCTGTCCACCGGGAGGCAGGGAGGAAGGAACATATGCTCACTGGCAGTGGTGGACAAAGTATAATACTCAAGTTAAACACTCCAAGCATTCATAAGTACAAATTATGAAGTACATTTTCTTTTTTTTTAAATATCAATGCATTAGTGTATCGCAATTTAGAACATTTACAAATATATATATCGTTGTTGCCGACGCTTATCTCCATATTATAACTTTTAGTGTTTTTTTTTGTTAAATGAATGCCCAACTTGTTCACACTGATCAGATCCACAAGCTCGAAACGCGGCACAAAGTGATGCGTTTTGAGCTTGTAGATCTGCTACTTTTGCTATTTTTTAATTAGAAACCTGAAAAGTCACACTTTTGGACACATGAGGTTTCCACCCGACAGAGACATTATATATATATATATCTAATTCAGAAATGTTCAAAAATAGTGAAAATAACAGATCTAAAAGCTTGTAGATCAGTTATTTTCACTATATTTGAATATATGTCGCAAGAGTCCCTTCCTAGAAATGTAGTGGAGTCAAAAGTAAAATGTTTCTATTTGAAGCAGAGTGAATCAAATCATGAGCTTGCAAAAAGAAAAACGAATACTCCCAAGATGTACTTAAGTACAGTACTTAAGTAAATGTACTTAGTTACTGTCCACCATTATTCATCAAACTGAAGCCTAATACACTTACACAAACAACACAGCTTGTCGACGGGAGGCAGGGAGGATAAAAAATGTGCTCATTGGCAGTTTTTCACGCCGCCTGCAAAAGCATCTCAGGAAGTGTAGCTTCACAGAAGCAAGGAGGAGAATTTCGTTGCTGTCAGGAAGAAAGCTTGTATCTCCATATTTCGTCTTATGTTTTTTCATAAATGAATGTCCGATTTTATACAAAAGCAATGAATCTCTGGATTTGTAATATTGTCTTTTATGTCATATGATCCATGTAGCGACTGTTGTTGCACAAAAGAGTGAAAGACAGTCTAGTAATTCATTTTCAATTAGCGGTGAGTGAGCATACGCACACTCCCGTGCCAAATACGTTTTTGTTCTCCCTGTGATGCGCAGGTAAGGAGGCAAGGTTGATATGTTAAGCTCTGAGCATTTGTGACTAATTGGCTTTAGCTGTGCAGTGTGCATGCAGGGTGAGAGGGGAGCATCCCTTTTGTGATGTTAATATCTTGCATGTTCATATAATGTAGATAACGACATGATAATGATCGCTGAGCACCAGTGCACGCCCTCCTGTGAGGGTATAGGGCGTGAGATGGCACTGTGGCGTTTCAAACTATAAAAAAGTAAAGCCACTCTTGATCGGGGGGGGGGGGGGTTGCAGTCTATAGTTGCTGAATACTCCCGTCTCTTCTTGTTTACAAACAATCGCGGAGATCGAAGTCCCGTCAGTCAAATGATATGTATTTTGTCAGCGTTACTTCGTCACATAGGCGAAACATAAACTTAATAAACAAAATTGAAAAACAAAAAAGAGCCTGCGGTCAAAAAACAGCAACGCTTGCCCGTCTCCCTCCATTCACCTGTCACCCATCACTGTTATGACCCATTAAAACGCAGGTGCCCTCATTATCTGTACCGCACCCACAATACTCACTCAATGACAGGGGGAGGAGACCACTAATTAAACTCATAACACCATTCAATAGATATACCACACTTTGAAGTTGAAGTAATAGTAGTAAATGGTAAATAGCAACAGCAATTCATGTAAACCTCTCAACAAAAAGCACACAGCAATGTTCCTGCCCGGTTCCCCAGAGAAGAACCGATGTGACATTTTCCATTAAGTGCACCAATCTGTTACCGTAAGGGCTGAAGCCAGAACATTCTGTTCATATGCCTATCCACCCATCAATCACGCACACGCACACACACACACACACACACACACACACACACACACACACACACACACACACACACAACTACTCACTTCTACTCAAGATGTGTTATTCGCATCTTTATAAAAGACTTTCACTTTTTCTTTCCCATTAGACATACAGCAGAGCACCCAGATGACACAACAAGGGACAGTGACGGGGGAGGATTCCATGGAAGCCACTGGCAGCATTCGATCGTAGATCCAGTTAAGTGATGTGTGCGGTGTGGCGTGTCTGACAGTCGACGTGTTAACCGCTCGACCTTTTGATGGACACACTCAATTTGCCATTGGTTACGGTTACAGCTACAGTGTTCAACAGGAGGGAGAATACAATATGAGGGGTGGTGAGACGGGGAACAGATCACTGACCTGCCTGAAATCAAGCAACCCTGAAACCCAGAGCCGGAATTGTTTCACGATTCAGAAGACTTCACTTTGTCTCCATGTCAGACATCTCTGAAAGTTACTTTAACTCTGAGAGTTTACAAATGGAACCAAATGAGTCATTTGAGTTACAAATGGGTAAAATAACACAGCTGAAATGTGGTTGCCTCAAAGCAAAAAGGCACAGAAAACCAATCAAATTCTGTTTGCTTTTAAATCAAGAACGCCGTGCAGTAGTTTAGTTGCGTTTGCAGCAACAAGCATTACCATCTGCTGTTGTTTACAACTATAATGGACCCTTGCAGGTCCATCTTCACACTCTCAGAGTTAAGACTGCCAGCCGTAACTTTTATGTCCTGCCCGGGATTCGAACCTGGGTCCCCCTGCAAGAGCGAACACATTTCTACAGCTGGGTTAAGACAGAAAGCCTGACCACAGGATATCCAACTCTCAATAGAAGAGGTAGACCAACTACAACCACCGCAGTTAGTTATATTGTATTAACATACTCTACCATACAGATTGGTTAAATAAATAATGTTTCATTCACCCCCCCCCCCCCACCCCCCAGGTATGGATTGCAACTTTACATTGACACACAAAAACATCTTCCAGTGTGTGGGATCTAGTGAGTAGATTAACTCACATTTCCCATACATAAGAAAATAATAATATTAAAAAACAGTCTCTCTCATAAATATGTTTGCCGCACACAAAACATACCATGTGGCGTACATGGTTTCTTGTTAGTTGGGGAGGGAGCGTCCAATCATGGCCGAAAATTCAATTAAAACTGATTCAATTTTGACATTCTCTTCGGGGGAAGAGAGCGTGCATGCATGCCGCTTCTGGCGGAACAATAGAGTGAAACAGCACGGAGCACAACAATGATGCCAGCCATAACGGTTAAGCAAACAATTGTGCCGTCCGGGTTTTTACTGTCCGATGGACTGCGAGCTCATTTCGGAAACTATATCGAGTGTAAAATTACAAATGCTACAGCTGAGACTTTTCGGCACGATCCGCTGCACCGTAGTTTACAGTGGCACTGTTTACTGCTCGACAGGGTAGCTCGTCAAATCTCTGCGTGATGTGTAATTGTACGAGTGCGCTTGTGCATGTGTAGCATGAGGAGCATATACTGTGTGAATGTCATCTACTGTATGATGTGTGTGTGTGTGTGTGCGTGTGCGCGTGCGTGCGTGCGTGCGTGTGTGTGTGTGTGTGTGTGTGTGTGTGTGTGTGTGCGTGTGTGTGTGCGCGCGCACACACCGAGGGATATGAGTGACTTATCTGGGACGGCACACATCATAGGCAACAACAGCGGTAGAAATTCAATTTCCTGGTGACTACAGAGGCGCTGGTAAAACTGAGAGCGTGACTGAATAGGTGTGACTGCAAAGATTTCCTTTAATATAGGCGAGATCACAGGGAGTGAGAGAAAGTGCTTTCTTGCTGACATTGTTTTATTTCTCTGGGCCCTTTGCGGCTGTGGGTGCTTGCGTGTGGTGTGCAAGCGTCTGTGTCTGTGGGCGCGTGTGTGTGTGTGTGTGTGTGTGTGTTGCGACTGTAGCAGCTGAATTCAGCAGATATTGGGGAGTGCTGTAGCGTCGCTCAAAACCAGAGGGAGAAAAAGAAGAGAGAGAGAACAGAAAGGGGAAACAAAGGAAAGAAGTAACATCAGAAATGGAGAGAGGGGGAGAAATGGAGAGGGAGGGGAGGGGAGAGGAGAGGAGGGCAAAGACATGATGTCAGAGAGAAAACAAAAGGAAGCGCGATGGAAAGAGGAAGAAACAGAGATGAGCATAAAGGGAGTACGGGGTGAAGGGGAAAATTGGGCTAATGGATGCCGTGTGCGTGTGTGTGTGTGTGTGTGTGTGTGTGTGTGTGTGTGTGTGTGTGTGTGTGTGTGTGTGTGTGTGTGTGTGTGTGTGTGTGTGTGTGTGTGTGCGTGTGTGCGTGTCGGAGGAGACCAGAGGCGCACGTGGCTGCAGGGGGTGACACTGTCCCACTTTCACGTTCAACGCTATCTCCTGTGGCCCACCACCAGCACAGAGTTCCACCCCATGTTGATTAATGCCTCGCTTTGCAGGCACTGCCAGCTCTTTGAAGAGCGGGAAGCAAGCCATACTGTACATGTACACACACACACAGTACAGTACAACACAAAGAAATGCACTGTTCCGCATTGTCTCCCCAGTGCAGGTTTAGTGCCTGTTTCGTCCTGGTTCGGGTCCGTGACAAACAGTTCTGGGACACGGTGCAAGTGCCATGGCGGCATATCTAGGCCATGGCGGCACGCGGCGGTTCGGTCCGGTCCACTTTGGGTTCATTTGATACCGCCCCGAAAACCTACTCCCTCCGGTCCCATCACGCATCGCTGCCTTCCAGCGATTTTGGGGCACCTGTCAGAAAAGGCTCGATTGAAAAGCGACGGGGGTTAAAAGTTCACTTTAGCCACAGCCACCGTGGGGGATATGTATTATTAATCATGCATGCTCAACGACGTGACCGGCGTGTCACTGGCTGGCACTTATTATAGGATATCCTACGATTACACGCGGTCATTTTATGCTAATTCAACTTGGTGAGAGTGTAGAAATTGACAGCAAATGGACCCTACAGATCCCTGCGGGCGATTTTTATACTCTCACTGCGGGTACATTTGTTCACTCTACACATCTAAAAATACAGTTTTCACACCCTTTAACACTTAGGAATTGAATGTGCAGGAGACTTTGTCTGAGCACAATGGAATTTGGCCTTGAAGTACTTATTAAGGGTTAGTTGCTCGTAATGTGGGCCTTCTAGTAATTGGGGCTTATGCTACAGACGCAAAATGCCAGAAATTAAATGTGTAATTGCATTGGAGACCACTTCTGAGAATACAATTTCCCAAACTCTAAAAGCAATATAAAGTCGGCTGCCATCCAGCTTCCAGCATGCAGTTAATCCAGCACCACACACAAACACTCACACTCACTCTCCATTCCATTCCATTCCATGTGCGGAACCAAGTCACGGCTATGCTTATTATTCATAGTACGTAGGAATGAAGAGCAAAAACAGGGGGGAAATGTTTATAGCTAAGCCATCTGAAAACTTCAAAATGGACGTCTTTCAGCAACCTGGATAGGGTGCACTAAGGAAAATGTTGTATTTCACGGGGGTAGAGGACGTATAAACGGCCTCGCACAGAGACATGCATTAAAATGTGCGCGTACGGTCACATGCGCGCTTCAGCACCGGTTGCTTCGCTTCCTCTGATCCTCTATGCCTGCCTCTTATCTGGGACTATGGGGTTTTGATGTCGCCACTAATTAATTTCACTTATCACCAGTCACAGATAGCTGCTGCCTGTTTAGAATATCCTCCGAGAAAGGAGACACTGGCCACGTGTGCACTGCAAGCCTGGCCATGAATACAGTGGAGGGTAAGTCCCGCCTGGAGAGAATGCCAGACCAGTCAGAGGCACAGATCTGCCTGCCATACAGCCAAGGATCGTGGTGTAGCCCAGTGGTTCTCAAAGTGGGGTCCGGGGACCCCCAGGGGTACTTGAGGGGGTTCCAGGGGGTCCCCAGCTAAATGATGGACAGGAACCAAATGGACCCTTATGGGTCTGTAACTCTGAGAGTGTACAAATGGAACCAAATGGACCCTAACGGGTCCATTTGGTTCCATTTGTACACTCTCAGAGTTAAATTATCATTGATTTTACAATATGAATTGGGGTCCCAGAAATAGAAATACCATTAAATGGGGGTCCGTAGCCTAAATGCATGTCAAACTGGGGGTCCTTAAATTACAATGATTGAGAATCACTGCTAGAGCCGTAAAAATCTTCTCTTATGGGGGTCCCTGGCTTATCTTTTCAAATGGGGTCCGCGGGCTAGTAAGTGTCAATTTGGGGGTCCTGGACATGAAAAAGTTTGAGAATCACTGGTGTAGCCTATAGGTATTGGGCGCATCTGACCCTCTCCATTCGTCACTGTTGCTCTTTCTGTCTCAACTGCAGGAAACGTGTTTGGGATTGAAAAATCTTCCAAATTATATATAATCGGTACAATTACAATCAAAGCCATTCTGCTCGCTCACCTGGATCCTGCACACCTGTCTCCAATAATTTTTTCCACCTCCGTCAGCCTACACAGCTGTCATCCATCTGCATCAGTGCAGCAACTGGCGCGACTTAGCGGCGTTAACATGTTCGGGTTGCAACGCTTATTCTCACTTATTGTTTAGGGATGTTCAGCAATACAAATGCGATGCATGTACACAGCGCATAACCCAAAGTCTGCAAAGACTTTGAGTGTGCATATCCCCGCGTATGGACTAGCAGTTTTAGTCGACAAAATGAACACTGGCGTAAACATCACCTTATCTCCTGTGTGAGTGTTCAGCATTTGGCTTCGCTCTCTGCACTCCACAGCACAATCGGCACATAATATATTTCACATTATATAATGCATAATGCATTTGAAAGGCTCATTTGACATAATTTCCACATTACGTTGTTATTTCAAAAACAGTGTTTTTGGCCAGTGGTGGAAAAAGTATTCAAATGTTTTACTTAAGTAAAAGTATCAATACTGCAATGCAGAAATACTCAGCTCACAATGCGTCGCATCGCAACACATTGTGAGCTTCTAGATCGGCTTTTTTAAAATGGCCGAAATGTATATAGGGCTGAAGCGGTTTTGTAATAATAATCAAAATCTACAAAGTAACTATAGTAACAAGTTTTCAAATAATTGTAGTGTCTCTCCTCTGTCTCTCCCTCTCTCTCTCTCTTCTTTCCCCCGACACGGTCGAGGCAGAAGACCGCCACCCTAGAGGCTAGGGTCTGCCTGACATTTCTTCTAGTTAAGAGGGAGTTTTTCGTTGCCACTGTCGCAAAATTGCTTGCTCAGGGTGGGATGTCGGGTCTCTTCTCTACATGTAAAGTGTCTTCAGACAACTTGTTGTGATTTGACACTTTAATAAAATTGAATTGAATTGAATTGAATTGAGTGAAAGTACAATATTTGCCTCTGAGATGTAGTGGAGTAGAAGTAAAAGTACAGAAGATTGGAAGTAAAAATACCTCAAAATTGTACTTAAGTACAGTACTTGAGTACAGTACTTGAGTACATGTACTTAGTTACTTTACACCACTGCCTTTGGCCCACATCCGTTCTTGACACGTTCACTGCCCCGGCCAAGTTTTTGTTCAGCCGGTGCCCCAGCCTAATTCTCCGCAGATGAGTATGAGGGAAGCTCCCTGGCTACTATCATGAATATTATTCCCAGTTGTGTGCCAGAGAACAGCATGACTGACGCTGCTTTAATAGAGCCAGTGAGGAGGAGTAGTGGGCAGAGAGAGAGAGAGGCCTGCGGATAGGAAGCCAGCAGCGAACGAGTGTTGGAACGCTGCCCATATCTGTCCTCAAGACAGATGGATGGAGAATGAATGGAGGGAGGAATGAAGGAGTGGCCACCGTTCATCTGCTGGAAGACAAACATCGCTCAGAGGGAGGGAGGGAGGGAGGGGAAGAGAGAGAGGGATGAGAGGGGGGGAGCAGAGAAAGAGAGAGGTGAGAAAGAAAGACAAAGAGAGAGGCAGGGAGACACGGAGCGAGACTTGAGACTGTCACAATTATAATTGCCATAATGTTGAACAACGTTCATAAATGTTCAAACATTTTCAAAAAATAACAAGCTCACAATGCGTCGCATTTGAGCTTATAGGTCGCTTATTTCCGCAAAAGTGTAAAATTATTCAAATATGTCAGCTATTTCTTTATATGTTAAAGTTATTTGTCATATCTGCCTTTTTTTTTGCTTAGGAAGCCTAAAAGCCGAAGAGAAATTTAACTTTTATTTAAATTCCAATGTTCAAGGCCAAACACACAATTAAATCGTTAATCGCCATTATTTGTGTGGCAATTAATCGCCGGGTAAAATGTCATGATCGTGACAGCCCTGCTCGAGAGCGCCCTGAAAGAAGGATGAGATGGCTGGGAGCGAGGGATGAAAGGATGACAGATGGAGGAGAGAAGATGGGAGCGAGAGAGGAGGAGGGAGAGAGGAAGTGGGAGTGAGGTGCGGAGGAGAGGAGAGGAGAGGAGTGAGAGGAGAGATTGATCCCAAACGTAATTTACAGCAGAATAATCATGGACATGGCTCTCTCTCACACTCACACTCACACTCTCTCTCTCTCTCTCTCTCTCTCTGGTACGGAGGTGTGGTAGAGAACACTAAAGATGATGGACCTTCTCTCTCTGCACTCTCACTCACTCTCACACACATGCATGCTCGCACACACAAACACGTGCACGCTTACACACACATGGTCACACACACATACACACACACACACACACACACACACACACACACACACACACACACACTCTCACACATACATGCTCACACATAAGAGAGGGCCAATTACACACATGCTCGCACACACACGCACACACACACACAGTGAAACAGAGGATGGCGGCTATTACACACATATAGACAGACGCATACACACATACCCTACACGTGCGAGCACACACTAACACAGGACGATTGAGTCAATTACACAGCACACACACACTCATGTATTCACGCACGCACGCACGCACGCACGCACGCACGCACGCACGCACGCACACATCCATCACACACTCCTGCCTGAGAGAGGAGGCAGCCAATTACAGTCAGCAGGGAGGAGAATGGCGTTTTAACTGCGCCCCCCTGCTCCCATCCCCGCCAGCCAGGTCACTACGGCAGAACGCCCCCCCCCCCCCCCACCACCCCCCGCGCATTAGCATGGAAGCTAAATGACTGCGGGGACGTTAGCTTTTCACATCAGATCATAGCGTTTATGGGCATTAGCATAAGCTGTGGCGGGGTTACATCGCCTCCGATGGTTTCATGTATCAACACCTTAATGCCGGACGGCCAGGCTTTCCCAAGGGTGCTATTACACGCATGAGGTAGCCAATGAGAGGCTGAGAAGTCTACCGAGGTGATCATTTGAGCACGCACACACACATTCGCGCACACACACATACGCACACACACGCACGTACGCACACAAATGTGACCTATTCCTGTGGTGAGTCATGAGGACGGACAGTTTGTTTAGCAGCGAGGCTAATTAGGCTAAGCTACCCACCAAGCTAAAGACTCGGCTCGGCGACTGTGTTACCATGGCGACGTGGCTCTATTGACAAGTCCTGCGAGCGTCATCTCGCCGCTCTGCCACTCAATCATTCTCTTTCTTCTTCTGCCTCCGCTAGCCACTTAGACCGTCTGCTCTTAGTCAAAGGGACCAGAGTTGCAACTGTACTCTTTATTTTTTTCACTCGACACCAAATCTCTACACAAATTAGCCGATATACAAGCTCACACTTTTTGGCAAACGTTATCCCCAGACGTTACGTTAAACGTTACACCCACTAGTCTAAGAGAACCGGACTTGAGTTACGACTTTGACCGTTTTTTGACCGTCTACACCAGTGGTTCTCAACCACTGGTCCGGGGACCACCAGTGGTCCTTGAGGGGGTTCCAGGTGGTCCCCAGCTAAATGATGGAGAGTTGGTAACCAAATGGACCCTTATTTGGTGGATCTTTAACTCTTGAAAGCGTAAAAAAAAAAAAACGCTCTCAAGAGTTAAATTATTGTTAAACATCTGCATTACTTCATTAAGGAATTGTTATTTTTGATCAACATTTGCCTGTTGTCTCTCCTATGGTACCACATCAATACAGCATGGATGGAATTGTGCAAAAAATCTCCAACGATAACTAAAGTTTTGAGTCTGAGAGTCTAAATCTCATCAAAGTGTGGTCCGTGGCTCAAATGCCGAATAAATAATGGACCATGATATGAAAAGGGTTGAAAACCACTGGTCTACACTAAATGTCTTTGCCAAAAATAGCCGATCTTCAAGCTTGTAGATTGGCTATTTTTGGCAAACGTTACCCCCAGAATAGAAATGCTGGGGTTCAAGTGGTTAATGTATCTCTCTTTCTCTCTCTCTCTCTCTCTCTCTCTCTCTCTCTCTCTCATCTCGTCGGACTAAATGGCAATACACGCTTCCTTCCGACGTCCGAGGGAGGTGATATAACTACAAATTGATATCATTCCGAACTTGTGATAGGCGATCTCAGAACCTTTTCTCAGAACTTGTGCACCCCAGATGTCCTGACTCTCCCAACTAGTTCGGAAAGCCGAAGCTTTTTGCTACATGGGAAATCCTGGGCATTTCTTCGGTGGCCTTGCCCTCCACAGGGTTTCACACACGATGACAGAGAATGTGACAGTGGTTAAATTATTTTTTATTTAATTAATTAAATCCATGCCTAAACTTCAATTGAAATTGTACAGTAAGTGATGACACAAATAAATGAGCAGACAAAAGCCTACAAATGAGTTTTCTCTCATTATGTATTTTATGTTGTTTACTAAAGAGCTGGAGAGATGGGAAGACACCTGATACTGAACAAACAAACACTCTGATTACTATCAGAATATAGCTTTAACTTATTAGCAAAAAAAAATGTTTCCCACCACCAGCAAAACATCACTTTCAGCGCCTTTCACTGGATCTAAAACCCCATTTGATTTGACGGAGAAAGCTGTCTATCATTCTTCTGTTCCTACACTCTCTTTCTTTGATCTTCTGACAGGGTGTGTGTGTGTGTGTGTGTGTGTGTGTGTGTGTGTGTGTGTGTGTGTGTGTGTGTGTGTGTGTGTGTGTGTGTGTGTGTGTGTGTGTGTGTGTGTGTGTGTGTGTGTGTGTGTGTGTGTGTGTGTGTGTGTGTGTGTGTGTGTCTTTCTCAGCTTCCAGACCCTGTAGCTGCGCAGAGCCTTGTAAGCTACGTTGTAAATCCGTCTCTGGTTAGTGTCTCTGACAGATGGGAGACACTGCCAATTTAGAATCTCATTCAAGAGCCAAGATGCCTTCCATTTCCTAATTTATGTCCTGGTTTTGTTGTAACAATGTTACTCTCATCTCTCTCTCTCTCTCTCTCTCTCTCTCTCTCTCTCTCTCTCTCTCTCTCTCTCTCTCTCTCTCTCTCTCTCTCTCTCTCTCTCTCTCTCTCTCTCTCTCTCTCTCTCTCTCTCTCTCTCTCTCTCTCTCTCTCTCTCTCTCTCTCTCTCTCTCTCTCTCTCTCTCTCTCTCTCTCTCTCTCTCTCTCTCTCTCTCTCTCCCGTCGTTTCAACCCACCTTTCTCTTCCTGTCTCTCAGTCTAAACAGAGGTTATCTGGAGGTGGGATGTGATTCACGCTACTCTCTCTCTCTGCTTACATAACCATTCAGGCCTGAGGGCCAGACCCCCCCCTCCCACACACACACACACACACAGATGCACACATACTCACTCACACACTGCCGCCTGCAATCCTCTGCCTGCCTGCATAT
>NC_139954.1:37827193-37837693 GCF_963454915.1 Gymnoscopelus microlampas | reverse complement strand
ACACTGCCGCCTGCAATCCTCTGCCTGCATGCATATCATAAACTGCCACCAGGCGCTTGTATTGGTCTCCCAGAGGATCGTTGCTGTCATGCAGAAACCTTACCTCATATCTCCATATTTCAACTTTTTATGTTTTTTTCGTCACCCCTACTTCGTCGCACAAGAGCATCAAGCAAAAGTAGTGAAAATAGCCAATCCACAAGCTCACAACGCATCGCATCGACGCGCTGTGAGCTTATAGATCGAGTATTTTCACTACTTCTGAACGTTTTCGTTACATTTCCTGAAAAGGAACGGTTTTGGACATACAAGGTTTCCACCCGAGAGTGACTACCCCCCGCCCCCCTCCGCTCACCTAAACATGACACCCCGTCAGTAGGGGTGTGCCGATATATCGTCCCGCGATATATCGCGATACGTTTTCGCGACGATATGTATCGTTTTGGAAAAAAAATATATCGTTTTTGAATTTTTTTTTTTTTTTTTTTTTTTTTACAATCATAATAATCAGGCATGCAAACGGCCCCGAAGTGAAAAGAGTGACAACATGTTTTTTTTTCGGGTCAGGTGTCATACTATTTGGATTCAAAACGGCTATTGTAGCTGAAAAGCTACAAGTTTGCATGTCTGAATAATGCAAAAACAGAATTATTTGTTTGCATTTTCTTTTTTTCTCCTCCATATATTTTCATAATAAAAAAAGTGCGTATCGTATCGTATCGAAATCGTATCGAAGTTGTGAGCCAAATATCGTATCGTATCGTTTCGTGAAATTAGTGTATCGGCACACCCCTACCCGTCAGCCACAGGCCCCTCATGAATACACTTTTACACGTCTTCCTACACATTTTTCATTGAACATGCCAACCACTTTCATCAAAGTTGGCATCATAGGCAGGGGTGCACATAACTTTTTAGGTCTGGTACGCAGAAGAGCACCTGGACACCGTTCAGCACGGTGCCCACCGGACATTTTTGTCAACGGGGGGGGGGGGGGGGCGAGAAAAAAAGGACGCTCTGCTTCTAAATTCCGCCGATTTTTGCCGTTTTTTTTTTTTCACGCTGTTAGATAAAGCCCCCAAGGTTGGTGCCCTGTGCTGCTGCGCTGATTTTATCCGCCAGACTGGGACGTTCACGGCATATTTTGCACCATTACGGTGCGTTCATCATCGGTGACGAGTGCCTCTAACAGCCGCTGCTGGCTGCGTGCACGCAGCAAGGCAATGCAAGGCGATGCGAGGCGACGCGAGTCATATCTCTACCCCTGTGCCTATAATGGCTGTACATGGGGCCGACGGGTGCTTTAGAGTGATTGTGTGAGTGTGGCTTCAGGAAGTAAATTCCTAGCCTCGATCTCCAGGCTTTTATTTTTTATTTTTGCTAAAAAATAAAAGCTTGGAAATTCCTGTCCCAGCTGTTGGTGCGCAAAAGCGCCTCGCGTCGCCTGATGTGGTGCGCATTTTTTATTTTGGGTGCGCATGCGCACCTGCGCACCAGTTATGTGCACCCCTGATCATAGGTGAAACAATTCTAAATTAAATTGTGAAAATAGCAGATCTACAAGTTCAGCCGTGTAAGTAAGTGGTGTTAACCTGTTGGTTCAACCTATGGCTGAATAACCTAACCACAACCTCACCGTAAGCTCAAAATCCTTTACCCTAAAACTAACCTCTCATCCTAACATGTAAGAAGCGTTCTCACCTGAAGATAGAATATCTTTCTAGTTGCTTCAATTGCTCAGCGTTGGCGGGCGGGGAGCGAACGCCACCCCAGTTGGGATTTTCCATCTGGAGTGAGGCGACGGAACGCTTTGTTCACGTCGTCCCGTTCACCTCCTTCGCGCCAAAATCGCGCTGCTCTAACAACCTAGCTACCTAACCTGACTGAGCCAAACTCGCCCTATCTAGCCAAATACTTTACTGCAGTATTTACTGATCTGTTACGGCCAAGCTCTGCAAAACATATGATTTCATACACACACGTGCAGTGCAGTGCAACCACCCCAACCCCCCCCCCACACACACACACACCGCACTCAGTGCCGCCCCCAGATGGCCTGGGGTGGATGTTTGGACACACACGTCAGGGTGGAGAAAACAGGAGAAAGCTGATCACTGTTGTATGAGAGCTGCCAATAACACTGTGTATCAGCACACAACCCCAAATAACCCCCTGTAACCCCCTCCTGACACACACGCACACGCACACACACACACACACACACACACACACACACACACACACACACACACACACACACACACACACAGGTCAATTTCCCCCTCTCTCCTACAGTAGATCCCTAATTCCCTAATCCAATTTTAACGATCTCACCTCAAATGATCAGTGTGTGTGTGTGTGTGTGTGTGTGTGTGTGTGTGTGTGTGTGTGTGTGTGTGTGTGTGCCTGTGAGTCAGTATAAAATAGTTTCCTTGTGCCATGTTGCAAAAAAGGTTCTCATCATTTTTACACACATGCTCACTCGCACGCACGCGCACACACTCTCTCTCACTCTCTCTCTCTCTCTGTCCCACAAATTCACTCTCACCTCAATTTCCTCCATCCTCAGATTGTAAACTACAATGGAACACATATTCACACATAGACAGTTAACCACTTTCAACCTGGCGTCCCTATTAAGTCATTATAGGCGAAGAAGAGTAATCATTTTTTCTCCAAAATTAAAAGATTTTGTCCATGTCGCCCAGCCTTATTCAGAGTTAACACTTATAGGAGTGCCTCAAAGCACTATACTAGGGTAGGGACTTTTCTGTTTTAGCTGTAAACTAAATATATTTGCTGTAAATGTACAAAGTAACTTGTAAATAACTGTAGAGGAGCATAAAGTATAAAGTATTGAAACATGGACATACTCTAGTAAAGTAAAAGCACCTAAATAATTGTACTCTAGTATATTGGTTATCAAAGTGGGGTCCGGTGACCCCCAGCGGTCCCCAGCAAAAGTAGTTAATGTAGCGTCACAATCATTTTAACCACTTTATCTATTTATATGTTGGCTATTCAAAAATAGCAGATCTACAAGCTCACAGCGCGTCACTTCGTGCAGTGCTGCAAACAGATTTTTTTTTAACACAAATCTTCTCTTCTGGGGGTCCAAGGCGCAAAACATGTTCAGATGGGGGTCCGCAGCCAAATACATATCAATTTGGGGGTTCTTGGAATGAAAAAGTTTGAGAACTACTGCTCTAGCAAAGTAAAGGCACCTACTGCAAATAAATTGTACTTAAGTACAGCACTTGAATACATGGACTTTTCACAGAGCCAAAGTGCAGGAAGTACAATGGAAATTTTGAAATTCATCTCATGTGAAAACGGCCACTAATCTTGTGTGGCAGAAGTTTTGGCGAGAGGGAGAATAAAATATTCCCTGCAGTGAAAACGCTAGAAATCAAAGTACTGGAAGTCTGTCTGGAATAGCAAATCCTCGCTGTGCATTTGCGAGCTTGATGATGCAGGAACGCATGTCCCCCCAGTCTCAGAAGATCCAGCACTCGATTCTTAACTTTTGCTGTCAAGTCTGGATATGAAAACTTGTGTCAGTTGTGTTTATATCACCATGCAGTCAATTAATGCGATTTGAAATGTGAGTTCGCTCACGACTCGCTGCCCAGCGCGCGTTGCGAGTTCCAGTTACAGGGGAGGGCGGCCCGGGTGGGTTTATCCCGCAGCGGCACAATTTATTATTTAGTCTGAATATTAAAAAGACTTCACTTCATCTCCTGTTATCTTAGCTTAGTCCTGAAAAGAATATCCTATGGAAGAAGAGATATGTTTTATAATTCTTTGTTGTCTGAACAAGTTTTGGTCAGTGAGAGAGGTGCATGTCGTCTCATCTCTGTTCACTGACAGGGCACAGTCACGTTAGGGTTACTATAGTAACCCGACACTGCACGTGTTACAGCCGAATGTATACTTCGTCGTACAACGGGGTCGTGCGCCGAAAATAGCAGATCTACAAGCTCACAACGCGTCGCATATGCGACACCGCCGCATTGTGAGCTTGTAGATCTGCCATTTTCAACCCGCGACCAGCTGTACGCCGAAGTATTACTCGAGCTAACGCCTGGGGAGCAATCTGCGATTTATTTGCTGTTGATGGTCGATATATAAATCAATAAAAAAAATCGCACAACCTTAATTCAGGACATGTCTTTAGATTTTGGGCTAGAAACAGATCTGCCAACCCCACTCCACCTGTTAACCCCCTCATACCTGTGATAATGAATGATTGAAAGAGAGAAAAAAAGAATGAGAAAACAGCTTGCTTATCATCTGTTCTTTCAATGGATTAAAGTTACAATCTCACATACTTAGAGTTACCTCTCGCGCGAGTATAAAGTTCTATACCGTTAGAAAATAAACAAATGAAAACGGTGGCTTATCAGGCAATACCAGAACTTTTGCTGCCAAGGAGGGCATGTGAAAACGGCCTTTCCCCCATTGTCATTCCAGCAGGTTATGCAAATTATTTTGCTGGAAAGATTCTGGCACCGTAGTGAAAACGTGGCTTTAGTAGCTTTCTGCCACTGCAAGTCAGGGCCATAAAGGAAATAATCCTGGAGGGCAGAGCAGCGCACGGTGCGCACATGTGTGGATCCCTAAACGTCTGATGTGAACTGAGGACAGGGGGAAGACAGAGAGGAGGGAGGAGGAAGAGGAGGTGGAGAGATAGACATGGGGAGGAGGACGGGAGGAGGAGTGGAGGAGAACACACAGTGATTTATGGTGAGTCATAAAATGTGTTGCGGATGAATCCAGAGTGGAGCCTTAGAGGATGAATGGCAGGTCACTGGAGGGAGGGAGGGAGGGAGGGAGGGAGGGGGTGCATTCTCTTGCCATGTTTCCACATTCTCCCGAGGTGCGTTTGTGTGTGTGTGCGCGCGTGTGCGTGCGTGCGTGCGTGCGTGCGTGCGTGCGTGCGTGCGTGCGTGCGTGCGTGTGTGTGTGTGTGAGAGAGAGTTCTGTTCTCCCCCTTTATAGCCTCTCCAAGGTGTCATACTCTGCCAACTCCAAAGCGGTGGTGGGAGAAATTTCTACATATCCCCAAGTCAGAGAGAGAGAGACAGAGGGAGGGCGAAAAAAGGGGGAGAGATAGTGAGAGAGATAGTGAGACGTAGAGAGAGATAGAGAGAGAGAATGTGTATGTGTGTGTGTGTGTGTGTGTGTGTGTGTGTGTGTGTGTGTGTGTGTGTGTGTGTGTGTGTGTGTGTGTGTGTGTGTGTGTGTGTGTGTGTGTGTGTGTGTGTGCGTTCGTGCGTGCGTGCGTGCGTGCGTAAAGCGATGAGAACCTTTTTGCAACAAGACAGCAATAAACTATTTTATACCGACTCACAAGCGCACGCACACGCACACACACACCTCGCCAGGGAGACACTCGCCTCTCTGACACCTGCAGGAAAAGGCGTGTTTCCAGGAATCATCTCTCCAGGGAACTGTTCCAGTTCTTCAAGCACATCATTACCGGAAGCTCATCCGTTATTAGCGGGAGAGACAGACACACACTTTACGTTTGGCCGTCCCACAGAACGGACAACGCTAAATCTGTTTGGCCGTCCCACAGAACGGACAACGCTAAATCTGTTTGGCCGTCCCACAGAACGGACAACGCTAAATCTGTTTGGCCGTCCCACAGAACGGACAACGCTAAATCTGTTTGGCCGTCCCACAGAACGGACAACACTAGATCTGTTTGAAGCTCAGAACGCCTCGCAGTGCGAGGCGTTGTGAGATTGTAGTTTGGCTATTTTCACAATATTCATCTGTGGAAACCGAGTCACACTAAATGTAATGCCTACAATTCCAAGTGCTTGTCAGGGTGTGGGGTCCCAAGTTCATATATGATTATTTGGGGGGGGGGGGGGGGGATTGCGGCCTGAAAAGTTTGGGAACCCTTGCCCTAATACAGCATCGAAGTGTCATACAACCTCGCACACAAGTTCACCTCGCTGCAGAAAAGAATCCCTGTGAGTTACTGTATGCTCTGCCAAACATGTCAAATCAAGTGTCACATGCAAAACAGCAGCAACGTCCCACGGAGAAGGCAGAATGAACAGCCTACGCCTCACCTTCTGCAACCTCTGTTCAGGGGAGAGTATAGTTTGGTTTGGAATGTTAGTGGGGGCGACAGATCTTCCTCCCCAATGCACTGGTTCTCGTTACGTCTTAATTTCAAGGACCACCCATAAATCTGAGCGTACAAATGGAACCAAATGGACCCCGTAAACGCCAAATTCCTTGTGCACAGTGTCAGGAGGTTAAGGAAGTCAATACCTGAATACTTTTGCGTGAATGAATATCTGACACATTTTGCGCCATAATGTGTGATCCACTATCCAAAGAATAAAAGTTAATCCTCAGTGTTTCAGTTTACTTAAAACACAAACATTACAGGGTACACAATGTTTCGGTCACAGTTGGCCTTCATCAGGTCCACTGTCCTGCCATCCCTCCATATTTGGGCATAAATATGATCAACATGACATCATCATCCACATGGAATCCGTGCTGTTTTCGAACCTGTGTTCTTTATAATAACCCTATATCGAAATTGGCTTAAGGGAGGACGAGTGGGTGGGAAGGACGGACCACCTCGTCGCACTCATGTCACCATGACTCAGCCATAACCATAGAAGGAGTTCCCAAAGCAGCTACGCCCCAAACATGGATGTGTATTGTCTAACCTCAATGTGTCGTCATGTCATCAGGCGCAAATAAATCAGTCAGCTCCATATATGGGCACAAAAGGGACGGGTGTGTATGGGCATAAAAGGGACAAGGACTAACAGATACCAAGATCTCTGACATCAGGGAATTCCATATATGGGCATATCAGTCCGATCGGTGGTGCGAACTCTAGATGTGAGGGCCACATAGCAGTAAAACTTTCTCTGGAAAAAACTGTCTGCCTCATTTGCCCTCCCTTAGTTACATCTAAGTAAAGAACCAAAAAGACAAAGTCTACATCTGTAGCTGACTGTTGGCAGATCACCCTGAGGTCAATAAGGTTTTATTGACCTCAAGTCCAGTTTTCTGCTTTTGTTGACAGTTTTCTGATGGACAAGGACAAGCTGCAACGTAGTTCATCTGCATCCATGTCAAAGTGGATCGGAGTCACGTTCGGCCCTGGGTGCTGATCTATACATCATCCAAACAGTAAGCTATATTTTTCATTTAATTAGTGGTAGAGGTCGTCCAGTATGGATTTTTCAAGGCCAGTACCGATTCTGATATTTTGGAAAACAGGAAAGTCGATATAGGCCGACATCAACCAAGTTTTTCCCCTCTCTCTCTCAAAGATTCTGATATCCATAATTAATAGTCATGTCTGTGCATGACGTGCCTTGCATTCGTGGCAGGCTTGTTTATTGTTTTCCTTAGTTTACATTTCAAGGACTTTACAAAAAGAAAAAATCTATAAATCTTGACCTTCATTATAATTGTTGATGAACACAAATTCAATCATACACACAGTATTGCATACGTTATTGTAGTGGTTCTCAAAGTGAGGTCCAGGGACCCTCTGGGTAACTTGAGGTGGGTTCCAAATGGACCCTTACGGGTTTGCAACTCTGAGAACCAAAACCAAATGGACCCGTTACGGGTCCATTTGTACACTCTCAGAGTTATGGTGGTCCTTGAAATCAAAAAGTTCGAGAACCACCACAGCAGATATGAAGTCCACACACCAGCAGAGCTGCAACTTGCCAGAGAGAAACAACCAGGTCTATGAAAACGAGTCCAAAAGAAGCGAGCCCTTCGCCCTTTAAACATAATGTACATTGGCCATATGAAAATAGCTGATCTACAAGCTCCCAACATGTCGCATCGTGACGCGTTGGGAGCTTTTAGATCTGCTATTTTCAAAGAAAGTCTTAGAAAAAAGGTTCCGTATCTCAACTCTACCGATATGCCCCGCTAAGCAGAGTGAACTTTGTGCCTGATGTGTGCCATATGGTAGGATTTGTACAAGTACTAATAGGGACGGATAGAATTAGAATTTCCTTGCCTGGCAGAAATGTGATGTTTGACCAGTGGCCCGGGCAACATGACTTCTCACCCTCATCTCCATAGTAATAATGAAGCTGGCAATGAGGGGGTTAACCCTTAACCCGCTGTGCGTGTGTGCGTGCGTGCGTGCGTGTGTGCGCGTTTTGTGGGGTTAATGGGTATTAAGGTCTAAACAAGCTTTGGAGCTTGGCTGCTATTCCCACGGGTTTAGGACGGAATCTTTACCCCCCCAAATAACGCACGCACGCACGCACGCACGCACGCACGCGCGCGCACACACACACACACACACACACACACACACACACACACACACACACACACACACACACACACACACACACACACACACACACACACACACACACACACACACACACACACACACACACACACACACACACACACACACACACACACACATGCATGCACAAGCGTTTGTCTTACTATCTCTGTGGGGACATCAAAACCAAGTTCGTCATTACAAATGACATTCCTACTTGCTGGCTGAACCTAACCCTAGCCACAACCGGTTACATGTCATTGTTCGGACATGTCATTGTTCCGACATTACTAACCCTATCCCTAACCCTAACCGCACGCGGAAGCCACGTAGTCGGAGTAGTGGGATGTCGGACTTATGAGCCCTGTCACCGCCACAACCTAATACTAATTCATATGAAGTGAAGTCACCAGCTCCTGTCTGTGGGGAGATCCTTGTAACATCCCAGCTTTTACGACCGTGTGTACTTTACAAGTACACTGACTGCTACAAAAGAAAAATAAACTCTCTGTTTGAGGGGAGGATGAGAGAAGATCTATCGCTATCCTCTGTATTACATGATTGTCTTGAAGTTGAAGTGATGGTTCATTGGCACGTGTGTTACACACGCAAGAACAGAATAAAAGCCTGTACAAAAAGAATTCTTGAAGCTTTGCTGATCACATTGATGAGAATCTTCAGAGAAATACAAGGAATGCGAAGAAATAATTGATGGTTCTCTCTTAACTAGGACAGTAGACTCTTCTAACAATGGCCTCTTGCCACGGCACAAGTCCTTCAGTTTGTCTGGAAGACCGTCATTAGTGTTGCTCTTGAACGCGTGGGCGTCTGCCGACAAATTGTACTGTAATTACAAGGGCGCTCGCGTCCGCTGTCCACAGACCCTATGTGGACGCGGCAAGTATTATCAGGCCTTAAACCTCACCACTAAATGCCTAATTCTAACCTAAGCTCAATTTGAATATTTTCATAATTGTAACCCTAACTATTCAAATCTTACCACAAAAACAACATTAATGTCTCCAATGTCTCTCCACCAGGTAGATTGTTTCTGGTTGTACAGTGCTCATGTGGGAAAAGATAGTAGAACATGGTACAAACTAGGAAAGTTCTTCTTTTTTTTTTAAATATTGCTTAATATTGAACAAAACGGTTTGCCTTCCACGGTTCAATATATACGCATTTCTTACAGCCAATGAATTGGCACCGTGTCTGTGTCACAGGACAAAACCCCTCCCTGCCTGTATATCCAATTAAATGGTGTTGCTTGCCAAAAATAGCTGATCTACAAGCATCGCGGCGAGTTGTGTACTTGTAGATCATCTATCTTCGGCAAGTGACACTGTGGGATTACAGTAATAACTGAGAATATCCTTAGCCAACTGCGTTGAGGCATATAACCAAGGCTCTGTCTGTTTGTCAGCATCTCGACTCACAGTAGCTTTAGCTCCTCAAATTACTTCAGTGTGCATTTAATTCTTTACAATCTTTTTAGGGCGTGACTAATCTGAGGCCGTGCGTGGTGTTTGTAATTCCTACAATACCTCCAATGGCAGTGTACTGTCGCTGTCGGGCAGAACACCTGTATCTCCATGTTTCAACTTTTTATGTATTTTCACAGATGAATGCCCTACTTCGTCGTAGAAGAGTGTCACACAGAAGGAGTGAAAATAGACGATCTACAGTACTTGTAGATCTGCGATTATCACAATTTTTAAATGTTTTTCAAATAACAATAAAAAAGGAACACTTTTGGACATACCAAAAACAAAAAACTTACAATAAGTTGTGACCAAGCCCACAACTCCCTAGGACAGCGGTTCTCAAGGTGGGGGTCCAGGGACCCTCAGAGTTCCTTGACGGGGTTCCAAATGGACCCTTACAGGACAGGTCTGTAACTCTGAGAGCATACAAATGTCCTATCCTATTCAATTGTGTCTGCCCCACCATGTTCATGTTGTGGACTGGGAGAATAGTTGCCCTATACAATAATTCATTTTACCCCAGAATGCTGCATTGTCAGTGGTATGGAAGTGCACAATGGTGGTATGCCCCTCTCTCTCTCTCTCTCTCTCTCTCTCTCTCTCTCTCTCTCTCTCTCTCTCTCTCTCTCTCTCTCTCTCTCTCTCTCTCTCTCTCTCTCTCTCTCTCTCTCTCTCTCTCTCTCTCTCTCTCTCTCTCTCTCTCTC
>NC_139954.1:37792193-37824693 GCF_963454915.1 Gymnoscopelus microlampas | reverse complement strand
ATTTGTGGGACCCATTTTTATGGGTAAATATCCCTTTGTTTTGTTTCCTACATTCAAAATATTCCATAAATAAAGTGAAAAAGCCCATCTACAAGCGATGCGTGGTGAGCTATTTTTACTAGTTTGGGTTCTGGGGGGACATTTCTCTTTCGGGTCTCGAGCTACAACGTTTGGAGCGAGAGCGAGAGCGAGAGAGAGAGAGAGGAAAGATGAATGAGTCTTTCTCTGTCTGAACTATTGTGGGTAAACGTGTGGGAAATACAGAGATTATCTCTGTATGTAGCTATAAGACCACCATTCAACTCTGCAAGAAAGTAATTTCCCATTTCTCTGTGCGTGCGTGCGTGCGTGCGTGCGTGCGTGCGTGCGTGCGGGCGGGCGGGCGGGCGGGCGGGCGGGCGGGCGGGCGTGCGTGTGTGTGTTAAACTATAACACAAAAGAAAACAAGTGCAAAGGATCATTACAGGGATTTTTTCAGAAGCGGCTTCCCGTTTCTGAGCCCACACCCAAATCCTTCCTCACACACACACACACACACACACACACACACACACACACACACACACACACACACACACACGCGCACACACGCCTGCGCCTCTACAGATGACAGGGCAGAGTGCAATGTCATTTTCAGATTAAAGAAGGCTGGAAACGTCGGCCACCTTGCGTTTGCCATTGTCTGCCGCTCCGGTGTTCCCATGGCAACCTCAGGTAAATACAGGTATAGGGAGAAGATCAAAGACGTTTGAGGTGATGTCACATTATCTTTGATGTACTCTCCTCCTCCTCCCTGTTCCCCATCTCCTTCTCCCTCTCTTCCCTTTGTCTTTCCATGCCTCGCTCGCTCACACACAGAAGTTAACATTTGAACATTTGTCCTCGGAAGCCCTCGTTCAGTCAGACACTTTTGTCGAGACAAACCATTTATTGCAATGATATTGCGTTGACTCTGAGAGCGTACAAATTTGGTTCCACTTGTACGCCCTCAGAGTTACAGACCTGCAAGGGTCCTTTTGGAACACCCTCAAGGACCTTTGAGGGTCCCTGGACCACACTTTGAGAACCACTGGTCTAGATAAATCATTTATTGCCATGATATTGCATTACATTTGGCAGTGTGATACTACAGATTTATCTGCGCAAGCATGACACATTATTAGTTATTACATGGAACATAACGTTGACCTCTTCAAGGGCATAACGTAAGATGCACAGAGATAATGTCATACAATCCACAGGAATCCATACGATTAGCATGCTGACATAGTGAAGAACTAAATGCCACAAGGAGGAGGACGGGGAAGTGGAGGGAGTTGGATCACTGACGAGCTGCAGAGGAGGCGCTGTGACCTCTGCTGAGCATGTAGTATGACAAGTTGACAACCCGTGCTCACTCCCAAGGCGTCACATTGTGCCGCTCTGTCAGTAGTTTTAACATGACTGTAAGTCAAGTTTTGACGTGATGGGACACATGTTGACAAAACTCTGCCTAAACCTAACCCAAACCCTAACCTCACAAAAATATGCTTAAACCTAAACCTAACCTCACAAAAAACTATGCAGAGAGAGAAAAGAAAACTCTCACCCACTGAGGGATTCGATTGCGGGAAGTTGCGGTTTCTAGCCAAGCGCTGCTACCAGGTAAGCCACCAAGGCAGCTGGCCAAACCCTCAATTCAAGTAGTATTTGAAGATCCAATATGTGCCTTTTAGTTGTTGTAGTCCTATAGTGACGCATTAGGGAGTGAAAATTAGATGCCGGCAATAACTGACGCCTATCTGTGAGAATGTGTTGCTGCAGAAGAGGTGCTGTAACCTCCGCTGAGCGTGTTGCATGAAGAGTGAACAGCGTTCTGCTTAAAAAGAAACGCCTAGAACATTGGTTCTCAACCTGTGGGCCAGGGACCACTGGTGGGCCACGAGGCTATTGCAAGTGGGCCCCCAAATAATTGGCAAAACACTACGATTTTAATGATAATTTAACATGAATATGAAAAAGTCATACCAATAAATAAGAATTAAAGTATACTACATGGGTTCCATTGATTAAACGTGCTCCGAAAACGCAAGCGGCCCGCCCATCTGACCACTTAACATGTTAAGTGGTCAGATGGGTGGGCCACAAACGTTGAGAACCACTGACCTAGAATGAACCATTAGGATTGAGGGCGCATGTGTTGGCTTGTTAGCGAATGACATCGGAGGGTGACTGAGCGTGAGGAACCGCCTGCGTGCCGTTACTGCCTGAACAATGACGATGCATCAGTTTGGTACATCTAGGCGTTGTGTGCTTGTAGATCTGATACTTTCACCAAATGTGCGCCTACTTTTGGCCGAATTGTTATGACATGTCAAGAATAGGGAATGCTATGGTTCATGCAGTATATATATATAAATAAATAAAAACATTTCTCTCACATTGTGATATTGTGAGATTGTATGACCCTGTCTAGTGAATGGGCGAGCAGCCCTCAAAGACATTCTACTGCTGGGTATCACTATCATCACAGACACCGGGGATTTCTACTATATAATATGAGAGCAGGATGAACACACACACTCACACACACACACAAATCTAACAGGAAGTGCACAAAATCAATGGAGCATCTCCAGCCTCAATGCTCTACTTCCAACCCACACAGTAAAATCCTCAGCATCACCGTTACTGATTAACTGAACTATTTAGGGTCCATTTGGGTCCATTTTTACACCTTTGAGTTAAGTGAACACTGAGGATTTTAGTTCATCTACTTCTTCATACAAGAATGTCACGCAAAAGTAGTGAAAATAGCAGATCTAAAAGAGCTTGTTGAGCTGCTATTTTCACTATTTTACTTACTAAAAATAAGAACAAAAAAGGAATGTTTTTTGGACATACAAGGTTTCCACCCGACAGCGACGCTATATGCAATCCCTACACAGCCTTGCGCTGTACGGCCGGTTATTGTGTTTTTTTTCCATTCCTTTCTTGCTTTCTTGCTTTTTTTTCCCACCCCGTCAAGTCTCCCACTGGGACAGTGTTAGCGTGCCCGGCTCTGTTTATTTTATTATATATTTTCCCCCTTTTTAGGGCGAGAGCTTGGGTGTGAGCGAGGTCGAGGCGGGCAGCGTAGCGCAGAGAGGAGACCAGCGGAGCAGAAACCACACAGGCCAGGGGTATTGGATGAGAGACTATGGCCTTCTGGCTGACTCCGCGCGTCTGCCACTTCCTCCCTCTCCCACAGGCACACAGGTCATCATATTCATTCTCTGTGAGCTATAAAAGATATCCACTACGCCCCGGATAATGTCCTGTGTGTGTGCTCAAGACTGCTCTCCGCTTTGACCTGTTTGACTTCCCTCCCAGACGAGAAGGCGCGCGAGCGAGCGCGTCGCCGTACGTGCACGCGTCGTGCACGCCGCGCACGACACGTGTCCCTCAAGGACACATTTAACTAACTGTGTGAGATTCAAGGGCCCCCTCGTTTTGAGAATGTCTCTCACCACCCCTGCGTGCCCCTGTGTGTGTGTGTGTGTGTGTGTGTGTGTGTGTGTGTGTGTGTGTGTGTGTGTGTGTGTGTGTGTGTGTGTGTGTGTGTGTGTGTGTGTGTGACACACACACACACACACACACCCTGCTGGAGCAGATTAGTTCACACTTTCATCACCAGTCCAGGGTCTCGGGGGACAGGGGAGGGAGAGTGAAGGAGGCTGGGGCCAAGTGACTGAGAGAGGCTGTGGGGACTGTAGTAGAGGGTAGTGGGTGGGTGACCGTTGGGAGGGGGATGGAGCGAGACTATTGGGCTGACAAAAGTGTGTATGTGCATGAGCACTATTACTATACTTGTGAGGGCCAAATAAAAAAGGATAGAATTTGAGAAATACATATTCTGAGGACAATTTCCCTGGCCCTTTACAAGATAAACCTGTCAAAAGTACTTACTGCAGAACCCATAGTCATAGTGCTTGGTGATGTCATATTGATGATATCAGGGGTCTCATATGGGCATAAAAGGGACACAGGCAGACAAAGAGATACAGATAATTGTGGATTTATAGATATAGGATGGCGCCGGCGTATTTGGGGCCATTATGTCAGGAACGATGCAAGTCGTTCCATTTGTACTGCTATGCGACACAGATGTTACGCAAAGCCCGGCCAATCAGTTAAGCCGATGGGTCGGGGTAGGGCAATCAGGGACTTATACTGGCTTAGCGACACAAAAGTGACATGACGTGAGTCGGTGACGCCAATCCGTGAAGCCAACGGTTTGGGTCGGCCAATCAGGGAAGCCGATGCATACAACTTCCCGAACACACTGTCAATTTCTGCCTCTATTTCAGACCCGCGGGCCGACAGAATACAGATGTTCGTGATTTTTCGGTTCTCTGAAACCCTTGGTCCCTCCGGCTCTGCACACCTGCAGGGTTATATGAGACGAGATACACAAGCCAAGTTTGAGACCAAACAGTCAGACGCTGTCCGCGTTATGCCAGGGACAAATTGTATGTGACACACACACAAATAGACACACACACAGAGATTCCGTAAATTAGAGTATAGATTTCTGGACAGCCACCAATCCAACCGGCTTCCCACTCGGCACATCTCTCCCTTGGGTCCTCTGATACACAGAGGTCAGATGGTTCTCGAGATATGGACAGACACGCACACATGCAGTCACACACACATGCATGCACACATAGATTCCCAGCATTTATAGATGAGATTGCGTCCAAAAATGTTGCTCACAAGTATAGGGTATAGACATACCAACGCATGTGTGTGTGTGTGTGTGTGTGTGTGTGTGTGTGTGTGTGTGTGTGTGTGTGTGTGTGTGTGTGTGTGTGTGTGTGTGTGTGTGTGTGTGTGTGTGCGCGCGTGCGTGCCTGCCTGCGTGTTCACTGGCAGTAAAGGGTAAGTCCACAGCGGCAGGCTCTCACAATGGGACCTAAAGCAAACACAGACTGGCCGACTCAGAAGTGAGCGTGCATCATGTGCGAGTCTGTGTGCAGTGTGCGAGTGTGCATGCCTGCCTGCGTGCGAGCGTGCACTTGTTTACCCTGTTTTTGCAGCCACATTCTTCTCACATCGTCTAAAAGAAATTCCCTCATTCAACATCGCTGCCAACACGGCATCATCAAACTTTGGAACCAGAAGCAGCACATTGATATGCGTGTAGTTATTATGAGTGAGAGCAGGCAGGCAGGCCAAGGCAGTGCGGCAGATGTGTGAAAACATGTTCGTGACATAAGATAGTTCTCCTTCCTGAGAGCTGCACACAACCAACATCTCTCCGTCAAAAAGTGGGTGGGATGCCTGATGGCTCAGCCAGTCAGAGCACAGACCCAAATGCTCTGTGAGTGTGAGGACCCCGGTTCAAATCTCATCCCTGTCTTGTCTCTCCTCTCTCTGCCCTTGGAATTTTGTCTGCATTGACCCCTCTGACATAAAAAGAAATGCCACACACAAAAAAATAACAATGCCACTTCGGCTGAAAGGGCTTTAGAAAATGATACTTTTCCGCAATATATTTTGTAAAAAAGATAATTGGATTGTCTAAGTGTCTCTAGTACATTATGCACATTTTTCTGCGTTATGAGGTGAAGGAGTGTGTCCATATTACTTGATCCAGGGCTCTATACTAAGTTGGTCGGCTCCTTTTTTCCCCTCTAGCCCAAATATCTTCTTGTGAGGTGGTAGGGCAGCTATTTTCGCCAGATGTTCACCCCGGAATAGGGACCCTATATGGTTGATGTGGTTAAGTGTAGCATTTATACCTGACAGGGGAAATTGCTCCACAGGGAGTGGTAAAGCAAAGTATTGAACCGGATTGATTGAACCGAATTGAAGTGCAGTATTAGGTTTAGTGGGGGATGTCACCGAGGGGGGTTGGATTCCCGCTCACCACCTCCGTGACTGAGTGACTGCTCGGTACGGACGCACTTCATCACAGCTAAGCAGTCCACTGGTTCAATCAATGAGCAGCTATTCAAAAGGAGCTGGCCACATAATAAGTCTTGATTGTAGTGTGTGTGTGTGTGTGTGTGTGGGGGGGGGGGGGGGGGGGGGGGGGGGGGTTGGCGGAGTTGGCTGAAGGATGGCGGCACTGATCGCATTCCCTTTGTCATCGAACACGATTAGAAACCCACTCATCCTATAACCCACTCGTCCTAAACAATGTCCTGTTGGGGACATTGTTTAGAGGGGACAAAACGAGAGGGTAAAAACAACAGATCACCTGTCCCTATACCTCGCTACGCTACCCACCATAAACCTGAAGATAATGCGCCGCCTTTATCAACAACCACACACTTGAAATTGGTCTCATAACTCCCAACAGCGTTCCATCCATCATAGTGATATTACACCTACACAGTCAACAACAGCGGCTCCTGTTCAAGACAGATAGCGCCATGCAATAGAGATGGTGAGTAAACAAGGCATTCTTCTCCCATTGAGCTCTGCTGTTCCCAGGGACCAACATTATGAAACACCCCGTGGCTGCAGCAGCCTAGAGCTACCTGCCTCACAGCAGCACCTCCACTATAGCAACAACACTGATAACAGACAGGTGACTCTCTATCTCTCTCTCTCTCTCTGTGTCCCTTGGCAGAGCACTATAGATCACTCTCTCACCACCAGCCAGTCTCATCCTAGCCAAGTTCATGCTTTGCTGCAAGTTATCAAATGAATGTAGTAGCTGTGTGAGCTTGTAGATCTGTTATTTTTGGCAAAGAAATGTGGTGTAGAAGGGAAAAAGCGGTCCAAGTACAGGTCCAACTCAGGTCCGCAGGAATAGAGGGTTTAAGACACAACTGGCACTTCCAAGTACAGTCATCCCAACATTGTACATAGCAGATTGCCCTGTGTAGACTGCACATAACATGTTGTTCCCCCAAAACAACAGCGCAATGATATATAGCAGGGGTCTTCAACAGGGGGTCCAAGACCTCTAGGGGGTCCTCAGAGTTACAACAGGGGGGCCACCAAATGTGTGTGATAGGAACTTCTTTTTGCATGAACCACTTGAACCCTAGAATTCATTTTCTGAGGGGAACGTTAGTCGAAAATATCAGATCTACAAGATCGGCTATGAACTTTTGGCAAAGAGGTTTGATGTAGGGGGAAAAGAGCAGATCAAGTACAAGTTTTCTAAGTATTGAGGGTTTAAGTGGTTAACTGTCTGAAAATATACATTAACATGAATCCAACACTGATGACAGTGCTGTCAAACAAGTCTATATGAAGCCATCTACCCATGAAAAGGTAACATATCTGCAACATAATTTTGTATGTAGTGGGGGTCCCTGCTTCATCTCTCTCTCAGCTAAGGGGGTCCTTGGCCTGAAAAGCGTTGAAGACCCCTGAATCATCATGACATAATAGCGAGAAGTGAACCAACCTTAACCGGGGAGTTCCTGGTGGCCACTGGCAGCTCCCTGACGCCGGTGCCCGGCGGCGAAGACGCCGAGGTCCCGGCGGCGTGGTAGCCCTGCAGCGAGCCGCCCTGTCCGGCAGCACGATGCAGCCTGCCTCCGTTACCTCCACCGTTCCCCCGCAGCGGCCGCTGCCTGATGCCGTCCAGCAGGCGGACCAGCAGGATGTTGGCCGGCAGCTCGTCCACGCCGCAGTCCACCACCAGGACGCGGCACTCGGGGCAGCGGAGCTCGTTCCGGGAGCGGAGGATGTTCTCCAGGCAGCGGCGGCAGAAGGTGTGCTGGCACGGCAGCACCTTGGCCGTGGTGTCCAGGCGCTCCAGGCACACGGAGCACTCCAGCAGGTCCAGCAGCGACGACGACTCCATGTCCATGTCTCCGGCGGAGAGGGTGATCATTTCTAAAGGGGTTTAGTTTAGTCTAGCGTCCGTGTCCGTGTTGTGGAGAGAAACGATGTGTCGGAGGAGCGAGAGAACATTCTGGGAGGCGAACGGAACGGAACAAACGGACGGACGGACGCTCCCCAAACAAACCCCGCGGAGCCCCCGACGCGCCGAGCGAGATTATACTCCTGTCCTCCGCCTCCTATGAATGTCTGTTCTCCTCTATTCTATTCTATCACTCCCTCCCTCCTGGCTTCCTTCACTCAGATCAGATCCTCCTCTCCCTCTCTCCTCTCTCCTGTATGTGTGTGTGTTTTGCTCCTCTCTATCGCTCGCTGCCCTCCTCCCTCCTCCCCTCCTTCCCTCACCGAGATCCTCCTCTCAAGGCTCTCCTGTGTATCTGTTCTCCTCTATTCTATTCTATTCATCTCTCTCTCCTCTCGCAGCTGTGTGCAGAATGCGGTGAGGTCACGCTCTCATCAGCCGCGCACCGATCATCGGCATTGGCGCACGCGCGCGCGTGCGTTCCGTGCGTCAATGCTGATGATCACACACACGCACGCATGCATGCATGCATCCATGCGCACACAGACACACACACACACACACACACACACACACACACACACACACACACACACACACTAAACGTGGGGAGGAAGAGGAAGAGGAGAGGTGAGAGAGCTAATGCACCGAAACACAACAGCCACACAGTCACAGAGGCA
Source organism: Gymnoscopelus microlampas (assembly GCF_963454915.1). Lineage (NCBI taxonomy): Eukaryota > Metazoa > Chordata > Actinopteri > Myctophiformes > Myctophidae > Gymnoscopelus > Gymnoscopelus microlampas. The sequence goes on along the minus strand of NC_139954.1, from coordinate 37,816,161 downwards.
TAATGCCACTGTTGCCACAGACTGTCATTTATTACCAGTTTTTCCTTACACCTTCCCACGGTTGTTAAAAAGACAGAAAGAAAAAAGAGAGGGAGAGAAAGAGAAAGAGAGGGAGAAAGAGAGGGAGACGAGCCAAAGCCCTCCTGGCAAATGTGAGGCAGGCGTGTGTGTGTGGGGGGAGGGGGGGGGGGGGAGATGGATGGAATAAAGAGAGGAAACGGAGAGAAAGAGTGTCCAGGGAGACAGTGGTGGAAAAAGTACTCAATTTTACTTAAGTAAAAGTATCAATACTGCAATGTAGAAATGCTCTGTTACAAGTAAAAGTCTGGAATTCAAAATTTTGTTGAGTAAAAGTACAAAAGTACTGGTATCAAAATGTACTTAAAGTACCATATTAAAAGAAAATAGCAGATCTACACATTGTGAGCTTGTAGTTCGGCTATTTTCAAATGGTTGAAATGTACAGGGCTGGTACTGGTTACTATATGTTATGTGATAATAATCAAAATCTACAAAGTAACTACAGTAGTAACTAAAGTTTTCAAATAATTGTAGTGGAGTAAAAGTACAACATTTGCCTCTGAGATGTAGTGGAGTAGAAGTAAAAGTACTGAAAATTGGAAATACTCCAGTAAAGTAAAAAAAATACCTCAAAATTGTACTTAAAAAGTACAGTACTTGAGTAAATGTACTTAGTTACTTTACACCACTGGTCCAGGGGCAGGGAGACACTATAGGAGGAGCCAGGTGTAAGAGCAGGCCAGCTCAACGTGGGAGTATAGAGAGCTCTGACTGTGATGGACGCTGTTCTGTAATCGCTGTCATGATGAGGAGAGCAGCACCTGCTCCAGATCTAATGCGTTGGATAATAATGGTGCTGATGCTGAGTGGAGTGGCCATAACCTGCTCTCATAGCGTGTATGGCACACACCATTCACAGAAGCTGTGAAATATCAATGTTGTCAATTTTAGGCCCTCTCTCCACTCTCAGAGATAAAAATAGATACATTAATAAACACTGAGGATTTTACTGTGTGGGGACTGGGGACGGATACAGGATAGGTGGGCACTATAGGGACATCTGGGGCTGGGCACCTCGGTGTAAAATTGGCTATTTTGTCCAAAATGTAAAATATATATATATATATATATATATATGTGTGTGTGTGTGTGTGTGTGTGTGTGTGTGTGTGAAAAATGGTCTTAAGTCATGTAAAGTATACATGTTGTGAACATGCATGGTACATCATTATCAGACTTAATTTTATCCTTCAACATCTTGTTTATGCCCCAAAATGACTGGATATACAGGTTTTGTAGCAATTTGAAGTAATTGTAGTAATATTAGACCTCAATTGTCAAATGTTTAAGCATGTTCTAATCATGTATACTTGACTTTACTTACAAAACATTTTTCAAAACTTGTATTTATAACATTTTGGATAAAATAGCCAATTTGACATTGAGGTGCCCAGATGTCCCTATAGTGCCCATCTATCCTGTTACCAGCTAATATACTACACTTAGGCCTACTACCTTAATTGATAGATAGCCCAGTGATAGATCAGTGATCGATAATTGCACTTTTTCCCCCCGTTAAAGATAGAACAATTGCATTGTTTTAGAGTCTCTGTTGCAAACAGCCTGCATAGGAGCTCAATGACAGCCAACAACACTTTTTCTCCTGTTCCCCTGCCTACAACACTACAGTATGACGCATGGTCTATCCCCATGATGGAAGACAGCTGAATAGAAAGCTCATCAATCAGGGGACCAACAGACCAACTGTTGCTTCAGAGACCAGCGTAACCGCCAGTATCTGGGGACATCGATTGTGGTTATCACTACATTGTCTGAACAATCAAACAAGTCTTGTTAGACAGCCTATTTCCCCCCCTTTTCTTTTCTAGTGCTACATAGTAGTTGATAAACGATCAGGTGGGAAAGAACGGTTTCTGACGACCCCTGCTGGCGAGATACTGTTACGAGCGTTTGGTGTAATTCAAACAAAGCCAGTAATTTTTTGGTCAAACAGACAAATAAGCAGTGGTGGGAAAAAGTACTCAAATGTTTTACTTAAGTAAAAGTATCAATACTGCAATGTAGAAGTACTCTGTTACAAGTAAAAGTCCGGAATTCAAAATTTACTTGAGTGAAAGTACAAAAGTATTAGTATCAAAATGTAGGCTAGGCCTACTTAAGGAAGAACTTGATGAACGGCGAGCCATGTAAATTGGACTACAATTACACATCCTACCTAAAGAAAGGTTTATTCCATACCATAATACCATAAGCAATAAAAGCGTAAAATATGTGATGGTGCCAGTATAAACTGTATGGTTACTTTTTCATTCCATTTCACTAGGTTGACCTCAGATGAAATCTTGGTTCTCCATGCATCTAGCTAGCTCACCACTACTTTCTGCCCATGCATCTTTCTTCAGAATGTCCACATTATGTTGATGTGGGACGCCTTTGTGATCAATGCCCATGTGTAGAATCCCACAGCACCAGTTCCTTAGCTGGCAGCTCATTTGGCAGATGTTTATCACGTCTGCCTTCCTGATAGATGATAATCTTGAGAGTAACTGTGTTTATCCTGTATGAGTTCTCTCTCCTGATAGGGTGAAATTGGTATCCCAACCTGAAAATGTATGTTCTGTTCACAGAACATACATTTTCTGTAAACAGATGGAGAGACCCCAAGAAGAATCTAGACTATAGTAATGAACACTCTAGCAATAATTGCAGAATAGAGATATTTAACATTTATTTTAACCAAAAATATTCACCTACAGTACACAATTTTTAGGAACAGGCAGCCATTCCTCAACACTCAACATCTCACAGAGTCTGGAAATCTCTGCCAGTACTTTGATGTACAGTGTACTTTGAGACAGGTGTGCTGAGGGACACTGCACTGTGAAATAAGTCCAGGTGTGCCTTGGGATTTTGTGACAACCACACATTATATTATATTATATTATATATTGCATATGAGTGAGTAGGGATGTCCAATATTATCGGCCTCCCGATATAATCCGCCGATATTAGCATAAAGATTTAATATCGGAAAATATCGGTATTGCTTTTTATTTTTTATTTTTTCATTTTATATTATTTTTAAGTTACAGGAGTTATTACTGTATGGTGTGTGTGATATTAAATGTTAGTTTACCATAATCACAGTAATCCTTAAACATATTCCATCAATTTCAAGGGCTTTTGCAGAGAAATGAGACAGACTCCAGTCACTTTCAAATTAGAACACTGCAGAGGGCAGGTGTGTGTGTCTGTGTCCAGCTGACGCTCGTTGACGTTCGTTAATGTTATAGGCATCAAAGTAATTATGCTTCTGCACTGTCAAATAGGCCAACATCTAATCTAAGATTAGTGGGACTCATTCAAATGACCACCAGTGAGACCCGAGACTCACTTTATTGTAAACCTAACAACATCACTGTATTATATTAGATTTATTAGATAATATATTGATTTTATAGCTATTTTATTCATATATAGATATGTTATATTGTTACCTGACAATTAGTTGGATTTTGTTGAAAAATACCAAAAGCCAATGGTATTGGGAAAGATATATCGGTATCGGTTGATATCGGTATTGGAAATTAGGAGTTGGACAATATCGGTATATCGGATATCAGTAAAAAAAAAGTCAATATCTAACATCCCTAGTTATGACCTTGTACGTTGCTTATGAATACAGGTATGCCTTGAGATTTGACTTGACTTGCCCGTTGGTGTGGCTTGAGCACAAAAAGTTTGAAAACAACTGCATCATGGCCTTCATGTTTCTTTCCTACATCATCATAGCTTTGAAATTGTGCATCGCTGTGCACCTCTCAATGGATGTACAGTGTGAGATTGGCATGCCCTGCCTGCACACACACACACACACACACACACACACACACACACACACACACACACACACACACACCGGTGCACCCATTTCTACACTCTCAGAGTTAATCGAACACTCAGGATTTTACTATGCATTTCTCAATACAAGACCATTCCTTCTTCATGTTTATTGCTTGTCAACTCATAACATCACAAAACTTGGCACAATGCTTTACGGCCACAGGAACTGTTTCTGGTGAATGTCCCCCGATGGCAGAAGTGAATCAGTCAGAGGGGCTTTCACTGCTGCACTCATTGCAGCAGTATGATTTAAAAGTGACAGAGCTGGTCTCTGTTGGTGAGTTAAACCAGATTAGGTGGGATATTGACTCAATAAGGAGCTGTCTGCGCTTCGTTTACTCGAGATTTATATGGACTCTCGCTATTGCCTTTAGAGATTTTCCACATTGGGATTGTGGACTGCACTATTATCTTTTATGAGATTTTGGATTGTGTTTTGCTCTGTTCATTGTCACATTTTGTCCATTTGGAATGTTGTTTTGATGCTGTCGTTCGCTTGGCCAGAGATGTTCTGTCGTAGCAGAACAAACATGGTTAACCACTTGTGGCCTAAAAAAAATAGACGATTTACAAGCTTGCAGATCAGCTATTCTCAGCACTAACTATAGGGTTTATGTGGCTCAGGGTTCCTTGAGGGGCTCCAAATGGACCCTTACATTTCTGTAACTCTGAAAGAGTTGAATACACGCAGTATATCAAGACAACTGCCGACACACTGGAGGTAATACAGGACCCTAATGTATCCAAAGTAATTGCATGTGTTGTCTCTCAGCTGTGACTGCAGGCTTTGACCACCTGTCCAGACCTGCCTGGTTCTCACGTTCAGCTCCACAACACAGGGGGGAAGGAGAGAGAGAACGATGCAGCCCCCCTGCAGCTGCCAGAGGGCTACGCAGCGATAAAGAGGAATGTGTGTGTGTGTGTGTGTGTGTGTGTGTGTGTGTGTGTGTGTGTGTGTGTGTGTGTGTGTGTGTGTGTGTGTGTGTGTGTGTGTGGTGTGTGTGGATCTATTGACGCCTTCCTGGTTGAGGGGTGGTGCATATATCTACCACCCACGAAGAAAAACAGAGGGCTCAGCGCAAAGGTAGAGCTTGAGAGAGAGACAGAGAGAGAGAGAGAATCAACCAGCAATGTTTGTGTATTTAAAGTTTAGAGATGTTATGGTCACTTATTATATCACATTTCAGATGATAGCCTAATTCTGTAGATGGAGAGAGGGATATATCTAACTATATAAATGGCGACCAACTTCCGCACCCTCGGTGTCCACACCCCACAGCTCTGTTATCGACTAAACAACGCACCGCCAGACCACATGTCGCCAACTGACTCGCCACGCCGGCCGCGCTGAATGTACGCCTCGCGTAGGGGACATCTCACTGCTCAATACACCTTTTCCACCGCGCAACATAATTAATTCTACTCACCAAATGTCGGACAAAACGGAAGGGGAGGCAGCTTCGTACCGTTTACCGTGCGCACGACCTCATCACCACAACAGCACGCAGCCGCTGCGGGGTTTTTTTCCTTTTTTTCCAAACTTTTTTTTTGGTCACCATTTTCTCCAGGCACCATTTCTGGTGTAACGTCGGGTGTTTCTTTTCACCAGCCAATCACCTTTCACGTTGCCACGTCCGTTGCCACGTCGCGCTGACGTACGCTAAACAAGCGCTGCCGTGCGCACAATGCAAACGAGCCCAAAGGCGCGCCAAAATCAGCCGACCATTGCTTAGACACAAAGTCAGACCTGGCAACGCAGCCTACGCCAATCATGTGTGAGAGATCTACAAGCTATGGGGCAGAGACGCCACCGTATCTTAGCAACAACTACAGCGCTCACTCTCATTGGTCGTGTCACGCTAAGAGCAGTCTCCACACAATGGCATCGCAGACAGCTTGCTGTTACTGCTGTAGCCATCACAGGCAGTTGCAGCACGACGGACAGGGCGCTGTGATAGCTGCCATGTCGCTAACGCTAACCTGGTTGTCATGCCTGCAGCGGCTGTGCAATCACTTTGTCAACAATGCACGTTCGTGTGGTGAATGTCTATATTGCTGCTCAGTTCGTCCATTGTAGATGGTGTATGTTTGTGTGTGTCTTCTGGAGAACTATGTCGCTCCACAGCAACTACAGTAACTAACGTAATGGCAGGACCGCCCCGTGCAAGGCATGTTAGGCTGCATTATGGTCATGTAGTAATTTCAGATAATTTCGCTCCGATTACAGCAGTGTTTATCAACCCTTTCACGCCGCCCCCCCCCCCCCCCCCCCCCCCCCAAATACACGTACTTGATCTGGGACCCCCCCATTCTGTTTGACTCCGTTCCACAAGTAAATATTGTGAAAATAGCCGATCTACAAGCTCGAAACGCCTCACGTTCAGAGGCTTTGTACGCTTGGAGATCGGCTATTTTCTACATGATTGCCTCTGTCTTACATTCTTTGCCAATGTGGCCCATGTTTTCATAGCATAGTTTATTGACTACTTCTGTTGCAGAAATGGCCATTTCCTTTACTTTCGGTTTTTTATTGTCTCCGCCAGGCCGAAAGGCATGGCGCAACACTATGTTTCACCCCCTGTCCGTCCGTCTGTGATAGCTAATCTCTCACATCGTTGACTTGATCGCAGCAAAATAACAGCCCGATGTGGAGAGTCAGTGAGAGCTGGATAAACGACGTAAAATGTGTCAAAAGGAGTCTGTACGGCTGTCGATAAATGAACACATGACGTTGGTGGGAGAGCAGATATTGTGTCTTTTGGACAAACAGCAGCGTGGTGCTGATGTTTGTTGTGTGAAGCAGCTTAATGTCAGAGTGTTTGTGTTGGAGCGCCTCAGTGCGGCTGCAGAGTTCATGTGCAACCTCTTCCAGAGAGACACAGAGACACTAGAAACTCTGCTGGGGAAAAAAAACACTGCTGGGCATTGACTTTCCTATGGACATTGATCTACACACTGCAGGTATATCTGCTACACACACAACATCAAACTACACACTGCAGGTATGATGCAGCGTTTGCATTACAGCCAGCATGCCAGCGTAGTTCCCATATGGTTTCAAGGTGGGCTAAACCATATGGACCCCATGTCAGCAATGTCAGCGGCATCCACTTCAGTCCCAACTGCGATGCCCATGCAGGCTATAAGTAGCTTCTACCTGGCCCTTAGGTGGGCCCCAACTAGCCATGTTTATGTGGGACCAAGGCGGGTCCTAACTGGGTTTGCCCATGCAGGCTTTAACTGGGTTCTACCTGGGCCCTAGGTGTACCCTAACCAACCACAGTGCAGTGCCCATCGCTCCAATTGTTGTGACGTCAGGACTCTCAATACTGCACATTGGTGGAGGAGGAGGGGCCGCAGGGCGACCGCACACATCGCTGAACCAATGGTAGCCCACGGATGTTTCCTCTGTGGATTTACAATCTGCCCCTCTATGCCACATATCATCCGCACTACAGGGTCGTCACTGACCGAGCCACAGCCCCACTGACCCTCATGACGCTACGCCACTTAAACGTGCGGCAGCATGCGCTGGGTTGCCAGGTTTGCACAGCCTGCGCCAGAAACAAGCAACCACCTTCATGAAAAAAAAAAAAACACCGAAATGGTCCGCAATGTTCCAGGGGTGTCCCCGCGCGTCCCAACACTCCACAGGGGGTCAGTGGACCATCAGGGGGTCCGCGGACCCCCTGTGGACCCCCTGAAACATAACAAATATTATTTCTTCAAATTTTTTCCTTTTTCAAAAATTTTTTTCCACAGTTTCACTCCGGCGATTTGGGTCCCCCAATATACACACGGCTGGGCCCCGTGCGCGGCTGGGGTTGAGGGGGGCGTAGCCCCCCGAAACTCTAGTATCCGATAAACAAACAAATACAGAGGAATGTCTTAGACCGAGACAAGAGTCTCGATCCCAATTGGAGTTTGTGTGGCTGAACCCAGACAGACTGTGAACAGCAGTGGCATCATCATCGCCCTGACTCTCTGACACTGCAGGTCCACAGGCTAGAGAACTGCCATCTTTAATCTGCCTACTTGTATCCACAAGGCTACAAACTATTTGCTCTGTTCAATCACTAAATGTGTGTGTGTGTGTGTGTGTGTGTGTGTGTGTGTGTGTGTGTGTGTGTGTGTGTGTGTGTGTGTGTGTGTGTGTGTGTGTGTGTGTGTGTGTGTGTGTGTGTGTGTGTGTGTGTGTGTGTGTGTGTGTGTGTGTGTGGCTTTGAATGCCTTGCTGAAACAGCCCACGAGCACTGGCAATAGGCCCAAGCTCCTGATCTGTCTCACTCTCTCTCCCCCCCACGCATTTTTTATGACTGGTATGTGTCATCCGTTTAATGCTATTCTCCACAGTCAAACAAGACTGAATTAGAAGGTGACTACGGGGGAAGGAAACAAGAACTCGCTGTCAGATGAAAATGATCACAATCCGTTTCAACACTACAAAACTGGTGTTCTCTCTGTGCAAAGATCTCCATTGGAAGCACTGCAGGCAATCACGGCAAAACCAACATCCATAAGAAGTTACTTATCTTTTTAAAGAAGAACTTGGCAGGCTGGTTAGGATAGGAGAGGCTGCCTGGTGTTACTGCTGGAGGCAGGGGTTGTTGGTTTGACTCTCGCTACTGACACCGCAACCAAACAACCAACACTACCGACAAGCAGTGGGATGCCTCAGGGTATAGAGTACAGAGTACAGCAACTTGCAATGGGCCTGGTTTACAAGATACACTACACTTCAAACACAAAGACACCCATGCACCTGACCTGTCAACTACTTCAGAAACATTTTAGACGTCCACAAACACAACACCAGAGGGAGCTCCACAAATCACGTTCAACCCAGACTTGGCTCAAACAAGGGGTTGAATTTGTTCTACTGCTAAACCACCAAAATGTGGGATGCCCTACCAACAGTCATAAAAAAGTGTGAATTCTTAGTCTCCTTCAAAACCGTTCTCAGTGAGCACTTACAGTACAGGTGGTTGCAATTAGATCCTTTTAGCATTGTAATTGTATTAAACTGTACTTTCTGTGCTTTTTTTGCAAACTGTTAAAAAAGTATTCAATCAATCAATCAGAACCACAATCCTCCTGAGCAAGGGTGTACGGTAAAATCCTAAGTGTTAATTTAACTCAAAAAGTGTACAAATGTAACCATTCAATAACCAATCAATATGACCTTTAACCACTTAAACCCTATATAGGCTACTTCATTGACTGGAGTCACTCAGGGCTCTATTACTTGGTCCCTTTTTAAAATAGGCGAACATTTTTAACATTTTCAGATGGTGGTCCGCGGCCAAATGTATATCATTTTAGGGGTCCTTTGCATGAAAAAGGTTGAAAACCACTGGCTTAAATGAACTCTCAGGGATTTTATTCAGTGTATTTCAAGTATCCGTACAGGATTGGGCACCACTAAAACGTGGTGTTTACATGACTCACTGCGCTGTTGCATACGATACAGTCATACAGTTTGTCTACGACCTTGTAATTATAAATTATACATGAGTGCCTACTTTTCAAGATGCTATAGCTGCAAATTGAACAATCTGCCCCCCGGAACGCGTTTTAAAAGGTCTGATTCATGTATTATGGAGGTGATCAAACATGATGAATACATAATGTGTGTCCTCATGGTGTTCTCTGTGGTGACGGTCTATATAAGGCTACCTATACCATACACCTCTCTCCCATCCACCAATGTCCTTCGTTCACGCAAAAGTAGGTTAGCTGACACGGCAGTCACCATGGTAACCGGCTCTTTGCTCCTCTGTTGAGTAGTTAGAGGACACACACTCACACAAATGTGTTTGTGTGTGTGGCTGTGCGCTCTTAGAGTTAATGTGCATGAGGAGCACTGTAAGAAGGTTGTGTAGTACTGTGTGTGTGTGTGTGTGTGTGTGTGTGTGTGTGTGTGTGTGTGTGTGTGTGTGTGTGTGTGTGTGTGTGTGTGTGTGTGTGTGTGTGCGTGTGCGTTTTGGTTTCATTGATGCTGAATAAAAGAAAAATCAATTCATGTGGATGTCGTAATCCACATGAGAACATGATGGCTCTCTTACTTAATGTGGATCTCAAACTTAATGTGAACGCCTATGACATCAGTCATCTTATGACATCTCTATGACATATTGTATATGTCATATATATAATATAATGTGTGGAGGTACTTCTTTGGCCTATTGGCAGTGTGAACAAGACATTTGGTGACGATCGGGACACACAAACCGACCCTCTTATAGATGCAATAGCCACACCGTAAAAACATTCACAAGGGTGACCAGCAGCAGTAGGCCTAGGCCATATGATTTCAAATCAATATCACAGTTATTTCAAACTTTTGCCTACATTACAATGAATGAACGATAATTAAAAAGGAATAGCTGATCTACAAGCCATTGTAAAAGTTAGTTGTTAAGCCAATTCATTCCTCCCCACACATTTCTGTGTTGTCACTGCTGTTGTATCCTACTGTCTCCCCTGCCAGTGAGGAGCCCCCACCAGGAGGACCTAGGGCCTTCGTCCCACTCCTCCCGCCCAACACTCCCCACTGACAGGTGCCGCCTGCTGCCGATTAAGTGGTTAATCAGATTAATTAATTTAGTCGACTATAACAAATCTATATATTTTTTTTCCTGTGGAAAACACAAAAAACCTGCTTCTCGATTATTCGATTAACCTATATGAGCTAGATTAAGTCTGCATGGTTCTAAATGCCAGTTTTTATATATTTTCGGTTAATTGCCCAGCCCTAATCAGCACTCGGCAGACTTGTTGTTTTGGTACTCCGTCCCCTCTGAGCACGGAAATGTGGGATTCAGTAGGACTGGATGCCACCATAGACTGTCTTCCTCTGATCAGCTTTTCAGTGTTACTTTAACTCTAACAGTGTACAAAATGGAACCAAAAGGACCCAAGGGTCTATTTTGTTCCATTTGTACACTCTCAGAGCTATACAGACCCATAAGGGTCCATTTGGTTCCATTCGTCTCTCAGAGTTAAATCTTCACTGACAACTTTACTATGTACTGCTGTCTCAGTAAAGTAAAACAAAAGTAATTTGTTAAAAGAAAATCAATTTTCCTTCATGCATATACAAACGCATTGAGACATTGTTCTCCGTACAACAGCACACTTCTCATTTTAATATGCAAGTGGAATCCTCTGCCTGCACAAGCTCTCAGCTGCTTTGATGCAGTATTGAGGACTGTTAAAATGGGGTTCAATAGCTGCCAGTATGACTAACATCCCAAAAATGGCAAATGCCATTCCAGGACACCACAAAAGCAATTGCCATTTTGGAGATAACTGACTCTCTCCACTTTAGCAGCTAAAGCTGAATTTGTGTTGAACATAAAACAATCCCGAAGCAGTTTATAATGTAGTTGCTGAATAGGCTGCATCATTAATCAAGACTATAGTCCGTAATTGAGACTTCATAGTCGATTCAGTTTATTGATCAGAAGGATATCAGCATACATCTCATGTACGCTGATGGTGTAACAAACAACGATGCAGTTTGTGAGCACAGTATATCAGTGTACACTGGTACAGCACATTGCAACAACATTTCATAAATAGTGCGTCGATATGGGATGCAAAGATACATAAATGAAAATTCTAAATCTACATTAAAAAGGAGTGCAGAAAAATGCGGATTGAATGCTTGACTTGACTTCTAAACTTGCTGAACAACAATCAAACAAGGCCATAGCCTACATTTGATTGATACATAGGCTGAAGTCCTACGCACCCTCAGAAAACTTGCCACAAACATCACCCGACAAGCCCTGAACCGAAAACCCCGGGCCGGGCCCAAGGAAAAAGAAAACGAGATCCCAGAAATGTCAGAGAGGGACTAACCGAATGAAGTGAGGACATTTGTAAGTGGCCTTACATGGCCTTAAATGGCAAAGATTTAGTCCAATCCACTACTGCGTTGAACCAAAGGGCAGTACACTCAGTGAAATATTTTATTAAATAAGACTAGAAACAGATTGAAACTATAAAAATAGGGTAAGAACACAAGCAAAAAAGATTAAACACATACAAGAAAATACACAGCAAAAACACACAGTTTAGACACATGTGATTTTCATAAACTTAACAACAGTCAGTCTGGGTTGAAAGCCAAGGACTACAAGTGAGTTTTCAAACAGGATTTAAAAACAAGCAATTGGTTTGAGGCTATCCTAACATGGAGGGGAAGGTTGTTCCACAGTTTGGCGTGGCCTTGTTTTGGGGACAAGAAGAGACTGGTCATTAGACCTCAAATACCTTGTGGGGTTATTGACACACGTAAAAGCGCCGCCATCTATTTAGTACAGAATTTTATAACTGTCTATTCCGTTGGTAGAGAACATGTTGAGAGAGTGAAACCTATGATCTGAATAGTCACACGTTGTGTTATGGGGCTATAACTTCTAGCTGGTGAAATAACAGTGAAATTAAACTGTTCCTTGTTTCGCTGGGGACCCTGGTCCCTGGACCCTACCCTGAGAACCACTGCCATAGCCAATAAAACACTTGGGCCCTTGGCCCCATCAAAGCTACCTTTGATTGGATGATTATGTGTTTTTCATGCTGTACCATCTTGCAAATAAATAGGTGTTAATAGGTCTCTCTGATGTGTGTTATTCCCTGGGTGTGGATGTTTTTGTCCGGTCCTTGGCAGGGTGATCACTCTGTCATCCTCCTGTTTTGATGGTTGCTGTTTTTTTTTGTCTCAGCAAGGCTCTCCGCCTCTCCTATCCTCTATTTTATCTTGTCTAATCTCATCCAATTTCTTCTCATGCTCTCTTGCTGAGTCAAGACGCTATTGGATCGTGATCAGTGGCCCACTGTGTCGGCGCCACAGACTGAGGGGAGAGGGGGAGAGAGAGAGAGAGAGATAGAGAGATATAGAGAGAGTAAATAATTACAGGACTTCCTAGGCTTTCAAAGCCCCTCTTTTATCTCGCCCTTCCTGTGGATCAGAGAGACTGAGAGAGAGAGAGAGAGAGAGAGCAAGGGAGAGAGAAAAGGCACAATTTGTTGGTTTTGTATTTTCATAAGCTTAGTTTTTAGTATGTGACAATATATTGGATTGCAAAAAACACAGCTGTCTTTACACATTTCTTTATTCTATTAGAGTATAAATATATTTATTTGTTTTTATTGTTTTGTTTCACACTTGCTTTGGCAATGTAAACGTATATGTTTCCAATGCCAATAAAAGCCTTATGAATATAATTTGAATGGAGAGAGAGAGAGAGAGAGAGAGAGAGAGAGAGAGAAAGAGAGAGAGAGAGAGTGTGATTCCAACTTCCAAGGCTCGGTCCAACTTATAAATAAGGTGCGAGTGGACGCACACGCGCGCGCACACACACGCACACGCACACGCGCACACGCTCACACGCACACGCACGCGCGCACGCACACACGCACGCACACATGCGCACACACACGCACACACACGCACACGCACGCACACACACATCGGCCTTGGTTAGTTCAAAAACAATATTCTATGCGTGCTGTGAGTACAGTACATTTGCATACCCATCCAGGAGTGGTGTAAAGTAACTAAGTACATTTACTCAAGTACTGTACTTAAGTACAATTCTGAGGTATTTTTACTTTACTGGAGTATTTCCAATTTTCAATACTTTTACTTTTACTCCACTACAATTATTTGAAAACTTTAGTTACTAGTTACTTTGTAGATTCATTTTATTATTACTAAACTTACATTAACCACTTAAGCGGCTATTTGAAAATTGCTGATCTACAAGTTCACAATGCATGCAATGTGACCCTTGTGAGCTTGTAGATCGGCAAATTTTAAAAGATCTTTATACATTTTGAAAACTTGAAATGGGACATTCTGTATAATGAGTAGCCTACTTTTACTTTTGGTATTTTAAGTATATTTTGATGCCAATACTTACTTTTACTCAAGTAAATTTTGAATTCTGGACTACTTATAACAGAGTATTTCTGCATTGCAGTATTGATACTTCTACTTAAGTAAAAAATGTGAGTACTTTTTCCACCACTGGGCCTTGGTTATTGTGTGTACAGACTATGGTGTGTACATACACATTACAAATGAACAGTGCTGTGCGAACATTTGCATACCCATCCAACACACACACACACACACACACACACACACACACACACACACACACACACACACACACACACACACACACACACACACACACACACACACACACACACACACACACACACACACACACACACACACACACACACACACACACACACAGATAGTGCGCTTGGCCATGTTTTTGCTGCAACGCCTGGGTGTTTTTGACCACTGGACGCTAGATGGCGCACGTGAGTCGTCTTGAGCCTCGTAGTAATTGGGCCCCTCAGTGAGTCAGCCTCTACCTGAACACGTTAATTTGTATCTCTTTCACAGGGCGGAGAAACTTCGCACTTTTTTCTTGTCTCGAGGAGGAGCCTCGGCGCTGACACGCTCCCTTCGACATGTACAAAGTGGAGGCAGAGAGACGCAAGCTGATTTTTGGTAGTAGTGTGTGGAGTTGTTTGTTTATCCAGTCAGACAGATCAGTGTTATATAGAGGCTAACGGGCCCTGATCGGTGATGCCTGGATATCACCTCAATAGAGATTGATCTATTGACCTCCTGTGTTCGAGGCTCTGCTGCTGCACCTTTGGTCGCTTTGGAGATACGAAACGCTCCTGTCTGTCTCTGATCCCTCCTGTTACTCCAGGTAAGCAAAGGCTCCTCTCCTCTCTTTTTTTTTATTGATTGAATACTTTATTAACAGTTTGCAAAAAAAAAAGCACAGTTCTATAGAAGGTCTTCTAAAAGGATTTACAACCCAAGAAAGCACTATAGCTGGTTTCCATGTGTATTCTCCCCTGTTACTCCAGGTAAGTTAAGGCTCCTCTCCTCTCCTCTCTTCTCCCTCTCTCTCTCTCTCTCTCTCTCTGGAATGCGAGGACGGATTGCTGCAAGACTTTGGGGAAATTCCTGGGCCACTTATATGCTGCTACAGACACATGTACTTAGCTGTAATTTTATCTTCTCCCAAGAAATAAGCATGCATTGTTGTTTGTAGCAAAAATGACACAAATATAGTCTGTGCAAGTTTTTTTTTCTTTTACTGAGATTTGTTTGACTTCTACTTCTTGGACTTAGACTGTTGTCCCTAAGTGGAAGGCAAATTAGATTTGTTTTTATTACACCATGAAATGTGGGTTGTATCTTATTGCCATATGCTACAGACACATGTACTTAGCTGTAATTTTATCTCCCAAGAGAAATAAGCATGCATTGTTGTTTGTTGCAAAAATGACACAAATATAGTCTGTGCACGTTTTTTACTGAGATTAATTGTTTGACTTCTTGGACTTAGATTGTCCCCAAAGTGGAAGACAAATTATATTGTTTATTGCCTAATGGACCAGGGCCTAAATGGCTTTCTTGACAAGCCTTATTTCTATTCTATTCCAAGTAATTCTAAGGCCTCAACAGTCGGTTTGTCACTCTTCATCCAATTAGACCATTCCCATGTGGTGTGTATGTGTGTGTGTGTGTGTGTGTGTGTGTGTGTGTGTGTGTGTGTGTGTGTGTGTGTGTGTGTGTGTTATTAGAAAGGCAGGCACCCATTATGTTTATGCTTATTTATGTGCCTATAATATCCAGTCCGTTTCAGGCAACTGATTCCATTATGCTGCTGCGTCAGTTATAGAGAGCTTGTAATACACTTTGTGTGCATACGTGCGTGCACAATGCATGCGATCTGTGCGTGCACGCGTGTGCGTAAGGTTTGCTCTCTCTCTCTGTCTCTATGTTCTGTCCAGTGTTGCCATGTCCGGCTATTATAAGCGAATTTGGGCTTGTTTTTCTGTTAAGTTGCTTGTAAATATTGGTAGTTGAGGGTTGCGTTTTTTGGGCTTGTTTCTAAAGTGTAGTTGTTTATTTAGGCTTGCTAACATTTAAAAAAAAAAAAATGTTTTAAAACCAGTGGTTCTCAAATATTTTCATTAATGATTTGTGCCAATGTTTTGTGTTGTTAGAATGTTTCAAAAACATTTAGAATATTCCACATTTTATTTCAAGAGTTTTTGAAAATAGCAGATCTACAATGCGTCACGTTGTGAGCTTGTACATCTGCTATTTCCAAATAGCCAAAGTATATAGGTTTAAAAGTGCTCATGTGGCCTAGCCCTAGGTTGCTTCTTTTGGGCTTGTTTTCATAGACCCGGCTATGCTTATTTATCTCGCACAATCTGGCAACACTGGTTCTGTCCCCCCTCCGCATAATTGTTTTCACGGTGCCGCCTGGCTGTCCCGGGCCCCCGGGCCCCCGGGGGAAGTCCTGCCCGCAGACAGGCAGCCCAGCCCGGCCTGCCGGGGACATGCCGGGTCCTGCCGCATCTCTGAAGTCTGCTGGGGCGCTTTGAACTGTAGCTGCTGGAGAGGCGCTCAGGGTGGAAATCAATCCGTCTCTATCATCTCTCTCTCTCTCTCTCTCTCTCTCTCTCTCTCTCTCTCTCTCTCTCTCCCTCTCTCTCTCCCCTCAGCCCCCCAGCATAGCGTCCCCTGCACTCCCCCCACACACAGACTCTTTTATGTTCACAGGTAGAGGCTACACAGAGACAGCAGAGGAACAGGGGGGGGAAAGTGTAACTCATCTTCAAACGAATTAATATGGCGTCTGAGGATTATGGGGATGAAAGCAGAAAAACTAACAAAGACAGCAACTGTAATCCCCGTCGTCCACCGAACTGAAATCTTTGGCTGGCAAATTTGTTTGCTCAGACTGTTTTCTATACGTTTTTGTTTTTGTTTGCTCTGTCACCTCATTTAAAACAATAGGCTATACTAGCCCTATTTATTTTTGGAACGATATGACTAAAGTGAATTGTATTTATTTTATTGTTTAGATTTATGCTAGATGTCACAACTGATTCCAGTTCGCTGAGTGTATCCATTTCTCCTTCATGGGGAAATTTATGGACCCCAGAGGCCTATTAGGTTTTAATATTTCATAATGCATCATACATTCACATCAATCTGCTAAACAGAGCATTCCCAGTTTACTGATGGGAGTCATGTTATATTATCTCACTTTATCCACTTAAACCCTAAACTCCGTTAACCGGAGTCCCCCGGGGGTCTATATTGTACTAGGCCCCCTCCCTTTTTCCTCTACACCAAATCTCAGTTGAAAACAGCCTATCTACAAGCTCACAACCTGTTGCGTTGCGATGCATTGTAAGCTAGTTTGTAGACTGGACACACAGAATTAGGATGCTAGGGTTCATGTGGTTAATTGTGTAACATAACAATAATGGTGCCCACTGCTAACCCAGGTGCCTTTTATATGAACCCGAGCACAAATATTTGTGATGCTTGTTGTTCCATCGCTGCAGGTTACACCAAGCAGGATCGAAATCAGTAGAGTCAGAATAAGCATGCCAATAAAAAATTACTCAACAAAAAGAGTTGCTTGCTAAAACATACTTAATTGCTTTGTGACTTTATAAGAAACCATGCATGTTGTTTTATGGGCCTTACGAAAAAAATCTAAGAGAAAGGATCACTTGAAAATAAAGTAAAGAGTATACATAATTTAGTACTTTACACCTCTGCTGGTAGAATTAGCACCTCTAACTCTGGTGGTTATAGTTCCATGTGCTACATGCAAGAGGATACTGAAATATAAAGACAAAAACATGTATCTAGTAAAAATACCAGATATAAAACGGGACCGGTCATCAACAAAACCACAATAATCTTTGTTCCGGATCAATATATTCGGACATCTGTCACACATGTGCTCGTCGGAAACGTCGACAGTGTGTGTACGGCTAAAAACTGATACATGTTGGCCTCACATGGCGAAAGAAAGGCCTCGTTCCATGAATCTGTTCAATCTCATTCTGCTTTTAATCGTTTCCCGTCACAGAAACCCCCCCCCCCCTCCCTGCCATCAATTACTATGTACCATACAGTACCACACAGTTCATTCAAGAACAAGACATTTCGTCTGTGGGTAACCAAATAAATAAGCTCTGGTTAATACAGACTCTGTACCAGTTTTGTCTAGAGAACCCACATTAGTCACAGATTCCCGGGTCATGAGTGTGCATGCGTGCACTTCATTTTCTCCTTCTTTGGGACTTTGTGATGAGAGAAGTGGCAAGTCATGTGGTGAACACCACATATGAAATGTGTGAACGAGGACCTGAATAATGTGGTTTATAATGCAGATAATGGGTTCAAATGTCCAAGTCATCACAGTCAAAATAAATGCAAGTAGAGTGATGCACTAACCATTAATGGCCTTCAGACTGACAAAAAGAAGGACAGACATATAAGTCTTAACCGATGGCTTAACCGATGACTGATTGTCATTGAAAAAAAGTTTTTTTTGCACACACAACACGGCTGTGCGACAGAGTAGGATGGGTCAATCCTTACACTCCATACGGATCCATTTAACTCCCAGAGTTAAAAAGACACTCTGGATTTCACTGTGTAGACTAGGCTCAGTAGGCTGTAAATTAACCTGTTCACCCTTAACACAACCACCGCAGAGAGAGAGAGAGAGAGGGGGGGGAGAGAAACAGAGAGAGGAGAGACAAACAGAGAGAAGGGAAGACAGACACAATGGGTGATAGATATACAGTATAGACAGACAGAGAGAGAGAGAGAGAGACAGAGAGAGAGAGAGAGAGAGAGAGAGAGAGAGAGAGAGAGAGAGAGAGATATGTTCTGCCCCGGCGGAGATAAAGAGGGAACAGGGGATCAGGGAGAGGAGACGATGAAAGACTGATCACCGGCAGGCAGAGAATCAAAGGAGCTACTGACTGGTGCTGGGAGAGGTGTGTGTGTGTGTGTGTGTGTGTGTGTGTGTGTGTGTGTGTGTGCGCGTGCGTGCGTGCGTGCGTGCGTGCGTGCGTGCGTGCGTGCGTGTGTGTGCGCGCGTGTGTGTGCGCGTGCGACCGCGTGTGCGAGCGCACGCGTAGGAGACTTCTTTTCATGTGCCCTAAGAGTTTGTTTTTCCTGTGCACTGAGTGGGACGCTGACACTAAGTCTGTAATTAAAGCAATCAAAAGATGAAGAGAGATGAGAGGTAGACAGTAAAGCTGGGTCTCTCTCACTCTCTCACACACACACAAGCCCCCCTTTCTGCATAGTATAGTTTAAACATTAGGCCCTAACAGAGATTTTGTCTCGCTTAAACATTTCAACATTCATTTAACAACATTTGTGCAATGTTTTTACTGTGCATGAAGTATAGGCCTAATGCTTAATTTACGTTCCATAGTACGCCAGTGTTGCACGCCAAAAACAGCCGATCCACAAGCTCACAACGTGCCGCATCCTCAATGCATGTGCAGCTTGTAGATCGGCTGTTTTGCCACGCACCACACCCCGGCATACGACATAAGTATAAATCAGGCTTAAGTCATCCGTCAACGTCTGTCTTTAGGGGCAACATTAACGGGGCATGTGTTGAAGTGAAAGCACTGTGTGGGTTTCTATGATATTTAAACTGCAAACTATAGCTTTCTGCCTCTTCAAATTTTACTGCCAAGGCTGGAGGCAACCAGTTTTGATGTGGCCATATGTTTGTTTATGCATGGCCCGTGCGCACTTTGCGCCGCTCGCCCTCGAAGCAATTCAAGTCAGGTCCAGTTTATTTAAATAACATTTCCCAAATATGATTGTCATAATGGACTCAAGGGGGGATATAAACACAAAGCACAGAACTATTTACACTGGAGGGGGAAAGATGGAGAGAGTTTTCCTTTTTTTCCCTCCCGTCCCTTTTTTGGGAGGTCTTGTGTGTCTGTTGTTGCTGCTGCTGATTTTCTGTGGCTGCACAGCATGTTTTGACAGTCCTGTAAAACGCAATTTAGTCTGATTAAGGGTGATATTTGAGTGGGAAGAGATTGAAGTGAGTGGATATTTTTGGTCAGGCGGTCAGTGTGAGCTGTCTGAGGCTGAATCAGTCACTTTAGCCAGATTACAAGCCAAATGAGACATATTTACCTAAGGCTTATTTACTTTCCCCGTGACTGAGCTTTGATATTTCTGCCTGTTTACACATAGTATGTCACTTTGTCCAACATTGATAAACATGTGTAGACTTAGAGAAGTGCAGTGCAAATACAAAATAATAGCAGAGAGCATGTATAAAGCACTGATGAAAATATGGATTAGGGAATTATTTAGTTTTCTTGTTTCCTGGATAACTATTCACTTAGTCACAATTTTATGAGAGGTTTTCTTGAGACCGACTCACAGGCTGTGCGCGCTGAGGTTGACAGGGTTTGGTTGGATGTGATTGACGGCTCCATACCATGCCCCTGAGCCCCTCTGACTGCCTTGAACTCACAGAGAGACAAAACGCTAGCAGCAACATTCCACCTTTACAATACATAGTAAAATACCCAGGATTCATTTATCTATGAGAGTGTAAAACGGGCCATCTTTACTCGGTCCATTTTACACACCCCAGAGTTACAGTAAATAACATTCAAATGGAATAACACTCACATTGTACCTGTATTTTGGGACATGCCATAACAGGAAAACATTCGGCGAAAGTATGTAAATCGGCAAATTTTGGCGGAGAGATTTGGTGTAGAGGGAAAAAAAGGATAGGCCCCTGGGGGGCCCTGGTAGATTGATGGGGTTTAAGTGGTTAAGGTAGCAGAACTCAACTTTAAAGTGAAACTTGACACCTGTGATGTGAATTGTGAAATGTCATGTCTGACATCACTGGCTTACACTTCCGCATTTAGCTGGAGAAATGACACATCGGGTATTTCTTTCCCACACTATTATAATCCCCTCAGAACAATGAGATTTTCATTCAAAATAAGCAAAAGTTCAATTAACTACTTAACCTTAAACCCTAAGTACTTCATTGCCCAGGCTCCCGCCAGGCATCTGTAATGCGTCACCTCCTTATTCCCTTTACACCAAAATTCTTCACGAAAATAGCCAATCTACAACTCACAACGTGCCGCGGAATGTTAGCCTATTATGACATGCCCAGAAAAGGCATGCTATGGGTTCATGTGGTTACCGTAGAAAAGGCCTTCTGGTGGCTGTGATTGCGCCGACACCAGGAAAGAGCAAAGACAAACAATGTCGGTCACACAGATCCAGGCCCGGATGCAAAGCTGACTTTTCGAAAACAACAATGAAACGCCTGACTGACCTTCTAGAAAATTACTTAGCGGACATCTGACGGCCTAACGAATCGTAAAGTTCAAGAAAAAATGTGCGCCTCAGTGAGCGTTCGACTGGAATTAATCAGCGCTGTGTGCCCAATAGCTCTCGAAATCCCTTGCAGACGTCTATATCATGCGAGGTCACGCTAATCATGACTGTCTCCCTGTCAGGAACCGAAGTGGGCTTTTGATGTGTGTGATGTATTTGCTGTTTGGTTGGGCTGGGACCAGTATGATGGAGGTGTTGCTCACTCGTCTCCCTCTCTTGTTCTCTGTCTCTGTCTCTGTCTCTGTCTCTCTGTCTCTCTCTCTTACGCACGCACGCACGCACGCACGCACGCACGCACGCACGCACGCACGCACGCACACACACAAACGCACACGCAAGTATTACTACACTTGTGAGGACATAAACATTTTAGGACAGCAATTTTATAAATGCCATTTCTAACATTTAACCCTAAGGTGTATCGCATCGAAAATAGTCTATTTTCGGTGCATGACACCGCCACACACCGCCACACAACCAAATATAAATTAGGCATAACTATCCATGCCTAACCCCTAAATCTCTAAATGCCATAACCATAACCTGAATCCTTTCTGAATTGTAAGTTTAACTCAAAACATATTTTTTAAACCATAAAACAACAGTTTCTTTGGTGAAGACCAGGACATTTCTCAAATTCTGTTATACTTTGGTCCTCACAAGTATAGTAATAAGTATAGTAATAACACACACACACACACACACACACACACATACACGCACACGCACGCACACACTGTACAGTTTATAGCAGTCCGAGTGGATAACACGTGTTTGAGCTCTTGCAGGGATTTGGCAGGTTGCATCCTGGCTAGTAAAAAGGAACGAAATAATTGGCTTCTCCAGGATAAAGTTCCGTTGTAGAAGAGTGATTAGGTTTAGGACTTGTTTATGGCCTGGAAGCTGCAGGATAATGTGTGTGCGTGCGCATGTGTGTGTGTGCGTGTGCGTGTGCGTGTGTGTGTTGTGTGTGTGTGAAACTAAATAATCGGCACAAGGTTTAGGTTTAAGGTTCTGGCTATAGTTGATGAAAATCGATGGAAGGCCCTCACAAGTGACACACTCATTTGTTTGTGTGTGTGTGTTTGTTTGTGTGTGTGTGTGTGTGTGTGTGTGTGTGTGTGTGTGTGTGTGTGTGTGTGTGTGTGTGTGTGTGTGTGGGCGTGCGCGTGCTTGTGTCATCATGCGTGCATGCTCGCACGGCACACACTTATCTACACAGATGCAAATACGTGTGCTTAGACTTCATCTCCTCGCAGATTTTTAAAATGATACGTAGCAGAAGAGCACAGAACTCATGACAAGATGTTGGAAGAAGCAACGAGGAGATGACTGACTGAGCGGGGTTAATAGGGGTCATTCAAGCATTTTCCACCCGGGAACGCATCTGTGTCATTTTGTAGATCTGCTATTTTTTTTTATTGTGAAAAAGTTGTGCAAATCTTTGAATATATATTTTTTTAAACAAACGTTTGAAAAATATTTTGTCCCAGAAACAAAGATTTGAGTTACAAATGTTTGCTTTAAAAATATATATATTCAAAGATTTGCACAATTAATGTTCACGATTTTTCAAATTGCAGATCTACAAGCTCGTAGCGCGGCAATTTGGGTTTTGTGTTCCGGAATTGTGTTCTGGCATTCATTTTGCACCTATTTTGTGCGCAGAAGCCATGTCTGTGTGGACCCGTGCTTGTGTGTGTGTGTGTGTGTGTGTGTGTGTGTGTGTGTGTGTTGAGGGTGGTTAAGTACCTATTCACCTATTAAAGAAAATTTTAAATATATTTTTGGGGTTTTATGCCTCTATCTATAGCGTATAGTGGAATGATAATGTCCCATTCAATGCATTGATAGCATCCGAATCAGGTGAGATTGACAGGAAACAAGGAGAGAGAGATGGGGAGAGAGACATGCTGTAAAGATCGCCGGGAACGGGACTCGAAGTCGCGATTGCACTGTCAGGCTACTCAGGAGCCTAGGTGCCCAGCATGACATTGTTTCATACATTTCTATACAAGTATATTCATG
This sequence comes from Gymnoscopelus microlampas, assembly GCF_963454915.1. Lineage (NCBI taxonomy): Eukaryota > Metazoa > Chordata > Actinopteri > Myctophiformes > Myctophidae > Gymnoscopelus > Gymnoscopelus microlampas. Next base: position 37,792,901 of record NC_139954.1, on the reverse strand, counting down.
TTAATATATGTTATCTATAAACTCGTAGTGTTTTGCCAATTATTTGGGGGCCCTCTTTGCAATAACCTCACGGGGCCACCAGTGGGGACCCGGCCCACAGGTTGGGAATCGCTGGTCTAAATGAACAGTCCACATTTGACTTGTGTAGGAGGAGGGGAGGGGGGTTCTGGGTTGGGCCGATGAATGAGAGAAAGATGTGAATGGAAAACAGACTTCTTTTTCCGGAACTGGGAACACTGAGCCCCCCCCCCTGCCTCCCCCCACTCACTTCATTATGCTGTTTGTTTAATTGTCATCAGAAACGCTGGGGGAAAAAAACAATAAACTGTCCCTCCGTTCCTTCTCTCCGTCTCCGTTTTCCACTGGCTTCTTTTTTTTTTTCTTCTCTTGGCCCGGTTCCTTGCCCCTGATTGGCCCTGGTTTGAGACGGGCCGCTTCCTTAATCGGACAGGAAGTCATTATCAGCTAGCATAATAAATATCCATTAGAGGGTTAAACGCTCACCGTGGAAAATAAAGGGGGAAAAAATCTATTTCCCAATCCCAGCCGAACCCTTAAACGACACACAACACATCTGTGATCATAATGTTTGAAAGACAGATAGAAAGAGAGAGAGAGAGAGAGAGAGAGAGAGAGAGAGACAAAAAACTGAGGACAGAGGTAGGAGAGAGAGAGAGTGAGAGAGAGAGAGAAAGAGAGAGAGAGAGA